>NC_091293.1:29506615-29602216 GCF_038502225.1 Cherax quadricarinatus | reverse complement strand
AACATGACAACACTGGAGAACAGGTTGGATAGGGGTAACATGATAACATCATATAAAATACTGAGAAAAATTGACAAGGTGGATGGGGACAGAATGTTTGAGAGATGGGACACAACAACAAAGGGTCACAACTGGAAGTTGAAAACTCAAATTAGCCACAGGGATCTATACATAGCTTTAGGATGAGATATGATAAAGCTCATGGAGCAGGGAGAGAGTGGACCTAGTAACGGCCAGCGAAGTGGTAGGGCCAGGAGCTGTGACTTCCTGCAACCACACATAGGTGAATACACTGTTAAACACGATAAAAAATCTGGACGTCAGTGGAAACTGGGACATTGAGTGAACGATGGTCAGCAAGGATTGGATTCCCAGTTCTAAAGCAATGAAACAGATACATATTTTGAACTACGCCGCAGATATGTTTGACGTTAATGCCTTCTAAATGGAAGCTAAATTGGTAACGAATAAAATTAACAATGAGGAGAGTGTGTGAGCACCTGGAAAACATTTTCATGAACAATGTCCAGTAATATTATTAATTTATTATTATCAGTAGAGGTACCAGTAGTAATAGTTGTTATAGTAGCAATAATTATAGTAATCACAAAAAAAACAAACAAAGTTCACATGGATCACATAGTGCTCAAACTCCGATTTAGAACTGATATACCGTGTCTCAATAGTGTGCAAGAGAACTAGGGCACTGTAACAGAGATAAAGCAGGAAAGATTAGTGTTAGAACTGCATGTTCTCGGAAAGAGGGGTGGTAGAACAGTATGTTCCTGGAAAGAGGGGTGATTGAACAGTATGTTCCTGGAAAGAGGGGTGGTTGAACAGTATGTTCCTGGAAAGAGGGGTGGTTGAACAGTATGTTCCTGGAAAGAAGGGTGATTGAACAGTATGTTCCTGGAAAGAGGGGTGGTTGAACAGTATGTTCCTGGAAAGAAGGGTGATTGAACAGTATGTTCCTGGAAAGAGGGGTGGTTGAACAGTATGTTCCTGGAAAGAAGGGTGATTGAACAGTATGTTCCTGGAAAGAGGGGTGGTTGAACAGTATGTTCCTGGAAAGAAGGGTGATTGAACAGTATGTTCCTGGAAAGAAGGGTGGTTGAACAGTATGTTCCTGGAAAGAAGGGTGATTGAACAGTATGTTCCTGGAAAGAAGGGTGATTGAACAGTATGTTCCTGGAAAGAAGGGTGATTGAACAGTATGTTCCTGGAAAGAAGGGTGATTGAACAGTATGTTCCTGGAAAGAAGGGTGATTGAACAGTATGTTCCTGGAAATGTAAAAACATATTTTCCAATGTGCATCACTAGACAATGATCTCGACATAAGAGGAGCAGGCAGGGATAATGGGAAATACATTAAAAATCATTAAATAATTCCTAAGTGGAGGATGGGCACGGAAAGTTAAGTGTGGCTAATATATTTCCATCACATCAGTACTGAACAACCAACATAACATTACTCTCCTAAATAATTAATCCATCTCCTAAAACGAAATAAATGCTTATTTCGTAATATTAACTAAATCTCTTTAACATTCAACACACCGCTATACCTGGAGGTTACCTGGAGGTTATTCCGGGGATCAACGCCCCCGCGGTCCGGTCCACGACCAGGCCTCCCGATGCATCAGGGCCTGATCAACTAGGCTGTTACTGCTGGCCGCACGCAGTCCAACGTACGAGCCACAGCCCGGCTGATCCGGCACTGACTTTAGGTATCTGTCCAGCTCTCTCTTGAAGGCAGCCAGGGGTTTATTGGCAATTCCCCTAATGCTTGATGGGAGGCTGTTGAACAGTTTTGGGCCCCGGACACTTATGGTGTTTTCCCTTAGTGTACCAATGGCGCCCCTACTTTTTATTGGGGGCATTTTGCATCGCCTGCCCAGTCTTTTACTTTCGTAGGGAGTGATTTCTGTGTGCAGATCTGGGACCATTCCTTCCAAGATTTTCCAAGTGTAGATTATGATATATCTCTCCCTCCTGCGTTCCAACGAGTACAAGCCAAGTGCTTCCAAGCGTTCCCAGTAGTTAAGGTGCTTGACAGAACTTATACGTGCAGTAAAGGATCTCTGTACACTCTCTAGATCTGCGATTTCACCTGCTTTGAATGGAGATGTTAATGTACAGCAGTATTCCAGCCTAGAGAGAACAAGTGATTTGAAAAGGATCATCATGGGCTTGGCATCTCTCGTTTTGAAAGTTCTCATTATCCATCCTATCATTTTCTTTGCACGTGCGATCGTGGCACTGTTGTGATCCTTGAAAGTGAGATCCTCAGACATTACTACTCCCAGGTCCCTTACATTATTTTTCCGCTCTATTGTATGGCCGGAGTCAGTAGTATACTCTGTTCTAGTTATTATCTCCTCCAGTTT
Organism: Cherax quadricarinatus; assembly: GCF_038502225.1. Taxonomy (NCBI): domain Eukaryota; kingdom Metazoa; phylum Arthropoda; class Malacostraca; order Decapoda; family Parastacidae; genus Cherax; species Cherax quadricarinatus. Next base: position 29,599,828 of record NC_091293.1, on the reverse strand, counting down.
TCCATAACGGAGTAGTTGGAATTTGTCCTCATTGAACATCATATTGTTTACCATTGCCCACTGGAAAACTTTGTTTATATCTTCTTGGAAGTTAACCGCGTCCTCAGCAGATGACAGCCTCATGCAGATCCTAGTATCATCCGCAAAGGATGATACGGTGCTGTGGTGTACATCTCTGTTTATGTCTGATATGAGGATAAGGAATAAGATGGGGGCGAGTACTGTGCCTTGTGGAACAGAGCTCTTCACTATGGCAGCCTCCGATTTAACTCTGTTGACCACTACTCTTTGTGTTCGATTTGTTAGGAAGTTGAAGATCCATCTCCCCACTTTCCCAGTTATTCCTTTAGAACGTATTTTATGGGCTATTACGCCATGATCGCATTTGTCAAATGCTTTTGCAAAGTCTGTGTATATTACATCTGCATTCTGATTTTCTTCCATGTCATAGTGATCCAGTAGTTGTGAGAGGCAGGAGCGACCTGCCCTGAACCCATGTTGCCCTGGATTGTGCAGATTTTGGGAATCCAGGTGATTTGCAATCCTGCTTCTTAGCATTCTTTCAAAGATTTTTATGATGTGGGACGTCAGAGCTATTGGTCTATAGTTCTTAGCTAATGCTTCACCTTTATGGAGTGGGGCTATATCCGTTGTTTTAAGTGACTGTGGAATTTCACCCATGTCCAAGCTCCTCCTCCATAGTGTACTTAGGGCACGCGAGAGGGGTTTCTTGCAGTTCTTAATGAAAACAGAGTTCCACGAGTCTGGGCCCGGGGCTGAGTGCATAGGCATGTTGTCAATGTCTTTTTCGAAATCTATTGGAGTTAGGGTAATGTCGGAAATCTGGCATACATTTATGGAGTTTTGAGGCTCATTCATGAAGAAATCATTTGGGTCGTCGATCCTCAGACCGATTAGTGGTTCACTAAACACAGAGTCGTACTGGGATTTCAATATTTCACTCATTTCCTTGTTGTCATCTGTGTAAGTCCCATCCTGTCTGAGTAAGGGCCCGATACTAGATGTGGTATTTGCCTTGTTTTTGGCATATGAAAAGAAATATTTTGAATTTCTTTCAATTTCACTAATAGCTTTAAGCTCCTCCTGCCTCTCCTGGTCCCTGTAAGAGTCATTTAGCTTAAGTTCGATAGTTTCCACTTCCCTGGTCAGCGCCTCCTTTCGTGTATCAGATATTCTAGCACTCCTGAGGAGCTCAGTGACTCTTCGTCGTCTTCTGTAGAGGGAGCATCTTCTTTCTCTCCAGTTTACTCCTGCTCTTCTTCTTTCTTAGGGGAATATGCCTAGAACATGCTTCGGCTACCAGGAAGTTGATCCTTTCAAGGCACTGGTTTGGATCCATGTCATTTAAGACATTTTCCCAACATATTTCGTTTAGGACATGGTTTACCTGGTCCCATTTGATGTTCTTTTTGTTGAAATTGTATTTTGTGAAGACACCTTCACAGGTACATGCATTCTGCTGTTCAGGACCCCTATGCATGTACGTCTGGACTTCGATTAGATTGTGATCGGAATTAGTCGTTTTTGATATTCTTATGTCTCTTATCAGGTCCTCATTATTTGTGAAGATAAGGTCAAGTGTGTTTTCTAGTCTTGTTGGCTCCACTATCTGCTGGCTTAAGGTGTGTTTTTCGCAGAGACTTAGTAGCTCATGTGTGTGTGACCTTTCATTGCACAAAACTTTCCAGGTCCTGCTATCACATCCACTCGTTCCCTCTACGTACATCCCTTTTCCATCCCCAACCCCTCCACCCCCACCACGGCCCTAATACAACCACCACCTCAGACCCCTCAACCCCTCTATACCCCACCCTGGTTCAAAATTCACTCTGCTTTTGCAAAAGCCTCAAAAGAGGAGATTGAAGGTTTCCTCTTTGAAAATTTGAGCAATAATTCTTGGCCCGAGGGTCTCACGCAGGTGGATACAAAGTTGACTAGGAGGAGCTCTTTTGACCCTTGTCGCTGCTGTCGCTAAGTGACTTTTTGGGGACCACGTCCTCGCCGGTAAGAGGAGCCATTGTGATATTCCTTCTCTTACTTTGAAGAAGGAGACGGTTTACCTCTCCCAATTTGCATGATTATACGCATTATCGTGTTTTTTTCTTAAAGGGAAATCTAAATATGATTCGCCTCATTGAGTATGATAGAACATTCCTTTCTGCAAACAGGGTACTATTTTATTATTATATCTCACGAAGAAGAGGAAAGCTGCCGTGAGACTAACCGTGGTAAATATTTTTCCTAAATTGAGGTAAGAAGATGAATTAGGCTCTGGCTTACCCGACCTCTTAACGTTACACATGCTATATTTCCCTAACAAGTAATCAGCATATAGAGCCAGATTGAAAATACAATTCGGAGTATTGAGTGAAAACCTCTTGAAAATGGTTAAGATAAGATTTGTTTGGTTTTTTAACCTGGAGGGTTAGCCAATCAGGATAACCCAAGAATCGTCTGTTGTATTTCCACTGGGGTCATTCAATCTACCCTCCCCCCTGGATGCGACCCACACCAGTCGACTAGCACCTAGGTATCTGCTTATTGCTAGGTGAACACGGAAAGCAGGAGTAAGAAAACATCCCCCACATTTCCACCCGGCTGGAAAATTAACCATGGACACTCACAGTATGTGAGGCAAGAGCTTTGCCAACCGAGCCACGGGACCTGCAAAAAAATAAATGCCAACAGAAATTGGTGTTCCCAGGAAGTCACCCATCCAGGTACAAACCAAACCCAATGTTGCTTAATTTCGCTGATCGATCGAGAAGCGGTGCGTTCAATATGGCATGGCAATTGACGATGTTGGACGGGTATGAAGACCAGTAGGCAAAACAAAAGCATTTACTGGGACAATGTTTAGCTCGGGGAATAATATTAATATAATAAGAATATATTTTTTTAAGTACATGTACATGGTATACAGGCTTAGCTGACTTCAATAACATACTACTATGTAGAAAGCCGCTTGTTATGCTTAGCATTTCGGGCAAATTAGGTCAGTTTCGTCGCAGGATGCGACCCACACCAGTCGACTAACACCCGGGTACCTATTTTGAACTGATGGGTGAACAAGGACAGGGACAACAGGTGTCTTATGGAAACACGTCCCTAATGTTTTCCAGCCGTACCGGAGGAGATTCGATCTCTGGACCTCAGTGCGAAACATTGTCTCCTTTGTCGGCATTACACCTCCAAGGATACGCAAGATAAAATAATTTGATAAAGGCGCTTATGAATCAAGGTGCTCTCTCTTATTTCACACGATGCTTCAGGAAGGCCGGGTTCTCAATTTTGTGAGTGTGTGCTACGAGTAAATTAGAACTTTCGCCATCGTGACATTGTAAGCATCGAAGAAAACGAAAAAAAATAGAGTGAAAGAGAAATAGAAAAATTACAGATGAAAAACACGCATACACACAGAGGGAAAGCTCATACCGGGAGCATCACGTCCTCCAACTTAGAGATGTAAGCTACCCGTCTGCCATTTCATTATCGTAGTATAGCATTTCATAAATAGAGTTGAATTTAAATTAGTTATCTAACCGGACCTCGCTTAGATTTTTTTTATTAACACATCAGCCGTTTCCCACCAAGACAGCGTGACCCGAGAAAAGAAGAAACACTTTCATCATCATTCAGTCCATCACTATCTTTCCAGGCTCGTGCCTGCACTACAGTTATGAAACTGTAACGCATCGACACCCCTCCATAGTGCAGGCAATGTACTTCCCACCTCCAGGACTTAGAATATGTAATGAATAAATTTTGTGGCAGTCTAGACAGTGCAGATATTGAGGCGGTCGAGATGATCGCGAACGATCATCATCTTGGACGATCTAGACAGAACTAGCGACTTGCTAGTAGCAGCTAGAACTGGGGATAGTAATTTATTATGTAAGAATTTTGGAGCGATAACTAGTTTATAGTTACCGAGAATGACAATATTGTAAATGGCAAAATTCTAACTAAGAAAAGTAGATAAAACAGAAGAGTTGGATAAGGAGGGAGAGTACACAAATTTAAAGCACTTGTGATGAGGGAGAATGACAAGAGGTGGAAATATAATTAATAAAATGACTGACAGACCAGTAGAATGAAACTAAACTATAAAAGGAAGCCATTGCACACGAAAAGTTAATCAGGATACAAAGAGGAACCAGTGAACATATAATGAAACCTTAACAAAAAAAAATTAAGCAGGAAGAGAGAGGCGATCCATATAACAGAAAAAAATCAGAAGTATAAAAATTAAAACTACAAGATTTTTGCAAAGATATTAAGTAATAGAATGAAGAAGGTGATAGGTAAGGTTGTGATGTGTGATGTAGTTCAGCTGGGCTTGTGAGGTCTCTAGGGAGACCTAATTATATGGTCACCTTGCCTTGGCAAGTGGCTAAGCAGCCACGCCTTTTTGACTTAAGTATCAGCTCCTTTGTTCATCACTGGCGTCAGATCTTGGTGTCAGGTCGTAACACGTGGTGCACACCTCATTGTGGAGGGTGCTTGGACCACCATACAAGCTCAAGGAACAACTGAGCAGAGGAGATTCATGCTGAGCTCTGGCCTGGGTGCAGAGCTCTGATCAGAGAGATTCGAGAGGAGCTCTGGCCGGTGGGCAGAGCTCGGGAGAAGGCTGCTGGAGAGTCGAGCAGAGCTCTGGCCTGTGAGCAGAGCTGAGGTGGAGAGTCTCGGGAGGAGACCCGCTTGGAGCAGTACTCGTGCTGTGTAGGTCTTGGGACCTGTGGCTTAGTTCCTGTGGTGAACTGTTCTCTGAACTATATTGTAAGTTATATTTATTTTCGTCAAGTTGATTGTATTCCCTGTCTCACTGCTTATATGTGCCACCCCATTTATCTAAACCAATGATATACTCCTGTTCCCAAATATATTATTGTACAAGGACTTAATAATAAACTGTGTTTGAGTAGAATAGTAATATTCACTCTCCCCATTATTTACTCATTTCTTCATTTATTTTTATTTCAAGTAGTGAAAGGGTGAGAAGGATGGTGGGTAGAGTAATGAGAGGTGAAGGTGTAGTCACCAGTGACCTCACATTACCTACCGACCTCCGATAATCATCTCTCCTACCACCTCGCCTGCATATCCTCTTCCTACTGACTCTCTTACCCCCATATTCCCCGATTAATAATTATGTCCCATTACCTCCCCCCTACATGACATGGTGTCTAAGCGGTGGTGATTCTTATTAGTTTTATAATAGGAATCAGTCCCATGTGTCTTTTTGACTGCTCTGTTATACTTATGTTATGCTACCATTTGCTATCATTTTTCTTGTGTGTATAAGGTTTAAGTAAATATCTGTGTGATATTATAGTCCTAGTGACCTTAGCCGACCCTTTTTGACCGTGGGCCTGAGTAACTGTTTGGGTGTAATATTATATTTGGTGGAGTTGGTTGTTGGTTTGGGATAAATTCAAATTCAAACTTTATTATCTATAAGTATTACAATGCTGAGTTTACAGAATTTGGTTATTGTGTGGTTTACATGTAGTAAAATAATAATTACAGAGTGTACCACTAGAACGCCTAGCATGGCTAGGCATTTCGGGCAGACTTATATTAAATCTTAGGTTTAAAATGTTACAGAATTATGAGATAAGTTGGTATTATGGCTAAGTGACTAAATACTAGTTGTGAGTTTAGCAATGTGATTGCTTTTGTTTTGGCACTATACATAGTTTCAGTATTGGAGTATCATAGGCCAACTTATGACTAGTTAAGATTCATTATTTTGAGATTGAGATTGATATTTCTGTTTATGGTCAAATGGGTGAGTGAGTGTAAGTGTGAACCACCAGGTGGTATTCGTATTATTAGTTGACAGGGTGTATCAGGGAGATAAGATGTTCTCTGATGGTAGTTTTGAAAGTGATGAATGTGTCTGCAGTTTTGGAATTTTCAGGTAGGGTGTTCCAGATTTTAGGGCCTTTGACATACATTGAATTTTTGTAAAGGTTTAGTCGGACACAGGGAATGTCATAGAGATGTTTGTGTCTGGTGTTGTGCCTGTGGGTTCTGTCACAACTATCAAGAAAGCGTTTTAGGTCAAGGTTAATATTGGAATTTAAGGTCCTGTAGATGTAGATTGCACAGTAGTAAGTGTGGATGTACTGAACAGGGAGTAAGTTTAGATCTATGAAGAGTGGGGGGGGGGTGTTGCCAGGGATGGGATTTAGTGATTATTCTTACTGTGGCTTTTTGTTGGGTTATTATTGGCTATAGGTGTGTTGCTGCAGTTGAACCCCAAGCACAGATAGCATAGGTGAGGTATGGATGTATAGTGTGAGAAGGGCAGTTTGCGGCACGTAATATCGTATCTTGGAGAGGATCCCAACCGTTTTGGATACTTTTTTGGTTATGTGTTGGATATGGGTGCTGAAGTTCAGGTTGTTGTCGAGGTATAAGCCTAGGAATTTGCCCTCATTATGCCTGGTAATTAGAGTGTTGTCGATCTTAATGTTAATTTGCGCATCTCCTGCTCTGCTACCAAACATAATGTAGTAGGTTTTGTCAACGTTAAGCTTAAGTTTATTGCCTGTCATCCAAGTCGATATTTTGATCAGCTCCTCATTAACAATGGTGTTGAGGGTTGCAAGATTAGGGTGAGAGATGACATAAGTCGTGTCGTCAGCAAAGAGAATGGGGTTCAGGTGTCGAGATACCTTTGGAAGATCATTGATGTATATGAGGAAGAGCAGTGGACCAAGGACACTTCCCTGTGGAACTCCAGTATCAACTGGCTGTGTTGTTGATGCTGTGTCTTTAATGGTGACATACTGATACCTATTAGTAAGGTAAGATTTGAAATATGCAAGCGCATGGCCTCTTATACCATAATGGTCAAGTTTGTGGAGTAGGATGCCATGGTCTACTGTGTCAAAAGCTTTTCTTAGGTCAATAAAAATTCCTAGTGGATATTCCTTATTTTCCAATGCTGTGTAAAGCAGATCTAGCATTTTTATAATTGCATCGTTAGTGCTTTTATTTTTCCTGAATCCAAATTGGCAGGGGTTGAGTATGTTTTGTGACGTTATAAATGAATATAGTCTCCTGTGCACGAGTTTCTCAAAGATTTTGGATAGCAATGGTAAGTTTGACATTGGCCTATAGTTGTTTAAATCTGTAGGGTCACCACCTTTATGTATTGGTGTAACCCTTGCCGTCTTGAGTAGTTTCGGGAAGGTGCTAGCTTCTAGTGACTTGTTAAAAAACAATGAGATAGTATGCGAGAGGACATGGGTCACTCTCTTGTACAATAATGGTGGGACATGAGACAGATTCCCTGAGTTATTTTTAAGTGACTTTATAATCTCGGTGACTTCCGTGGGCTCAGTTGGAGCAAGATAGAAGGAATTTGGGAAATTCCCATCTAGGTAGTCCCCGGCATGGGCATTGGTACGTGGGATTTTATTGGCGAGATTAGAACCTATGGTTGAGAAGAAGTCGTTTATCTTGTTAGCTGTGTCGGTGGGTTGCAGTGGTGTTTCATTAGGTTTAGTTAGGACAATATTCTTGTTTTTTTTCAGTTTGTGGGTCCCTAGAATCTGAGAGAGTGTTTTCCAGGTCTTTTTAATATCTCCTCTTGTGTCAGTGAATCTACTGGAGTAGTATAGTTGTTTGGCTTTCTTTATTACTTTGGTGAGGACTGATGAATAGTGTTTAAGAATATCTTTGTGTATTAAGCCCTGTCTATATTGCTTTTCATATTGGTGTTTCTTATCAATGGATTTCAGAATGGTGCTGGTTAGCCATGGGCAACCAAGCCGTTTGTTTGTGATCTGTTTCGTTTTTATAGGACAATGTTTGTTGTATAGTCTAAGTAGTTTGTTAAGAAAAATGTCTGTCCAGTCGTCAATACCATTGGCCTTGGAGAATTCTGTAGGCCAGTTAACAGTCTCTAGGTCAGCTGTGAACTTCCTTATTGAGGCCTCATCATGGAGTCTAAATGAGACTTTGTTGTATTCAAGTGGTGGTTTACTAATGCTTGTCAAGAGGAAGGTAGGGTAGTGGTCTGTAGTGCTATCTGTGATTATCCCTGATTTAAGGGGGGCTAGTATATTAGTCCATATGTGGTCTATTATGGTTGCACTTGTTTCAGTGAGCCTGGTTGGTTTAGTTATTGTTGGTATGAGAAGTGTGTTGTTCATATTGTTGATGAAATCACTTACAGGCTGATCATCTAGTAGGCCAAGGTTGATGTTGAAGTCTCCAGCTAAGAGAAGGTGGTGCTTATTCATTTGTCTGTTTGTTATTAGTGCCTTTAATTTCTCACTGAAGTTTGGGATGTTAGTGTGGGGTATCCGGTAAATGGCACCGATTGTTATAGGCGTCTTAAGGTTTTTTACAGTAAAATTAGCAAAAATGTATTCTCCATATTCATCACTAAAGCAATTGGTGCTGATACTAGATAATTGGTTAGAGTAATAGATTGCAATACCACCCCGAACTTGGTATGGTCTGCAGTTGTGGATTGCTGTGTATCCTGGTAGAGGGTGGAAGTTATGAGTGTTTGGGTGAGACTTTTGGGAGAAACAATTACTGGCCAAAATTTAATATTTACAGAGGAATGAGAAGTAACCCAGCCCGCCTTGGAAGACTCACCCACAATTGTCACCCACTGAAGAGCTGCCTATGATTGTTATCCTGCCGATGTGCCCAGTCACCCAGCTGATGTGCCCCAGTAGATGTATTGCTGCCCTGGCCTGTCATCCATTGTAGTGGGTGTCTGTCTACATCACCCAGCCTCTGTGATCATCACCCGCGGACCGCCAGTTACCCGCAGTTGCCAGGGATGGGTGACCGCACCTGCTTTTGATGACCTGAAGTGACCTCACCTCACCTCACCTCCAGCAACTGACCATAGCTTGCTACTGCTGATGTCGGCTGCTGTGATGCTGTCTGCAATGCTGTGGCCGTGCTGTGATGCCGAGATGCTGTAGCAGTGCTGCTATGCTGTGGCGGTGCTGTGATGCTGCGATGCTGCGGCCATGGTGTGATGCTGCCTAGCTTATGGGGAGACGATGGCAGTGATGCTGCAGTTGTGTATGAGGGATTCTGGCTGGTGTGCGAGGATAAGAGAGTCTACTGTGATGGAGCTGCCATCCTCGGAGATGTGGAAGGATGCGAGCCGCGGAGATGGACTCCAGCTGCTGGGACCAGCCTGCTATCAAGGGTGGTATGGAGGTGTATCCTGCCTTGCTGGTCAACCTGTACGACCGGTGTGCGGGTATGTCCTGCCAGCCGTGAGAGACAGTTAAGAGTGTGAGATGTCCCCAGCCTACTTTGCCTTGCCAGAAGTGTTAGTGTTACCTGTGTGAAATAAAGTGACCTTGAATACGGTCCAGTGATTATGGCCACCTTGTTTTATGAGGCCAGTGAATCCTAGTAGTGGCATAGGATAATGGTGGGTCTTAGCTGCAATGCCTGCCCTGTCACGATTTTCAGATGTTGTAGTGTGCATGTGAAGTGTACTGAAAATGCGACGTTGGTGGTCGTGAAGTGGTCCAGTTGCAGTTACTTGAAAGAATGCAACCCGTTGAAGCAGTTTTCCACGCCAAAGAAGCTTAGAGAGGTTTGGCCCAATGGATAACATGCGAGGGTGACTAGCATTGGCTAGTGTGTTTCTAGTAGAAGTAGGGAAGGCACTGGAGCCCGATATTTAGGTTTAAGGAGAAATGATGGGTAAGGAGGCTTTGCACCAGAGAGCAACTGTTATGCTGGTCAACTGCGAGGTGTTCTGATTATACTGCCTTGTGGGAGTTGAGGAGGTTCAGGGAAATATATGTAGTTGAATAATTTTGTATTATGTATAATTTTGTCTTTGTATTGTAATAGAATTAAGGGGTTAGAATTAAAATAGTCTAATAACTTAGGACAAATTGTCCTAGTTCTCAGATATTTTAAACTGGGGGAGAAAGGGGGATGTGATGTAGTTCAGCTGGGCTTGTGAGGTCTCTACGGAGACCTAATTATGTAGACAGCCTGTACTGTCAGAAAACACAGCCTAGCCGTCTGTTCTGACTAGTTCATATTTCGCGGCATTTAAGTGCTGCCCTCTGTAGGTTCACCCAGGTCAGTGGGAGGCTGAGCCCATTCGGTCTCACTCCCAGGCTGACCGACTTGATAGGCACAAGTGCTCCCCCTTCATGGACTGGTTTGCAGTCACTCCCTCACACTGCCCGTTGTGTACTCACTCCTATCCAATTAAAGCCAAACTAGTCCACGGCCGTATCATTGCTACCTACGCTACCTTCATCTGCACTAAACTGCTGTTCAGCAGCAAGAACAGTAATAACAATTATATGGTCACCTTGCCTTGGCAAGTGGCTAAGCAGCCACGCATTTTCGGCTTAAGTATCAGCTTCTTTGTTCGTCACTGGCGTCAGATCTCGGCGTCAGGTCGTAACACGTGGTGCACACCTCATTGTGGAGGGTGCTTGGGCCACTATATAAGCTCAAGGAAGAGCATGATCGAGAGACTTTGAGCGGACCGGCTGCTGTGTACAGAGCTCTGAGCAGGGAGAGTCAAGCAGAGCTGTGGTGTGGGGTAGAGCTCTGATCTAATGGGGTTCTCTGTTGGAGACATTGGGCAGAGTACTGGCTTGGAGCAGTACTCATGCTGTATAGGTCTTGGGACCTGTGGCTTAGTTCCTGTGGTGAACTGTCCTCTTAACTATATTGTAAGTTATATTCATTTTGGTCAAGTTGATTGTATTCCCTGTCTCACTGCTTATACATACCACCCCATTTATCCAAACACAATAATGTACTCCTGTTCCCAAATATATTATTGTACAAAGACTTAATAATAAACTGTGTTTGAGTAGAAGAGTAATATTCACTGTCCCCGTTATTTGCTCTTTTATTCATTATTTTATTTCAAGTAGTGAGAGAGTGAGTAGTGTGGTGGGTAGAGTAATGAGAGGTGAAGACGTAGTCACCAGTGACCTCACATTACCTACCTTCGCTAATCACATGCCTCCCCCCTCCTGCCTACTCCCTCCGATTACTCCCATATTCCCCAAAATGCTTTACATTCCATTACCCCCCCTACATGACAAGGTTATATAGGGGTCAGATGGGTATACCGGGAAGAAGTATGAGAATTCTGCTTGGGTGTATAAGGGACTTTTTGGAGGGTTGCGAGGGGGGAGGTCTTTTGGGTATTGATTGGGAGAATGCATATGACTGTGTGGATAGAAAATTTTTGAGGGCTTGTTTGTTGCATCTGGGGTTTGAAATGGGGGTGGAGCAGTGGGTCGATACGCTCTACTCATCGGCTATGGTAAGGGTACAAGTTAATGGCAAATAGGGAAGGCTGGTTAAAATGGAGAGGGGATTGAGGCAGAGGTGCCCTCTTTCTCAAATTCTGTTTGCGTGAATGCAGCATCCGTTCTATGGGCTCGTTGAGGGGGTGGGGACGTTAAATGGTGAGAGGGAGGGATGCTTAGGTATTGTGGTGCATGTGGATGACACCACTATCCTGATAGATGGGGTGGAGGGATTGTGTACGGTGGGGAGGGTGTTGGGGCTTTTTGGGGAGGCGTCTGGCATGTGAGTAAATAGGGCGAAATCGTGTTTACTGGAGGTAGGTTCTTGGGTGGTGGGGGTCTTGGGGCTGGAGTTTGGGTGGGCAGTGGTGGATAGGCTAAAGATTTGTGGAGTTTTATACATGGCAGATGTGCAGGAGGCTAGACAGGTAAATTCAGAGCGGGTGGTGGAGAAAGCAGTGAGTAGGTTATGGGGTTTACGGGTGGGAGATGTCACATTACAGCAGAGGGCGGTAATAGTTAATTCACTGGTTTATAGTAAGGTTTGGGGTATAGCGGAAGTGTATCCTTTGAGGTCACAGGACGTACAAGAAATACAGAGACGGGCTTTACGTTATGTTTGGGGTTTTGGGAGGGCATGGTTAAGCAAGGTGGTGGTGATATGGAATGTGCGCAGAGGGAGAGTGGGTCTTTTACCTTTGGGGCCGAGGGTGAAAGCCATATATGTAAAACAGAGATTCGTCAGGGCTGGAGGGGAAAGAGGGGTTAGAGTGGGGAAGATGATGAGGCTGTGCGGAGATGGTGGAGAGGTAAAGAGTTAATTGAATGTGAAGATATGCTAAGGGTTTTGTTATTGGTTAAAGAGTTGGTGCAACTTAAAATTGGCGTTTGGTATCATTGAATAGGAGGACGGAAATCCTGCAGGGCGTATCGGTCTATCCATTGTATGACTGGGGGACGATATGGGAAGACTTCCGAAGGCTCAGGTTAATGCCTAGGGTACGGGAGTTAGTATACAGATTCATGATGGGGATCCTAGCTTCAAAATCAGTTTTGAGTTTAATGGGTTTGATGTTGGAACCGTCCTGCAGCCAGTGTGGTGAGCTGGAAACAGCATTTCATGTGATTTATTTTTGTGAAGCATTGAGGGAGGTACGGATGTGGTTGGCGAGGGTTTTTTGTCTGCTGGGTGGGGGTAATGTAGCGACGCTGCGTGCTTTAACATTAGAGGTGAAAGGGGTATCAAGGGAGGTAAAACGGGCGATTATGTATGTGGTAGTGAATTTTCTGTATATTTCCTGGGGAATGAGAGACGCTGGGGGCAGGACTCGAATTAAGGCAATTGCAGCGCATATATACAGGACTGCTGGTAGGAACAAACTTATTTATGGGGGTCAGTGGGGAGCTTGTTTTCCAGAGAACTACCGTGAGCTTGCGGTCAGTCGTCTCCTGCAATTGGCGGAGTGACAATCATGTAGGAGACTGGTTTCCATTGATAGTCGGTTTTTCAAGGGTTTTAGGTGGTGTTGGTGTGTATGGGGACCGTTTTAGCGAATGAGACGGTGGATGGTATGGAGTGTATGGATTATGGTAGGGTGATAACTTGTCTGATTCCAGTGTGTAAGGTTTTTTCTTCTGGTTATGAATGTATAATTCAAGGCCTTGTTAAAAAATTAGGAGGTTAATAATGCTAAGTTACATGCGGCATGCAAGTCTAGAGATTGGTTGAGACCAATGTTATAGTGTGTATGTTAACATCAGCGAGTGCATGTTAATGGTGGTTTTTTGGTGGCCATTGTTTAGGCCTTCTGTATATGGTTTTTTGTATAATTACGAATAAACAGTGTTGTGTTGTTTCTGTGTAAGGTTTATAGATGATTTTTAAATATGTATTTACATAGCTTGTTTTCAATCACTCTGTGTAATGCTATTAAGTTTCGTTGCTGCTGCAGGAATGGAACAAGAAAAGCTGTGTTCAAGTGTGAATGGCACTGGATATGGAGGTAAATGTAGTGTGTGGTGTGTGAAAGTAATGTTCTTAAAGATAAGAAAGCTCCCCGTGTTTGGCGTTATTATGAGGAAATCAAGATGAGATGTAAGGTAAAATGGTGTCTAGGGTTAATTTATCTTTATGGCTGAGTTCATAATATAACAGATGAACAATTCAGTGATTATTAAAAAATTCTCATGTACAGTAAAATTTCTGTTTTTTTTTTTTTTAGGGAAATATAATAATGTAAATACTTTTTGGGGTGGTGAGACACTCCATTGTCAAAATAGTAATGTAACATCTGACGAACGTTAGTAAAAGTTTGTATATATGCCAATCTTTTGGTGATACTAATTATTTTACTTTGGGGTGAAGGGGGGATATTTTAGTAAAAAATTCTATGTCATGATCAATACTACCAATTTTATTGGAAATCGTCACAAGTGTATGGAAATATAAAATTAACGGTGTGTTATAGAATTATTGATGGCTTTTGTAAGTTGGTATTCCTGTACAAACAAGGATTGGAATTTTTTTTTTTTTACTTAATGTGACAAGATAAGTCATGATTTGTCTAATTTGTGTCCATTTACTGTTATGTTTATGTTTTGTGGTTATGTTTTTCAAAGTGTGTAGAGGTGGGGGGGGGGGTTACGGCATCTGTGTTGCAGCACAGGTTCTTAATTCTGCATATTGCAGGTACTGAGTGATTGTTATGAGCTGTGCAGCAGGTATTAATTTCATTAGTATTGGTTTAGTATTGTTGCATTGATAGTGTATATTGGGAGTTTTGTGAATGGACGGCTTGTGGCCATAATTTTTATGCTTTTATTCATCATTGTATTGTGACAAGTTTTAAATAAAAAAAAAAACTCTTGGTTTGTTTATATTCTTGTCACGCTGTATTACATATACATACCCCGTGTAATAACGAATTTTCTTCCGTCACTCATCTGCAGTCCTTCCCGTTTTGAGTTTTTTGGTCAGGAATTTCATCTGTCTGCTCATCTTTAAGGTAATCATTCATCCGCTGTGTTTTATATACTCCAGTCGGTACTAGATCTACGTCTTAATCAGACACTTTATCATATGGGCCGATCACTATTGATATGGTTGAGATTACCAGCTTCACTGCTACTGCACCTTCCCTCATGTCCACCGCTAATGTGATTAAAAATTCGCGAATGCCATGTCCACACCTCATTAGCATGAGGTAAATCCATTCAGTTTGCTGATGTTCATCGTAGATCATATGGTAATTAGAAATATCTGCGGTCTGCGACCTTAACCCATCACTTCACAGTTTTTGACCTTAGAAACTTTGTGAGCTTTCCTACTCATTCACCTACTTACTTACTTTATCTTGCCTCGATCAACTTACACGAAGACAAGTTTTTAGTAAACTGTTCAAGTATATTATCTTATCATTGTACAATGCCGTCCTCACAACATTAAGCATCCATTGCTACAGAATAAAAAAAATAGTTATTCCATCAAAGCTTCAAAAACCTGAACGCCAGAAACCTTAAAAAAATCTAATTTCCAGCCTCTGGCGGGAATTCCTTATCTTTTAATTCATTATGAGCTAAACACTCTTCACAAAAAGCATATGGCTGTAGTTCTTAGAAGAATTCCTCGTCAATATTGAGATCAAAATTTTAAATCAGGTCTGTTGTCACTGCCAGAAGGAAGTCTATCGGCACCAGGAAGAAAAACAAATGTTATCTTAAAGGAAAGATAACTAAAAGAAAACTGGCATTAAACTGACCAGTTAAACGAACCCAGAGAATTAGGCTGCTGCAACCGGTGATAAAAAATGTTTTTTTTCTGGCTTCTCACTTGGCTTCCAATATTAAATTCCCGAAGCTAAAAATAAGAATTCTCCAAAACATAAGAATTTTTAATTCGCTTGAGAAAACGAAACAGAAATATTTTTCATCTGAAGTCATTTGACAGTATAAAATACCTATGGCTAGATATTTTAGTCCAAGATGGCTCAAAAGACTTGGAAGGCAGCTAGTATCAGTTTTTCTAAATTGAGAACTTGTCTTTATTTAGTACGAACCTAGATTTGTGTCAGCCACTGCAAGATCCGAGAAAGGTATCCCACAAGCCCAGGCTCTCTACCTCAATGCACGCAACAAGTACGAGATAAGTATCTAAAATTTGAAGCCATTCAAAACAGCCATTTTCAAGTAACTGCAGTAGAAATTAGTATTTGAGTTTCATCAATAAATATGGCAAATTGGTAATTACTCAGCCCAAAAGCAACTCGAACCTTCAATTAATTAAAATAAACCAACTATATAAAGTTTAAAGCCTATCAAAAGAGACATTTAGTTACGGAACAGAGACTAATATCCCAAAATACTGAAGCTACATTCTCAAGTCATCATTGTTTAAAGTTTGAAGCCGATCACATGAATTCACAAATTATTACTTGAAAGCCTGTGCTTAAATTTATCCAATTTATAATAAAGTTTTTAGACTCTCCAGAATCAATCTTAACCTTTGTCTAATTAATGCACACAATGGTTTAGGGTTTGAAGTCGCTCAGAAGAGGTATTCCCCAGTTATTGTAATGGAAACCTACACAGCTCAAAATCAATGGAAACCTTCCTTTCTTCTCCATTAAATATAGACTGCTTTCTCTTGCTTATCAATACAGAATGTTTTCTGCTTAATAATTCAGAATATTGATTGTTGTATGAAAGGAAAACTGCTTCGAGAGTCTATCGCGTTTCGGAAATGTTCCAAAAATAAACTGAAAGAAGTTTTAATTGTCGTATAATTCTTCAAGTATAAAATATTAATCTTTACATATTTTTCACCAAACAATGGTAGTGAGAAAGGATGTTGACTGCTAGATTTTTAACGACTCTTATCTTATTCCTTTTCAAAAAAAAAAATAGTAAGCGAAATAGCCAGAAGGATGCGTAAAAAAAATCTTCAAACACATCTGTATTATGATTATAAAAATAAACATGAACTAATACTCTTAACCGAACCAACAATGAAAAGCAATAACAATAAATATGATATGGAACAAACTACTGATTCGCATTGGCCGTATTCAATAGAGGCTGCAGGGGTTTCTGTAAAGAATATAATATTGAAGTTTAAAGACGTCAGAAACGAAAACAACGAATGGCTAATGAGAACTCGTGAGATGCTTGGTTAACAGCCAAGGGGGAAATGGAAAGTATCATTAAGGGAACACTCAACCGTCTTCACAGTGAAGTGGATGGAAAGTTCACTTGTTTGCACGACACTGACGCCAAGTTTGGGTTCCTTCTCGATATTGAGGGAATGTGTTATTGCGCCGACAGTTACAACCTAAAGAGGAAGTGCAAAAATTTAGGAGAATTGTTCATCTCTGATGTTGATGGAGAACAGCTATATGACTGGATTGCAGAATGTTGCTATCAAGTCGGGCCAATACGAAAATATCAAGACCTGAAGAGCTTCTCGAATTTATTGTTCAGTATGGAGATAAGAGAGTCTTCCACAATCTTCGCATTGTTATCCACATAGTGCTAACCATCGCAGCTTCCATCGCCAGCTGTGAGAGATCAATCAGCATGTTAAAACTAATACTATCATATTTGAGAGCCTCCAAGAGTGTAGAAAAAAAACTAAAAAAAACTGAATTTGAGCGTTTCATACACCAATTTGCATCTGTGAAAGCAAGGAAGGTGCAGTTGTAATTTTCACTGTAGTGCCATAATTTGACTTGTATTTTTGAACTGATTTTATGGTAAAGTTACCTAAAGGCTGGACGTCAGGTGCTTGGACAGGGGCACATTTTCAGTGCTTGCCATAGCCGATATTTTCCGTATATAGCCCCAGCAGGTTCCACTAGTGGCTTAAAGGAATGAGTGAATGCCAGTACAATCAAACCTAAGGTCATTGCTGGCAATTTTAATATGAAAAAGTAAACAAAAGGAATCCAAGAGAACTAGAACTTACAGCACTAGGAGTCTGGTCAGCTCTAACATGCAGAGCAGCTCCTGCAAGGGTCGCTAAGCGGCGCTCATATCCACAAAGCAAAGAAATGCACAAAAGAATATGTAGAAAGTAATTTTTTTTTATTATCACACTGGCCGATTCCCACCAAGGCAGGGTGGCCCGAAAAAGAAAAACTTTCACCATCATTCACTCCATCACTGTCTTGCCAGAAGGGTGCTTTACACTACAGTTTTTAAACTGCAACATTAACACCCCTCCGTCAGAGTGCAGGCACTGTACTTCCCATCTCAAGTCCGGCCTGCCGGTTTCCCTGAACCCCTTCATAAATGTTACTTTGCTCACACTCCAACAGCACGTCAAGTATTAAAAACCATTTGTCTCCATTCACTCCTATCAAACACGCTCACGCATGCCTGCTGGAAGTCCAAGCCCCTCGCACACAAAACCTCCTTTACCCCCTCTCTCCAACCTTTCCTAGGCCGACCCCTATCCCGCCTTCCTTCCACTACAGACTGATACACTCTTGAAGTCATTCTGTTTCGCTCCATTCTCTCTACATGTCCGAACCACCTCAACAACCCTTCCTCAGCCCTCTGGACAACAGTTTTGGTAATCCCGCACCTCCTCCTAACTTCCAAACTACGAATTCTCTGCATTATATTCACACCACACATTGCTCTCAGACATGACATCTCCACTGCCTCCAGCCTTCTCCTCGCTGCAACATTCATCACCCATGCTTCACACCCATATAAGAGCGTTGGTAAAACTATACTCTCATACATTCCCCTCTTTGCCTCCAAGGACAAAGTTCTTTGTTTCCACAGACTCCTAAGTGCACCACTCACTCTTTTCCCCTCATCAATTCTATGATTCACCTCATCTTTCATAGACCCATCCGCTGACACGTCCACTCCCAAATATCTGAATACATTCACCTCCTCCATACTCTCTCCCTCCAATCTGATATTCAATCTTTCATCACCTAATCTTTTTGCTATCCTCATAACCTTACTCTTTCCTGTATTCACCTTTAATTTTCTTCTTTTGCACACCCTACCAAATTCATCCACCAATCTCTGCAACTTCTCTTCAGAATCTCCCAAGAGCACAGTGTCATCAGCAAAGAGCAGCTGTGACAACTCCCACTTTATGTGTGATTCTTTATCTTTTAACTCCACGCCACTTGCCAAGACCCTCGCATTTACTTCTCTTACAACCCCATCTATAAATATATTAAACTTATTTCTCATAAATATCAAGTTTGTAATTAAATGTTACTTACAGTGACAATGTACTATTTCTACATATGAAAATATAACAAATTCTATAGCACTGATTATCACCAATTACTACTATACTGCTACTACTATAATATTACTCATGTTTTATTGTTATTATTACAGTAATTTTTGTCATTCATATTTCTAATTTTATCACAAATTTTCTTCATGTTTTATAAGTTAATGTTTAGAAGAGCTTGCTGTGTTTTTGAAGAAACACGCTTTCATTTTCACGCATTTCATTTGATTAAAAACATAATTTCTCTGATGTTTGAAATAATTATGAGAGGAAGGGGGGTGGAGGTAGGAGGCACATTCTAAGAAAACCAGTTACTCTTTCCTATGTGACACACAGTTGTATATGTTTTACATATTATATTTTTCCCTCTCTAGACTGCTCTGGACAATGATTTTGTTCTGGTCATCAAAGAGAGAACTTCAATCGCTCACGAGGCTTTGATATATTATGAACACGCTATTGCCTTATTTCACCAGAGGATTAAAGGTGACGTAGGCATGGGTAGCCAGCCAGCCAGCCAGCCAGCCAGCTAGCTAGCCAGCCCACAAGCCAGCTTGCAAGCCAGCCAGCCGACTAGCCAGCCAGCCAGCCAGCTAGCTAGCTCCAGCCAGCCAGCCAGCCAGCCAGCTTGCCAGC
The DNA here is from genome assembly GCF_038502225.1 of Cherax quadricarinatus. Classification (NCBI taxonomy): domain Eukaryota; kingdom Metazoa; phylum Arthropoda; class Malacostraca; order Decapoda; family Parastacidae; genus Cherax; species Cherax quadricarinatus. The sequence goes on along the minus strand of NC_091293.1, from coordinate 29,580,616 downwards.
CAGTGAGCCAGCCATCTAAACTGTCATTCAGAAAGCCAGCCTGCTAGCCAGCCAGCCAGCCAGCTACCTAGACTGCCATTCAGAAAGCCAGCCTGCTAGGCAGCCAGCCAGTCAACTTGCCAGCCACTCAGCCAGCCAGCTTGGCAGCCAGCTAGCCAAAAAGCCTGCCAACCACCTAGACTGCCATTCAGCCAGCTTGTCAGCCAGCCAGCAAGCCAGCCAAAAAGCCTACCAACCACCTAGACTGCTGTGGCATACAAAGAGTATGTTACACTCCCATATAGGCTGCCTCCCAACCAGCGAACCGGGTGCTAAGAGTTTAACGATCAATAGGGTACCCGTCATTAAATCAGTACCTTGGTTCATTGACCAATCACAAGCACACTCGCCAAAGCTGAAGCAACGTGGTTCACTTGCGGGAAGCTTTTGGCAGACTAGCCTATCTGCTGGTTGAGTATGGTGCACTCTCTCTGGCTTCTGCTTTCACATCTGTCACCGTCGTGTACACTTATTATTATTCTGTCTGTACATAGTGTACGTATTTGTATATTGGGTGAAGGCAAAATATACATTATAGTCTACTGCTGAGTTTGTTTGCTCCAATTCCCATTACGACCAGGTCACAGGCCATTCAGTACCTGTGTTCATAATGTGGGGAGCTCTGTCCTGGAGCTGAAGCTAGAGCTGGTCATGATATCAGTCAGATTGCATCGCTATCGCCATTTTTCATTGCCTGTCAGTCTTGTTACTGTGCGTGTATCCTGCAAGTCGCACTGTGCTACTGATGCATGTTGCGTGCATTGCAAACACCATGTTATAGTGGGCTATGCCACCAACACAGGTGAGGCGGCTGGTGTCTGAATATACTCTCATAAATCTGCCCAAACTATTTCTACAACGTTGGTGGCGATTTTTTTTTTTTTATTTTATTGAGAGCACATCTTGCACAGACAAAATACTCGTTCCATTTTCATAGAATACCATCGAACTGTCACTGCTGCGCAGCTTCGTGACATTATTCATACCAAATTAAGAATTGAAGCAACTACGGCATATCAAACTGAGGTATCTCCTTCTACATGAGTTATTAATCGCCGATCTCTGCTGAGGTTCCTTCTTAATGTGGAAGGGCTAACACAAGAACACTCAGACCAGCAGTCTCGTGAAGCAGGTGGTGCACCGGGTTTGTCTCAGGGCGAGTGACCTTTGTTGGCGCTTGAGTTAGCTAAACTCAATCTCGAAACAGCCAGAGAGCAACGAGCATTTGATAGAGATGAGAGGAGGTAATTTAAGCAGACTGTGGGTGACTAGCGTGCAAGAAGCAGTGCCGTTAGTACCTCGCTTTGAGTCTGAGCCTGAACAGTTTTCGAGGCTTTTGAAAACCAGGCTCGAGCATTGAGGTGGCCTGGGCAGCACTGGGCAGCACTGGTGCAAGATAAGATTTCGTTCGGATTTTTAACCCCGGAGGGTTAGCCACCCAGGATAACCCAAGAAAGTCAGCGCGTCATCGAGGACTGTCTAACTTATTTCCATTGGGGTTCCTCAATCTTGTCCCCCAGGATGCGACCCACACTAGTCGACTAACACCCAGGTACCCATTTGCTGCTAGGTGAACAGGACAACAGGTGTAAGGAAACGTGTCGAAATGTTTCCACCCGCCGGGAATCGAACCCTGGCCCTCCGTGTGTGAAGCGGGAGCTTTAGCCACCAGGCCACCGGGCCACAGCGTTGTACGGCAAAGTGCAAGAGTTAATACCTGTTTTAAATAATAAAGAATTTGTTGATTATCTGGTTGTCAAAACAACGGTTCTTGGAGCATATCGGTGTATTTCCGCCAAGTACAGGAGGGAATTCAAACTGTGCAAGCATCAGCTGAGCGAGTCTCGTGTAGACTTTGTAAGGCAGTAGTCAAAAAACTTCAACAAGTGGTATAAGGCGAGTGGTGTCGCCAACTTTAGTGATCTAGTGCAGGTACTTTTGATGGATAACCTTCTAGAATCTGTTGGACCAGAGATTAGTCTTGAAGATCATTCGTTGACCACTATATTGGCAGCAGCCAGGCTGGCTGACACTTTTGAGGCTAACCGCACCTTGTCCGAGTGGTCTAATCTTTCTTCCCAACAGCCTAGCATGAACAGAGATCGTCAGAGACTAGTCCCTGACTAGAGGATGAAGTGGCAGGATGAAAGTGAACAACGACGCCAACCAAGTCCTCTGGTGAGCCACGACATCAAACTCGCGGTCAACCTGGTGAACAACAACCTCAAACTCATGGTCAACATAGTGAACAACGACGCCAGTACACAGAGTGGCACCAGCCACAAAATTAACAGCGAGCCAAAGTAAAATATGAGGTAACATGTTTCCGTTGTCATAAACTCGGCCACGTCAAGTCCAACTGCCCAATTAAGCCCCAACTCTTAGGGAAAATCAACATCTTCTCTTTTGAGATGAACGAGAAAGACGTAGAGTGGTATGGCCCCATACTACAGTACCTGCCACATCCCCCTTCAGGAAAATGGAAAAAAAAGGTTGAAGCAATAACTTTTAGTGATACCGAGACTTATTGTTTTCATATAAGAGAGGCAGTACTCCCTCTCTCTGAATGAACGTCATTACACTTTGTTTGGACTCTGTTTCAGCACTGAGGGAAGTTATTCAACCCATATTGAGGATCTGTTGATGGTGCTTGGTATGGTCGGTGATATTATCTACTCGTCTCTGACTCACAGTGATAGCTTGTTATTAGCTGAGATTTCGGCTTATGTCTATACTTTAACATAGACTTTTGGCTTTAAGGATAACTGCTTCTTAAAGTTAGATAAGGTATATACAGTCTCGACTGGTATCTAATACGAATCTGTCTTTATTGAGATGATAGTTTCACTTGATACATTTTGGAACTTTCATTGTATATGGCTCATATCACTGAGTATAAGCATTGTTCAGAAACATTTACAAATTATGTCGTATGTCAACTGCTTTCTGTATTTAGTGTATCTTATGTATTACAATACAAGAGAGAGAAGAACTTTGTATCATATACTAAGTTTTTATATGAATTCTTTTCCATTGAACATAAATTTTATTTAGTCGGATCATTGTCTCCTAATTATAATCTCTAAATTAAAATGGCATCTTTATCCAAGGACAACTAGACCAGAGATTGATTCAGCGTCTTGTTACAGAAAGGGCCAAAACAAGCCTAGACAGGGCCGCTGATGTAACACTAACTTAAACTCTGCTCAAAATGCTATGAAACAGTTATGTTACAGAAATGCAAAGTTTTGCTCCTTCAATCCAGAAGACAAGGTGCTGGTGCAGGAACCTGTACCTGGCTACACCTTAAAAGCTAGATTTATGGGACCTATGCAAATCATAACTAAAATCTCTGATGTAAATTATTTGGTAGCTCCCCTTGATAAACCCTCGAAAAGTGAAAATTACCACATAAAACAAATTCAAATATTTAACAGTCCACATAAAGTCCCATTAATGGCTCTGTCTTCTGCCTCTGTAGATGACCCTGATTCCTTGCACACCATTCCAGAAATTCGAATTAAGCTTCCTAATGCTGTCCTCCAAGACCCTAGCCCTTTAATGATAGGGCTGTCTAAAAATCAAATAATAAGTAACTGCCCTCTTACAAAATTACCCTGACATATTTTCGGACTTCACGAAAAAATGTACCCTGGGATATCATGATGTAGATGTTGGAAACACTAAGCCTATTAAACTCTTCCCCTGTAGAGCTAATCCTGAAAAACAGAGGCTACTTCAGCAGGAGGTAGCATTTCTGTTAGATCATGGATTAGTGGAAGAATCATACAATCCATGGGCTTCACTATGCACCCTTGTTAAGAAGTCTGATGGAGGTTTTCGAATGTGTACAGACTACCGTAAGATGAATGAGGTCACCATGCCATGTTTGGATGACACAGTGGACTTTTTGGGTAAGGCTACTTTTGTTTCCAAACTAGACCTCCTTAAAGATTACTATCAGGTACCTTTGATAGATAAGGAGAAGGAAAGTTCTGCCCTCATAATACCAGGAGGTCACTGTCAATGTACAGTGACCCCATTCGGAATGCGAAACTTGCCGGCAGTGTTTCAGAAGTTGATTCATCAGGATATTAAAAGACATAAAAGCACGGCATCTTATCTACAAGACATAATAGTTTTCGACACTTGGGATCAACATGTTTCCCGACTTAAAGCTCTCTTTGAAAAGTTTAAGAGTTTCCAGTTAACTGTTAATTTGTGTAAGTCGTCCTTTGACCAGCCTACTATTAGTTTTTTGGGCCTTGAAGTAGGTAGTGGTAAAGTAGCCCCTAAATATGCTAAAATTCTTGCCATTAATAATTACCCAGTAGGTTATGAGAGAAAATCCCTCCAGCATTTCTTAGGGATGGTAGGTTTCTAGAGACGATTCTGTAAGAACTTTGCAGATATTGAAGCCCCCTAACCTCACTTACCAGTCAGAAAAAAATCTGAATTCGCCCCCAAGTGTGAAGAATCATTTAACAAAACCAAATGGCTACTTTGTACTGCATCCATTCTTCTGTCTCCCGATTTTTCAAAAACTTTTGTATTACAGGTTGAGGCATGTGAGTCTGGGGTAGGGGCAGTACTCCTACAAAAACCTGAGGAAGAGTGGCTGCTGCCTGTCACTTCTCGGCCAAGTATCAACCTCATCAAAAAAGTTCTACCTCTGATATTTGCATTGGAACTTTTCGAGGTCTACTTGGGACAGTCGTCCCAGGTGGTCACACTCTACAACGATCACAATCCTCTTGTCTACCTCAACACCATGAAAACCACAACACACGTCTGATGAGATGGAGTCTCATGCTGCAACTTTTCAACATTAGGGTCTTGCATATTGCCGGCAAGGAAAACGTGCTTACAGATTCCCTTTCCCGTGTTTAATTTAAGTTAGGATGTGTTAGGAACCATATGGGTAGCTTAGCTCTTTTTTTTCCCGTTATAAAATGTGTTTTAGTGACATTGGTGAGTTTTTTTTTTTTTTAGTGAGGAAACATTCTGCTGCTGTCTGCAGGCGTTTTGAACCAACGTTAGCCTACTGTTTGCTGTCTCCCTCTAGGATAGTCTGACTTTAAGTCTCGACAAATTTGAGCTCTATCTAATGAGATGGATGGTTGAGAGGAAAGGCAGTTCCTTTATTGTTCAGTGCCATGGTGTCATGCTACCCATAGAGCTGGAGCCTAGTCCTGGCTATTAGAGCCCTATCGGGGTGGGGGTGTGGTATACAAAGAGTATGTTACAATTCATTCGGCGTATGTCACACTCCCATATAAGCTGCCTCCAAACCAGCGAACTAGGTGCTAAGGGTTTAACAATCAGTAAGGTATCCATCGTTAAATCAGTACCTTGGTTCATTGACCAATCACAGGCAAGCCCGCCAAAGCTGATGCAACATGGTTCACTTGTGGGAAGCTTTTGGCAGACTTGCCTACCTGCTGGTTGAGTATGGTGCACTCTCTCTGGCTTCTGCTTTGCCATCTCTCACCGTCGTGTACACTTATTATTATTCTGTCTGTACATAGTGTACGTATTTGTATATTGGGTGAAGGCAAAATATACATTATAGTCTACTGCTGAGTTCGTTTGCTCCAGTTCCCATTACGACCAGGTCACAGGCCATTCAGTACCTGTGTTCGTAATAACTGCCATTTAGCAAGCCAGCCAGCCAGCCGGCCAGCGAAAAAGCCTGCCAGCCACCTAGACTCCCATTCAACCAGCCAGCCAGTCAGCTAATTAGGTTACCAGCTGCTAGACTGTCAGTCAGCCAACTAGCCTAGCCAGCTAGACTGCCAATCAGCGAGCCACCAAAGAAGCCAGTATGTCAGCTAACCAGTCAGCCGGCTAGGTTGGGCATCAGCCAGCAAGTCTGCCAGAATGCCTGCCAACCTGCCTACTAATCAGAAATGCTGCCATATAGCCTTTTACTACTACGGTTACACTGCTGGTGCTGCTGTTACTCCCGTTACTGTTGCAATTAGAGCTGAGTATTATCATAATTACAGTAATTAACGCTGTTAAAATAATAACTCTGATGCTGCAAATGCTCTCATTAATGTAACTTGTGATGGCCACAGTGGTAGCCTCGGAGGGAAAATAAGGGGCAGAAAGTGATGATAGCAGAAATTGTAGTTGTAGAAAAGATAGCCGGTGCAGCAGAAATTGTAGGAGTTGTGTCAAAATTAATGCCATTGCTGCAGAAAAGAGACCCGATGCTGCAGAAAAGATACCCGTTGCTACAGAAAAGAGACCCATTGCGACAGAAAAGAGAGCAGTTACGGTAGAAAAGAAACTCGTTGCGGCAGAAAAGAGCCGTGCTGGCAGAAAGAGAGAATCGTTATCGCAGAAAAGATAGTAGCCTTTGCCGCAGAAAAAGAGCCGTTGCGGCAGAAAAGAAAGCCGTTGCGGCAGAAAAAAAAATCCCTGCGGCGAGATAAGACTGCGGTAACGGGAGAGAAGACTGCAGCTGCGGTAGTCAGAGCTATAGGCATGGAGTGGACCAGAACGTATTTCTACGTATACAACGTATTTTAACAACTCGTGGAAGAGTGATGAATAGTGGTATACCCTCTCCCCCTTCCTTGCATCAAACTTGATTATCTCCTCATTCACCAGACGTTGTATGAGCCTAAAAGCAAAACGAACGACCATAAATTTATTAAGGTGAAAACTATCTTTGAATTTATGCACATACAAGAAAATGCATATAATATATACGCATAATATACAAGGATAAATAGGTAGACCTATTGGTATTTCTTAAAACAATGAATGGTGCGAAGAAGATAGATGTTGGTAGTGGTGGTGATTGTGGTAGCAGCTCCATCAGTGGAAGAATTAGACACAAGCGCCACGACTGGGAATCTTTTTAACGTAATAAAGATACCCAGTTGTTGCACTTGTGTCTAATATTTTAACTTGTCGGCATTATATACCAGTGATGTTATAATTCCTGCTGTGGTGGGCATCGTTGTCGTCGTGGTAGTAGCAGTAGTAGGAATAACAGTAGTAGTAGTATTAGAAGTTGTAGTAATAGTATAAGTAGTAGTAGCAGTAAGAATAGTAGCAGTAATAGTGGTAGTAGTAGTAGCAGTAGTTGTAGTAGCAGTAGTAATAGTTGTAGTAACAGTGGAAGATGGGAGTAGTAGTCAATGAATCAATATGTTAATTTCAAAGGCATATATATATATATATATATATATATATATATATATATATATATATATATATATGTGTGTGTATATATTTATATATATTTATATATATATATATATATATATATATATATATATATATATATATGTATATATATGTATATATATATATGTATATATATGTATATATATATATGTATATATATGTATATATATGTATATATATATATGTATATATATGTATATATATATATGTATATATATATATATGTATATATATATATATGTATATATATATATATGTATATATATATGTATATATATATATATGTATATATATATATATGTATATATATATGTATATATATATATGTATATATATATATATGTATATATATATGTATATATATATATATGTATATATATATATATATGTATATATATATATGTATATATATATATATGTATATATATATGTATATATATATATGTATATATATATATATGTATATATATATATGTATATATATATGTATATATATATATATATGTATATATGTATATATATATATATATATATGTATATATATATGTATATATGTATATATGTATATATATATATATATATATATATATATATATATATATATATATATATATATATATATATATATATATACATAGAGAGAGAGAGAGAGATGTATAGATGTATTCGACGTGAAGAATATTTCATGAATTTTTGCTAAATTAATTTGTATCATACCATCATTTTTAATATGTTTTTAAAAATATAAAGCGTTTATGAATATTGTTATAGCTGTTTTAAAATTAACTCTTCGTGTAACTTGTACATTTATTTATACATATTGAAATGTACATTCCTTCATAATGTTTATTTTTTTATCATATATATATACGATAAAAAATAAACTTAAAGGAATGAATATTTTAATTTATATAAATAAATATACAAGTTACACGAAAAGTTCATTTTAAAACAGCTATAAAAATATTCGTAAACTCTTTATATCATTAAAAATATATTAAAAATGATGGTATGATACAAATTAATTTAGCAAAAATTCATGAAATATTCGTCACGTCAAATATGCAGTTTGGAAAAAAAATTCAGAGTATAATATTCAGATTACTATTATATTTTCACGAAGCGCTAAACCTGCGTGGTTCATGCAGTGTAAGAAGTAGTGGAGGCTTGATCCTCCGTCTGGTATTTGCCAGAGAGGAAGTTTACTGTTGAAGCCAGGTCCCAGGCAGCGTGTTTCGTGCTGCTGAGAGAAGAAGCGTCGGCATACAAGGCAAACGTTATGTTACCCGGGCATCTACGAGGCTGCCACTGCAGTACCATACATACTTTCACTATGTATGAAAATGAACATGAAACAACGGAAGCCTTCATTATTACCACGTTTCGCTCAAGAGAAGCTTTATTAAGCAAAGTTTGTTAGAGCTCAGAGTGAGTGAGAGGTAAACGTGGCACAAAGCGACAAGTGGAAATAAGAACACTGGTGTTGAGGGAAATTTCTTATTATGACGTTTCACCCACGGATGGGCTTCAGCAGGCTCAGCTGTGAGTGTAAGGTCGTAATAAAATGTTTCCCTGCTCCAGGTGTTAGCAAAATGTCAGTATAATGAAAGCTTGTGACTCGCTGCGGTGTCGTGCACCTACCACTGCTGTTGCTGGAGATGCAGTGGTAACTCACGCCTTCACGAGGGACATGGTTATTAAACAGATAGACAAACTGAAACAAAATAAGTCCCCGGGACCCGATGAGTTGTTTTCAAGGGTACTTAAGGAATGCAAGATGGAGCTTAGTCATCCATTAACGAGTGTATTCAATGCGTCCATCCTTACCAGTGTTGTGCCAGAGATGTGGAAGATGGCTAATGTGGTTCCTATATTCAAATCAGGGGATAAGTCCACTCCTTCAAATTACCGTCCAATAAGCCTGACATCTATAGTGGGCAAGAAATTAGAGTCAATTATAGCTGACATTATCAGAAGTCACCTTGAAGAGCATAACTTGATAAATGAATCTCAGCATGGATTCACGAGAGGTCGTTCCTGCCTGACAAACTTACTGACGTTCTTCAATAGAACATTTGAGGCAGTTGACAGTGATAAGGAATATGATGTTGTTTATTTGGATTTTAGTAAAGCCTTCGACAGAGTACCTCACAAGAGACTCTTAAGAAAAGTGGCAGCTCATAGTATAGGAGGTAAAGTTCTAGCATGGATTGAGGCATGGCTTACCAATAGAAAGCAGAGAGTTACCATTAATGGAGTGAAATCTGAATGGGGATTAGTCACTAGTGGCGTTCCACAAGGATCAGTTTTAGGCCCTCTCTTGTTCATAATTTACATTAATGACCTTGATGAAGGGATTACTAGTGACATGAGTAAGTTTGCTGATGATACAAAGATAGGCCGTATAATTCACTCTGAGGAGGATATCAATGAACTCCAGGACGATTTGAACAAATTAATGTCTTGGTCTGAAAAATGGCAGATGAAGTTTAATGTGGATAAGTGTAAGGTACTTGCCCTTGGTAATGAAAATACCCCTCGAAGGTCATACAGAATGTGAAAAAGACTTGGGAGTCATGGTAAGCAGAAATCTAAAGCCAAGACAGCAGTGCCTTAGTGTGCACAACAAGGCCAACAGATTACTTGGATTTATCTCAAGAAGTATAAGTAACAGAAGTCCAAAAGTTATTTTACAGCTCTATACATCACTAGTGAGGCCTCATTTAGATTATGCTGCTCAGTTTTGGTCCCCTTACTACAGGATGGACATAGACTCATTAGAGAACATACAGAGAAGAATGACTAAAATGATTTACTGTGTAAGGAACCTCCCGTATGAAGATAGACTTAAAGCCTTAAATTTCCACTCTCTGGAGAGGCGTAGAATGAGAGGAGATATCATTGAAGTGTATAAGTGGATGACGGGCATAAACAAGAGAGACATTAATAAAGTACTGAGGGTGTCGAACCAGGTAAGAACCAGGAATAATGGATTTAAGTTGGATAAATTTAGATTTAGAAAGGACATAGGTAAGTACTGGTTTTCTAACAGAGTTGTAGATGCGTGGAACAGTCTTCCCAGTGGGGTGATAGAGGCTAGGACCTTGGGTAGCTTTAAGAAGAGACTGGACAAATATATGAGTGGGAGGGGCTGAGTTTGATTGGTGTCAAGGGGTACGGGAGTTATTTCTTGAGTAGCTTTAGGTAGATGTCGTTTTGATAAGGACCTGCCTCGTATGGGCCAGTAGGCCTTCTGCAGTGTTCCTACATTCTTATGTTCTTATGTTCTTATGTTCTTCCATCCACTTTGTTATATATTCTGATGACTGTGTGTGTGCACTGAGAGCACCAGTGCTTGTGTACGTGGATAGATGTATTTTTCAGTTGATATACACTTAAGAGTTTACTTTAATCCCCACAAAGCAGTATTTGGGATTAAAGTATCCCTGAATGGGGAAAAAAATGTTACATGAGGCAATAATAATCCCCGTGTGATCAACTGACTAAACTCTGTTGACCAACCGCCTCTGTCTAATCTATCAGATATCAGTGCTTATTTCTCGATTTCGATATGAGTTTTCCTGCAATCGTGTGGACTGCAAAATAATCTCCTATTTGCCCTTCCCAATTAATTACATCATTCTATGTTGAATTAATGCGTACATAAGGAAAATAAGCGGCATACGAAGAATTACGCATAACTCACTTTAAATACGCTACTTTTGTGATTAAAATATCCAGATTTTAGAAGAGGGATTTTTTTTTAATTATTCTCTTGGTAAGAGTCATCTACTTCAAAGACTATTTTGCCTTATAGACTAATATTCTACTTCAGAAACAAATGACTGCAAAATGTCAGCGGTAATGTGATAATTCGAATAGAATGGGAAGGAATAATTAAAGTTATTATTGATGGCTACAGTATAAGTGGTACCTCTGTGGCAATATAAACACAAATGCAGTATAATGTGATCCTTTATTGACTACGTTTAGCCCACACAGTGGGCTTTTTCAAGTCACAAACAGAACTGTTTGTGACTTGAAAAAGCCCACTGTGTGGGTGAAACGTAGTCAATAAAGGATCACATTATACTGCATTTGTGTTTATATTGCCATTGTGTCGGTATTTTATACCATTTATTTCCATGGTACCTCTGTATTTGTTATTGTAGTGATGATAGATGCAGCAACAGTAAAAGCTGCAACAACAGCAGCAGCAGCAGCAACATAAATATGAAGCAGCAATACCATCAGAAGCAACAACAGCATCACAAGCAGCACCATCAGAAATACCAATAGCACCATCACCAGAAGCATCACCATCAGAAGCAGCAACAGCAGCAGCAGCAAATGCCCAATAAAAAGTGATAATTCGACTTTGCAATTGAACTCCATGAGTGGGGTTTCCGGCTTTGGAAATGTTTAACCCTTTCCACCTGTTACTGGTTGAAATTTTAGATGCTCAATCTATCTACTGAGCTTCGAGGCATAAAGATTCATTTCCTCGCATCGCGAATGCGATAATGTGTCTGAAAATGAGAGAGTTGTTGAACTAGATACCATGTCACATTTGGCTAATAGCCAAACATCCTATGCATTATTGGGCTTCTATACTATGAGTGCTAAACATTTTGTCCCTCTAGGCAGCGGCTTTCAGGCAATATTTTGAGCCCTAACAACCTCTTAGATTGTTAGTGTTAACCTCAGAGTGATACAGCGATTAGCAGATGGAATGTAAGGAATTTTGAAGGGAGTTTAGCCCCTGTTCCTCTGATGAGTCTTTCACCAGGATCAAGGCACTGCAACTTATTATATATATATATATATATATATATATATATATATATATATATATATATATATATATATATATATATATATATATATATATATATATATATATATATATATATATATATATATATTTTTCACACTGGCCGATTCCCACCAAGGCAGGGTGGCCCGAAAAAGAAAAACTTTCACCATCATTCACTCCATCACTGTCTTGCCAGAAGGGTGCTTTACACTACAGTTTTTAAACTGCAACATTAACACCCCTCCTTCAGAGTGCAGGCACTGTACTTCCCATCTCCAGGACTCAAGTCCGGCCTGCCGGTTTCCCTGAACCCCTTCATAAATGTTACTTTGCTCACATATATATATATATATATATAGATATATATATATATATATATATATATATATATATATATATATATATACATTTATATATCCTAAGTAGTAGGTTGATAGACAGCAACCACCTAGTACTACGGTCCTGCCAAGTGAGTATAAAACAGAAGCCTGTAATTGCTTTACATGATCCGGCTTGGAGTCTACCTGGAGGGTATTCCGTAGATCATCGCCCCTGGGGCCCGGTCCACGACCAGGCCTCCCGGTGGATCAAGGCCTGATCAACCAGGCTGTTACTACTGGCCGCATGTAGTCCAACGGACGAACCACAGCCCGGCTGATTCGGCACCGACATTAAATATCTGTCCAGTTCTCTCTTGAAGGCAGCTAATGGCATATTGGTAATTACCCTTAGGCATGGTGGGAGGCTGTTGAACCGTCTTGGACTCCGGACTCTTATGATGTTTTCTCTTAGTGTACCAATGGCGCCTCTCCTTTTCATTGGGGGTATTTTGCACCTCATGTCCAGTCTTTAACTTTCTTAGGGAGTGATTTCTGTGTTCAGATTAGGGACCATTCCTTCTAGGATTTTCCAAGTGTAGATTATGATATATCTCTCTCGCCAGCGCTCCAACGAGTACAAGTAAAGTGCTTCCAACCGTTCCCAGTATTTGAGGTGCTTTTTAGAACTTATATGTTCAGTGAAGGTTCTCTGTACACTCTCTAGATCTGCAATCTCACCTTTTTTAAACGGAGATGTTCATGTACAGCAATATTCCAGCCTAGGCTGAACAAATGATTTGAAAAGATCATCCCTGGCTTGGTATCTTTTGTTCTGAACGTTCTCAATATCCCTCCTATCATTTTCTATCCAGTTGTGATCGTGGCTCTGTTGTGATTCTTGAAAATGAGATTTCCAGACATTACCAATCCCAGGTACCGCACATTATATTTCCGTTCTATTGTATGATCAGAGTTTGTAGTATACTCAGTTCTAGTTTATATCTCCTCCAGTTTTCCATAACGGAGTAGTTGGAATTTGTCTGTATTGAACATCATATTGTTTTCCATTGCCCACTGCAAAACTTGGATTATATCTTCTTGGAGGTTAACCGCGTCCTCACTAGATGACATTCTCATGCAGATCTTAGTATCATCTGCAAAGGATGACACTGTGTTGTGGATTACATCTCTGTCTATATCTGACATGAGGATGAGGAACAGAATGGGGGCGAGTACTGTGCTTTGTGAAACAGAGCTTTTCACTATTGCAACTTCCGATTTAACTCTGTTGACCACTATTCTTTGTGTTCGATTGGTTAGAAAGTTAAAGCTCCACCTCCCCACTTTGCCAGTTATTCCTTTAGCACGTATTTTGTGTGTTATTACGCCATGATCACAGTTGTCCAAGACTTTTGCAAAGCCTGTATATTACATCTGCATTCTGTTTTTCTTCCAGTGCCTCCAAGACCACATCATAGTGATCGAATAGTTGCGAGAGGTAGAAGCGACCTGCTCTTAACTTATGTTGACCTGGATTGTGCAGTTTTTGGGAATCCAAGTGGTTTGTAATCGTGCTTCTTAGTAATCTTTCAAATATTTTTATGATGTGGGATGTTAGAGCTATTGGTCTATAGCTCTTAGCTAATGCTTTGCTGCCACCTTCATGGAGTGGGGCTATATCCGTTGTTTTTAGTGACTGGAATTTCACCCATGTTTCTTGTAGTTCTTAATGAACACAGAGTTCCACGAGTCTGGGCCTGGGGCTGAGTGCATGGTCATGTTGTCAATGGCTTTCTCAAAGTCTATCGGAGTTAGGGTAATGTCGGAAATATGGTATACATTGAGTTTTGAGGCTCATTCATGAAAAAATCATTTGGATTGTCGATCTTCAGAGTGATTAGTGGCTCGCTAAACACAGAGACATATTGGGATTTAAGTATCTCACTCATTTCCTTGTTGTCATCAGTGTAAGTCCCATCTTGTCTGAGCAAGGGCCCGATGCTAGATGTGGTAATTGCTTTGTTTTTGGATTATGAGAAGGAATATTTCGAATTTTTTTCAATTTCACTAATCGCTTTTAGATCCTCCTGTCTCTCCTGAGTCCTGTAAGAGTCCTTAGCTTAAGTTCGATACTTTTCACTTCCCTGGTCAGAGCTTCCTTCCGTGTATCAGATAATCTAGCTTTCTTAAGGAGTTCAGTGACTCTTCATCGTCTTCTGTAGAGGGAGCGTCTTTCTCTCTCCAGTTTACTTCTTCTCTTCTTTCTTAAAAGAATATGCCTGGAACATACTTCAGCTGCCAGGAAGTTGATCCTTTCAAGGCACTGGTTTGAATCCATGTTATTTAAGATATCTTCCCAACATGTTTCATTTAAGACATGGTCCACCTGGTCCCAGTTTATGTTCTTGTTGTTGAAGTTGTATTTTGTGAAGACACCTTCACAGCTACGTGCATTTTGCTGATCAGGACCCCTGTGCATGTAAGTCTGAACTTCGATTAGACTGTGATCAGAATTAGTTGTTGATATTGTAATGTCTCTTACCAGGTACTCATTATTTTCGAAGATATGGCCAAATGTGTTTTCCGGTCTTGTTGGCTCCATTATTTGCTGACTGAGGGTGTATTTATCGCAGAGATTTAGTAGCTCATTTGTGTGACCTTTCATCTACACTGCCTCCTGGGATTGCTTCTGCTATAACATTATTTGCTACATTCTTCCAGTTTGAATGCCTGAGGTTGAAATCATCAATCAGTAAGATGTTTGGGGATGGAGCTGGAAGGCTTTCCAGACAGTAATCAATTTTCAGAAGCTGTTCTTTGAACAGTTGGGAGGTTGCATCTGGTAGCTTATATACAGCCACGATGACTAGGTTTTGGTTCTCGATCTGTATTGTTAGAACTTCAACTACATCATTTGTGGTGTTCAGCATCTCCATGCAGATGAGCTACTCTTTGACATACAGGTCAACCCCCCCCCCCTGTTTCTTGTTCTTTATGTCATATCTAAAAGTGGTTGTACCCATTTACCCTTATTTCGTTGTCAAAGGCTGCAAACATCGCATTTGACTCCTCTGGGAGTCCATTGATAATAGGCATTTTGTTGTTGGTGGATGGCTTAATGTCCTGTACAGTGCTAGTCACGGCATTATGGCGGGTGAGCGCCCCGGCATAATGCTGTTACGAAAATCAAAGGCCTACCATACAGGAGGGGTCTTTTTTTTTTATCAGTGCATTATGCCGGGTAGCAGTCGTTAGCATGACGTCACGACCTGCTGCCACACTCCACAGTGACTCCTCAGTGCTCACGTGGCTGCCGTGGTGGAAGAAAGTGTTGCACTTTTGTCTCTCATCCGCCCCATCTTTTGTCTGGTGTTCCCTTTGGTTTTGGGACTATACATGCTTGATTATGGGTAAAAGGAAGCCTTTAACACCTGAAACTATAGCTCAAATCATAGGGCTTCACAAAGCTGGGCACCAAACGAAAGAAATAGTGGAGAATGTTGGTGTGTCTGAGCGTTCAGTGAGGAACTGGGTGCAGATTTTCAAGGCAGGTGGCGGTGTCGAGTTACCGTCTGCCAAACCTCGGCCTGGCCTCTCGAAGAAGGCATCTCTTCGTACCTTAACTGTGTTAAAGAAGCAGTTAGAGAGTACACCTAAGGTAACTGCTAGAGAACTGAAAGAAAAGAACCCTCATCTTCTCTCAGAGGTGTCTGTATGAACTGTTAACAGACTTGTGTTAGAACTGGGCTACAGCAGTCACTGCCAGGTTAATAAACCGATCCTCTCCAAGCCACAGAAGAAACGTAGGCTGGATTATGCAAAGAAATATCTTCACTGGAATCCTCAACAGTGGTCTGAAGTACTTTGGAGTGATGAAGCAACCTTCACCGTCACCTGTAACTGTGGGGACATGTGTACCGGCCCAGAGGTAGTGACATGCTAGACTTACCTGTAGGACCACCAAACACTCAGACTTGCTTATGGTTTATGGGTGTTTCAGTACTCAGAGTGTTGGTGAACTCATTGTGCTTCCAAAACCAGTATATGAACCAGTATAATTACCTGGAGTTATTGTGTGACAATTTACCTGAGGCGTTGGACAAGTGTGGGGCTACTGTTTTTATGCAGGGCAGTGCACTGTGTCATACCACCAAATCTGTAGTTCAGTGGCTTAAGGACTGTGAAGTGAGGTTCTGTAATGACTGCCCAGGCAATTCCCCATACCTAAACCCTATTGAGAACCTCTGGTCAATAATGAAACAATGTTTGCTGAGCAGGGATATCAGTTCCATCCTGCAGCTGGAGGCTGCTCTACATGAGGCATGGAATAATATACCTCCCAAAACTCTCAATAATTTGTGTGGGAGTCTTCCTACACGGCTGAGAGACGTGATTAAGTGTAAAGGACGCAACACCAAGTATTAAAACCTCAGTATTTGTGCAAATATATATATTATAATCTTTCATGGTATGTGTTTGTGTTTTGGTATGTGTGTGGGTGGGGCGGCATAATGCCGTGACTAGCATTGTATATTAGCAGATATAAATGGGGTAGTATTTTGTGTTTGTTGGGGGGAGTTTCTTATTTGCATCAGCACTTGTTGTTCTGGAGGGCCATGGAGGGCCACTGGCTGTGCCTCCAGTCCAACAAGGCTCCAAGGTGGTGGACTATTTTTATTTCCTTCCATTTTCTTTTTTCGTTTCCTGCTACTAAAAAATCACTTGGAGTGCTGTTGTAACTACTATTGCTTATCTTGTGAGGTCTGTACATCCTGGTCCCTTTTAGAAGGTATGCAGGGCAGCTGGTGTTGTTGCACTGTTTTTGGAGGACCGAAGTGTGGCACATTTCTGGGTGAAAGAATTTAAAGGAGGTAGAATGACAGGCTCCTTTAGACAGGAGGTCACAACATTTTTTGGGATGCTCAGAGCTGCATGTCCCATTCGTTTTTCCCAATATTCCATGCTTACAGATGCCCCAAACATATAATTTGCACAATTTCGCTTTTGGTTGGGTAGAATGTTTGGTAGCTGTGGTCTCAATTTGTGCATTTTCAAGGACTGCACTATAATCCTCAGCATCCAAGCCAGGGCCACCCCGTCCTGCTTCCAGGGAAGTACTTTCCCCAGAAGAAGAAGAAGACTTCTCCATTACATCTGTAGTGTGAGCTATAGTCTTGTGCAATGATGGTGGTATATTTAAGGTTTTAGTGGTGACTGTGGTAGAATAACTAGCAGAGTCTGGATTGGCACTATGGCTGGGGGCTGAGTCTGAGTCAGCACTGGGGCTGGGGACTGAGCCTGGACCAGCACCAGTGCTGTGGGCAGCAGCTCTATGACTGGGTAATGGGTCTGGGTTAGCACTGTGTGGCGGGAGGTTAACTGACGTTTTTGTTTCCTGTGTTTTTTCAGTGGGTGACTATATAGTTTCGAGTTATCTGTTGTGGTTTGGGCATTCTGCCTAGAGTTCTTATTTTCTTGATAATTTTTATTTTTTATTACCTTCCTTAGTACCTTTCTGATACCTGTCCAAAGTTTTATATCCTTATTGCACAACCAGAAGTACATTGCTAGTTCGAGATCATTTTTTGAGGCAGTGTTTATTCTTGCACAAGAGATATAATCCTTGGAAAAGCACAAGGTGCATGTGATCCTGGATTTCCTTCCATGGATTTTTTTACATGTCCCACAAGTATGCTGTACTAACATCCTGCTCATATCCTACTTCACTCTGCATGTCACGACAAAGAATGGATTTCCACTTTACCTTTCTCTCCACTGGTGACAGTAATATGTGAGATGTATTTATAGAGACGAGGCTTGCAGCATGTGTGTAGTAGGCGAATTCTTCGGAGTAGGAGGTGACTATATTAAGGCATTTAATTTTGTTTTGTTCACTGTATAACTCTTTCCAGATTCAATCCTCACTGATCACTCATATTAATTTTAATTTACTAATCTTATTGAGTTCCTTATACTGATTAATGTAGATTGGGTTATTGTGGCATGGGGTATGTGGTGTTATATTGTTGTTATATCGGTATTATATTGTTATGTTTTAGTATATATGGTGTTATATTGTGTGGTTGCCTGGTAGCACTGCCAGACGTATGGCTGTAACACACCACCCCAGGGTACATGGCACTTCTCACATGCAATGCCTCAGTTTAGTTTAAAACACTTACATTATGTTTAATCACTATCCTTGAGTCGTTCCACTGACAATTTAGGTTCACTAGATCTTTCCACTGTGGCGGTGTCCTGGTCAGTATATTATATGTGGTAACTCAAACATTTGTGTGTACACTGAAACACATGTCAATACCAGGACGAGTAGATTGTCCCACACTGCTACACTTTACTATTTTTGGATCTTTTAGTTTTATCACTGGTATTTTATTACTCTGCTGTACATTGGTTATCACAAGGATATACATTATATTTATTCAACATACAGTTTTCATTTCACTGCACAATTTATATTTATTTCATGCTGATTTCTAGCTAGTCTTCTCCCTTCACTACGGTTACCCTTAATGGTACTCCAGGTTGGGAAACTTCCTGTTGTTGGGAAACTTCCTGTTTCCCAACAACACTAGGCCTAAGGGTCTTTGGCACTTCCAGTTAAAGCATATACAAGCATGTATACACACCCTTCTGGGTTTTCTTCTATTTACTTACAAGTTCTTGTTCTTGTTTATTTCCTAGTATCCACATGGGTAAGTGAAACAGAATTCCTCCTCCGTATGCCATGCATGTACCCACCTAATTGTACTTACCTAATTGTGGTTGCAGGGGTCGAACTCATAAGAGCGACTAGCATGCCGGGAGCATGGGGCTAGTAACCTCTTTTCCTGTATATATTACTAACTTTAAAAAGAGAAACATTCGTTTTTCTTTGTGGGCCACCCTGCCTCGGTGGGATACGGCCGATTTATTGAAAGAAGAAAAGATGTACATATACATATATATTATGCAAATATCGCAAACCTCTGGTCTACTCCCCCCGTGGTTATATATATATATATATATATATATATATATATATATATATATATATATATATATATATATATATATATATATATATATATATATATATATGTCGTGCCGAATAGGCAGAACTTGCGATCTTGGCTTAAATAGCAACGCTCATCTTGCCATATAGGACAAGCGAAAATTTGTGTATGCAATAATTTCGCCAAAATCATTATGAAGCTAACGAAAAAAATATATTTCATTGTGTTTATTTAGTATTAAATTACTGCAAACAAATCTAAAATATATTTAGTTGGGTTAGGCTAAAATAAATTGCTCTTGTTTTAACAAGGTTAGGTAAGTTTTCTAAGTTTCTTTTGGTGCAAAATTAAAAAAATTTACATTAACATTAATGAAAAAAATATATCTTTAAACGTATAAGAGAAAATTTTGGAAAGGACTTAATTTTAAATGAGTTCTTGCTAATTCACCAGTATTACATATTCGGCACGACTATATATATATATATATATATATATATATATATATATATATATATATATATATATATATATATATATATATATATATATATATATATATATATATATATATATATATATATATATATATATATATATATAATTTCTCAAACAGGCGAAATTATTTACAACATTGTCTCTACGTCCACAGTAGGATTCGAACCTTGAAACTCTGTATCAAAGTAACCAGTACTTTACCACGGAGCTAGACCCCAGTGTAAGCATGCGCACCTAGTCGGAACTATCGCGTGGCACCAAGCTCGTTTTCAAAGTTATTTCATCAAATACCAAATCCTGCTACACACAGTTGACAACGAAAGAGATTTGAAATGCTTAACAATTCGCAAACAGGCGAAATAATTTACAAACATTGTCTCTACGTCCACAGCAGGACTGGAACCTGCAAACTCTGCTCAGTGGTAAAATACTGGTTACTCTGATACAGAGTTTGCAGGTTAGAGTCCTGTTGTGGACGTAGAGACAATTTATACAGGGCTGGGCGCCCTGTAATCCTTGGTTTCTATAATGAGTTTTTCACCCAGCTCTTTGAAGAACTTTGGAGCACTTGCCCTATGCTCCAAGGGTCTCCGACCCTATTGGGATGAAGTTATAGCAAGGGGAAAGGCCTTCGAATCTGCGGTTTTTCTGGGTCTCCCTGTGGCTGGCAGCTCCTTCCCTTCAGCTTCGGAGAAAGGGAAGTAGGTGTCTGCCAGTGTGGCAGTACAGGTGTAGTCCCAGGCAATCTGCTTACCATCCTTCCAATGTAGCATTGTAGCCCCATCAGGACGATTTTGACTTTTGTCAGACCTCTGTACTTGGGGTTCCCACTGAGCTGGGCAGTGGACTGTCGCGAGGCTTCTCTTTATGATGTCATTGACGTCCTCATGGTCTGGTGTGACACACGAGACCATGAAGTCCGAATTGATCAGCCTTCGCCCTGCCGCAAATACACCTATGTTCGGTGAGTATGGGGGCAGCTAGGCGAAGAGCAACACCAATCCGAATGGCCTGTGGGTCGAGTCGAGTGCCCAGAGAGGAACTGGAAACAGCTAGAAGGAAATCTCCTGAATGTGGAGCCTTCACCGCTAGGAGACGAGCTTTGTCCTTTCCTGTTGGCGATATTTTCCATGATCGGTTTGTCCCAGTGGGGCTGTTTGTGCTCTTTGGGAGTAGCCAGTCTACTGGAGGAGTCTGCAAGGGTGTCCTACTGCAAGGCTGCTTCAGTGAACCTGGAGTCTTGAGCTCCTATCGCACCTCTCAAGCTTTCGGGGAAAATCTCCTAGTCTAATCAACTGGAAGCCAAGAAGACAGAAATGCTGGTAAAGCTACCTCCATTGCTTTGCGCACCCCCAATCCCCCCCCAGTCGCACTGGGAGGGTTGCCTGATTCCATTGCTGATCTTCCAGTGACAAATTCCGTGCCTTCCTAAAGATTGATCTCAGGAGTGAGTAATATTCGTTGAGTGTTGGATTGTCAAAAGAGGGTGCCTACCTCAGGAAGTAAGTGAGTCTTGATATAGTAAGACACCTTGTGAGGAGATCCAGGGCATCATGGGCATCGAGATCTCTTATTCTCTTCTCTATTCTCTTCAGGTCATTCGGTTTGCCTTTGAGGACTGTGTCGATGGCCTGGTTACCCAGCGGTACTCGCAAGTGGGAGTGGTAGTGGAGATTTAAGGGAGGATTGTTCTCACAGCACTGATTATTTCCTGGTTTGCTCTGGTGATTTCACACTTGGAAGGATTGAGGATGAGTCCCAAGGCTTCTTCCCCGTGTCTTCACTAATTGTAGGTCCTCTAGCAGGGACTCTTCAGTACCTGCCAGAATGTCATCATCCAGGTACCAGATGTTGAGCTTGCTGCACAAGCTGAAAGTTAGTTCTCTTACTGGCAATCAGAAGAGAAGTGGTGCGAGTGGATCACCCTGCTGAACACCCTTTGATGAGGGGATTTCATGTTCGCCAAACAAAAGAATTAAGGGTTTGCTGTAGCCAGCTGACATGAAGGGAAAAAGGCTGGGGAACCGATCCCGAACTGCTGGCAAGACCACATCTCTTTTCACCATATTAAGGCATTTCTAAAGTCAAGTTGACTACAGCTTGTCTTCTGGTAAGCCACTGATGGAGGCCCTTGCCGCATGAGCGGTGGCGTCACTGCCTTGAGAGACCCCAAAGCCCAGTTGGTGTGGCAGGAGTAAACTGGCAGCTTCTAAGCGAATGTTTCTTACTGCTGCTTTGGCAACGAGACGGCGAAGAGTGTTACCAACAGCAATGGGTCTGATTCCTCCATCCTTCTTCAAAGTGCATAATGAGGCTCCATAAAAAAAAGTTTAATTTCTTCTGGAATCCATCCAGCCAGGCAGGCGGATTCCAGTAGAGGCGAAGGTTGTTAACTCGGAGAGAAGAATTGATGCAGATGTGGCAAGTACTGGATTTGCCATCTTTTTGAGGTGTTGTGGTCGAATTCCAGTGTAACCTCCTGCAGATCCTGCTGGAAATGACACTATCGCCTTATAGACTTCTGATTCTGGTAAAATTAATTGTCCAGTGATGAGGTCTTCTTCAGGGATGTTGTTGACGAATATGGTGTCCTTTGTTGGGTGCATGTCTCTTAATGCATGGGCTGTGGCCTCATCTTTGGGAGCAACAGTGTCGTCACTTGTAATTATTCTGATTGCTCCCATTGTTACCTTCTTCGATTTATTTGCTAACCTGTGTGCAGATTTTCTCGTTGTCAGTGGAATTTTTCTTGGGCCTACCTCTGTGATTCCTGCGATGATGGAGCAGAGGGACACAATTATCTATTCATGGATAGTTGCACACTGCCTTGATGACTGATGTGGTTAGCAGTTTGCCTCGTCTTTCAGGAACCCCAAGTCAGACATTGCCGAACAGGAGTAGGTTGTGCCATGCTTTAATGCTGCCTCAGGCTTTTCAGTTGGTGAACCTCCATTCACCTGCTTGAGAAGGTCTGTGAATTTCCCTGCAGCATATGAACAAGCCGCTTTAGGAATGTGAGATAAGGTATGCTAGCAGTGGATTTGAATGTCATCAGAAGATCTTCGCAAGTGAGGAGGTTGCCACTGGAATTGTCATCTGCCTGTGGAGGCTGTGGGCTGCTCTGCTGGGGGCATATGTGATCCCGCACACCCATTGTGTGCATGAATAAGGCCGTTCCTGTTGCGTGCCCGATGCGCTCCACACACTTGACATGTGCCTCTTCTTTCATTGTTGAGTGCACTGTTTCCCTGGTTTTGTGGCTAGCTGCATCATCTGCCATACCTCAGTCTGTGTAGTAAGCCTGGGCTGAAGGGAAAATGGCACAAGGCACATACCACAGGTGGTTCAAGGTGGGGGTAGAGGAGAGCGGTTTCCCGTCTTCATGGTTGGCGTGGGAGGGAGGTGTGGAAGCGGTGAGATGAGTAATGCAAATGAGGCAGCATTGGAAGAGGGGTGAGGAACTGGGGAGGCAGGCCTGTCAGAGTTTCACAATCACTGCCATGACACGTCATTATACAACACTATACACTATTCATAGCCCCCCACAATAAACAACACACTGCTCTACACTATGCTGATCATAAAGGACCAAACAAGTGTTATTGTACCAGAGTCAGAAATAAAAGAAGCCAGGTTACTAGGATCCCATGGTAGAAAAGTGTTATGCTTAGATTCCACTCACATGACAGGAAAAAAGACTTAATTATTGCATCTATTAAAGTAAAGAAAGAGGTATACATAAACGAGTGTCTTACCAAAAAACGTCAGAACCTCCTTTATAGAGTCAGAAAACTTAAGCGGGAGAATAATGACACAATACACCAATGCTTCACACGAGATGGGAAAATTCTTGTTAGGAAAACAAATGTAGGTCAACTGTACACAATAACGAACGAGAATGATCTATCACGATTTCTCAGGGATACTAATCTTACAGAGAATAACTAATCAATGTCCAACCTAAAAGCCTACGTAGTGTAGTGAATGTTTTGCTCCATTATTGTTCAAATTTCATTGTACAATCTCTTAGTAATTAAATAATTAACTACCTCATTTTGTGATTTTACTAGTAAGCATAAGTCACCTTATGTAATTTTCTTATTTACTATTGTTTTCTTAAACATTAGCTGAATTGATACTTTCTCTGTCCATATTATTACCTCATATTTTTTAAATACTATCAATTGATATTACTTACTAAAATTAATAATTATAATTTTTACTATAATTTCAATTTACTCTTAACATTTTTGACATTTAATAACCATTACTTGTCTAATTACCTTTACCTGTTTTAATACCACATTTACTATCTTAGAGTACTCTTAATTACCTTGTGCTGCCATATAACCTCTAGTATAAACTACCAGTGCAATATTGAATGAAATAAACATTACTTTTTCACTTTTTTGTAATCATTATTACTTACTAAAATTTTATTAAACACCATATTTACTACCAGTCAATTTTACTTTTGTACATTAAACATTATTTTATACTTCCCATAACATTTTGTTGCCAAATTTTCAAGTTTGTATATTCAACTCCAACCTTTATATTATCCTTTGTACCTGTGTACCTGTGTACCTGTGTACCTGTCTACCATCTTACTATCATATTATAACCAAGGCATTACCCTTGTTATTTTTTTACTATTATTCTTTTGGTACTTTAATTGTGAATTACATTTTGTCAATTTAAATCTAGTTATACTCTTGATCTTGTCAACAACCTATACCAGACTCTAGTGCAATTGCAAGTACCATTTCAATTTGTATTTTTATATTATAAGTTTGTATTATAATTCCTACTCTAAGATTGTTTTCATATCTTAGTGACTATATTGTGTGTGCAATTAGTGTATTTTTCAATTATATTATTGTTCAAGGCCCTTAACTATCTTTTGCTAACTAGTACCAACTACCTCATATATTTTTTTTTCTACTTTTTTTATTCTTTTGCTACCTTAACTTGCATATTTTATCTTGTCAATTTAAATCTAGTTATACTCTAATTCTTGTAAACAACTTATATAACACCTTAGTGCAATTACAATTGAGAGTCTTGTGCCTTTTTTTTATATTATTAGATTAAACTCAGTTGTACTATAGTCAATACCAAATTCATTATATTAGACCATATTGCAATTACTAGTGAGAGAAATAGCCTGAGCTTGCTACCATCTGCAGCTCATAAGACTGCCATCCCCACGAGCCCTTTTAGGGCGGGGCAGATGGCAGACCAGAGGCCTAGCTTCTCCCTACGAGCCCCGTGAGGGCGGGGAATGTGGCTAGGCCTGGGGACACTTGGTCCCAAAGATGAGGAGGTACTTGTACCTCCTCCCATGGGCGACTTAAGTCTCGAGACACTCCCCAGATAGGGAGCCAAGGCCGGGTCACCACTACTTGGAAAAGACCCGGGCCGGGAGAATACCGGCGAATAATAAAAAAAAAAAACTAGTGAGAGACTGGTGCGATTTTTAATTTGTATTGTTATATTATTAGATTAAATCTAGTTGTACTATAGCTCATTCTAGCTCAAAACATAGACTCCGCAATAGTCATTATATTAGACCTTAGTGCAATTATTTGATTACCACTTTATTGTTCACCACAACTTATATTAGTCCCTTTTATATTATAATTTTATATTATAATTCTAACTTTAAAGAATTACCTTTAAAGTACTACCTACTATCATATTCCCAAGCTCCATTATTTGATCATCACTTTATTTGTTCACCACAAATTATTTTAGTCCCTTTTATATTGTCTCCTTTATTTTAGCTTTAAAAAACTACCTTAGCTTATTATTTTTACATTTGTTAAATAATTCAGGTGCTATTTTTTTTTTTAGCTTTAGAATATTTACTTTATTTTTTACTTAATTCTAACTATAGATTCACTACAAATCTTATGATTGCAAGCATTGATCCTGATATCAACCTCTTATTTAATGACTTAAATGATTCAAACAGTTACTGTAATTACTACACAGCAGAACAATCAAAGGCACTTCTCAGAGCTAACAACAACATAACTATCTTTAACTACAATATCAGATCTTTAAGCAAGCATTATGATGACCTCCTAGCATTACTAAATTCCTTGCATGCCAATATGTCCATCATTACACTAACTGAAACTTGGCTAAAGCCTGATACTACAGATGTCTATGCCATTCCTGGTTACACAGCCATACACAACTGTAGGCCAGACCAACAAGGGGGTGGCACTGCTATATACTACTCAGACCAACTAGAATGTATCACTAATACTTGCACAAGGGATGAACATGGGGAATATATAATAGCTAAATTCAAATCCAAATACCTACAAATACCTCTCACAGTGATAAACATCTACAGAGTTCCACAATCAAACATTAGCCAATTTAGTCGAAACCTAGGAAGTATGATAACTGATGCACGCATGAACAAAGATCACTTACTACTCTCAGGTGACTTCAGTATAAATCTCCTGCAAGACCAGGACCCACACGTTACTGAATTCACAAACACAATGAGTAACTGCATGTTGCTACCAACAGTAACAAAACCTACAAGAGTTACAGAGACTAGTGTTTCCCTACTTGACCACATCTGGACCAACACCATATCCCCTTTAAAATCAGGCATAATTACAGATAATACCACAGACCACTACCCTACTTTCCTCATAACAACTCTTGGTAAAATACCCCAAGACACTACTAAAGTCACCTTCAGACTTCACAGTGAGGCAGCCATTAATAACTTCACAACAGCAGTAACAAACATTGACTGGCACACTGAGCTAGAAATCTATACAGATATTGACGAATGTTTTAATAATTTTCTAAAAAAGACCCAATACCTTTATAACAAGCACTGCCCTAAAAAAACTAAACAGATGACAGCTAAGAGACTGAACAGTCCCTGGCTAACACCCAGCATTCTCAAATCCATAAATACAAAACACCGATATGAAAAACAGTACAGAATGGGTCACATAACCAGAGACCAAACAAAACGTTACTCGTCAATCCTAACCAGCCTGATAAGAAGGGCAAAAAAATTGTATTATGAGAACAGATTATCCAACTTACGAGGTGATATAAAAAAGACCTGGAAGACCCTATCAGAAATTCTGGGAACAAAAAAGATATCACGACATAGCGAAATAAAATTAACAAAATCAGATGAACCCCAACTCCCACCAACAGAAACAGCAAACAGACTCAATGATTTCTTCTCCACTATAGGTCAAAACCTTGCCAATAAAATCCCAAGCTCAGATACCCCACCAAATGACTACCTCACTGGCAACTACCCGAACACACTGTTCCTAGCTCCGACTAACCCATACGAAGTCTCCCTTATTATCAAGGCACTGAAAAACAAGGCAGGAGATTTAAATACCTTACCACCCTTTATATACAAACAAGCGTCACAAGTACTATCACCAATCATTGCAACACTCTTTAACAAATCCATTAAATCCTCCACCTTCCCTACAGTTCTCAAAATAGCAAGGGTCACCCCGATCCATAAAGGAGGAGACCAAACAGAGTTGAATAACTATAGGCCAATATCCAATTTACACCCTCTCTCAAAAATCTTCGAAAAATTAATTCATAAACGAATCTACTCCTACCTCATCTCCCAAAACATTCTCAACCCCTGCCAATTTGGATTCAGGCCTAATAAAAATACTAATGATGCTATTATACACATGCTAGAACATATATACACTGCAATAGAGAAAAAAGAAGTCCCACTGGGGATCTTCATTGACTTACGTAAAGCTTTTGATACAGTTGACAATGACTTGCTCCACGTAAAATTGTCACACTATGTTATTAGAGGGCACTCCCTCAACTACCTCAAGTCTTACCTCAGCAACAGAAGCCAATATGTGTACGCAAATGGGGCAAGCTCTTCCGCACAACCAATTACAGTTGGTGTCCCACAGGGAAGTGTCCTTGGCCCTCTTCTCTTTCTCCTATACATAAATGACCTACCAAATGCTTCGCAATTACTCAAACCCACACTTTTTGCAGATGACACCACATACGTCTCTCTCACCCGAGCCCAGTCACGCTAGCCAATACTGTAAACACCGAATTACAGAAAATATCTACCTGGATGAGGACTAACAAACTTACACTAAACATTGACAAAACCTACTTCATTCAGTTTGGTAACAGAGCTACAGATGTACCTCTTAACATAACAATAAACGGATCACCTATCACAAAGCTAACAGAGGGAAAATTCCTAGGAATCCACCTCGATAATTGACTCAAATTTCATACACATATACAACAAATTTCTAAGAAAATCTCCAAGACTGTAGGCATACTATCGAAGATACGGTACTATGTTCCACAGTCAGCCCTCCTGGCCCTTTATCACTCTCTTATTTACCCCTATCTCACCTATGGAATTTGTGCATGGGGCTCAACAACAATTAACCATCTCAGACCACTAATTACCCAACAAAAGGCTGCAGTTAGAATGATAACAAACTCAACCTTCTCACCATACAAAACATCCATACTTATTATTGCACCTATTACATACATAGAACACTTAACTCTGATATTAACCCTCCCCTCAAACATCTCCTTGCCAACCTCAACAGAACACATGACCATAACACAAGGCACAGATCACTCTTTGATGTTCCTCGTGTCCATCTCACGCTATGCAAAAACTCAATGCACATAAAAGGCCCTAAAATCTGGAATTCATTACCTGTAAATATAAAAGAAACACTACCTGTTTATAAATTCAAGTCTCTTCTCAAAGATCACTTACTCACTCAAAACCAAATAAATACTGAATAACTGAACCTTATAAATTGTTTATCCTATATGTTACTCACAATTATATCACACAAAAGTTAAACCTAGGACCCAATCTAACTTTATTATTTTTTTAAATACACTACCTAACAGAATACTCCATTCGACTGAATGTACAGCAATGCAAGCAACCATATGACCTGTCTTTGTAATACTCATTTGTGCTTTATAGTTATCTGTTTACAATAATGTTTTATCACTGATTTCATGATTGCTTAGTTAATCTTAAGTTAATTGTAAGCCAGCCCGTAATGCTATGCATATAAGTGGCTTTGGCATGCTGCTCTTACCTGTATTTTTTGTACCTCTGTTTGTATGCTTAAATTACTAAATAAATAAATAAATAAATGCACTATACACACACGGTGAAAAAACACTCCATTATTGTTCAAATTAATAAATAAATAAATAAATAAATAAAATTATTGAAACAACACAATACGGTGTATGCGTGCCTGTTTGGGGTAGGGGAAGGGGGGGGGGAGACACAGTTTTACCCCTCATCCTCCACCTCCTCCATGATGCCCCTTCCCTCAAGGACCCCAATGGAAATAAGTCACTCTGTCTGACTTTTTTGGGTTATCCTAGGTTCTCTACACATATGCTGCTATGTATGATAATTCTATGTAACTGTATTTGTGTATACCTGAATAAACTTACTTACTTACTTACTTACTTACCCCACCTACCCATAGGTGACCGTTATGTATCCTCCATCACTGACTTCACATACACAACACTTTTCTTGATTCTAAAAGGATAAAGGAAATACAGTCTTCTTGCCCCTTCCAAAACGAGCAGCAGGTATTCAAACACAAGTCTCTTGATGACAATCCTGGTAGTTGCTCTTAATTGGAAGATATTGCACCAAAACCACAGAGAGGGATGCCCACAGCCTATACATATGTATATATATATATATATATATATATATATATATATATATATATATATATATATATATATATATATATATATATATATATATATATATATATATATATATATATATATATATATGGAAAACTTTAGCTCAAGTACTTTCACACTTCTCAGTGTGTCATCGGAAGCTATGCAATGTTGCAAGAGAACAACTAAAGCAGGGAGAGAGTTCTCAGAGCAGCATAGTGCGGATGTGTCACCGGACACGGTTACCCTTAGAATGGTCGGTGCCAACCCCACCCTACCACCCTTCCTTATTCCCCATGTGAGGTTGGAGGGTTTCTGAGAGGTCAAGTATGACCTAAGGCAGTGATAGCCAGGAAAAATGTACTAGTTTTACCATACAATGAGAATCTGGTTTGCCTATATGAGGTACTAAAAATGAATCAATATAAACCTTGCTTTCAAAAACACGGGGACAGTGAAACAAAATCTGATTAAAAACAAAACCTCCAACACAGTTGGTGGGGTTTACAAGGTACCATGTACTCAGTGTCCTCTCTCACATATAGGCCAAACAGATAAGCCAGAATAGGCCAACATAAATGATCAGGAAATATAAACACATATGCAGTATAATGTGATCCTTTATTGACAACGTATCGCCCACACAGTGGGGTTTTTCAAGTCACAAACAGATCTACCTTGGGAACAGAACAGAAGACTCACAGGTAAGGACCCACTAGGGGCAAGTGGGGACAGCTCGAAGAATAGTCGGTGAGAGGAATGTCTTGAGTCGAAGAGAGAAGTCAGGACTAGACCCAACAGCAGACGGAAACAGCAACACAAAAAACAGAACACTCAGTCGTCCGGCTGGCGAGCTATCTGCATCTTGCATTCTTGATGTTGATTGGCGGCTGGCAGAAGCTGGAGGCGTGGTCAAGGGAGGCTAGCTTCTTGATTGGTCAGGTGTCGTTAAAGTGTGAGTCAGGAGTTACATCATTTCTTCAGTGTTGGAAGCATTCCTTATGTTGAGCAGTTGTTGGGAGGAAACGATGAGTAGTCTTGTAATCTTGGGTCGAAATGCTAGGTCGGCTTGTAACTGGTCAAAATCATCTTGAGTGCTGTGAAGAAGCAATGGGTTCCTTTACGATTTGTAAACTTGACTGTTCTGTCGAGTAATTTCTCGTACAAAGTGTCGACATTCATGGTGGGTTCTTGGTCAGGAGTCGTATAAAAAGTTATATCTTTCCAGTGCAGGTATTGATCTCGGTGTTGGTCTTCTGTATTAATACGTCGAGTGATATCTGGTGAGGTTTTTGTTGGTGGTTGCAGCATTGAAGGTTCATTCAATGTTGGTGTCTCCACTACAGAGTGTATAGAAGACTGTGGTGGAATCGTGGCTTCTGATTGGTCCATTTGTGTAGTGGTGAGTGGAGGCGAAGGAATGATATTTGCGCCGCCACAACGAGCCAATCGACGAATAGGAGGCGTGGTGCTGTCTTGGATGTTATCAGGTGAATGTTGATTGGAGGATTCAAAAGAGGATGCGTCGTCGTTATCAATTATTAATTCCTTCAAGTCATCTGGCGTTTCAAAACTGACGATCTTCGGAATTATTTTCAAAATCTCAGCTGATGGTGGACTTGCAGGGAAGTTAAATGATGGCATGTTGTTAAGTGCAAGAAGTTCATTAATAGTAGTGTTGAAAGAGCCAGGTTTTGCAGCATTTTGCATGTGAGCAAACATCATGCAGTAATAGAATTTGGTAGAGATATCATCAGGTGGAGGTTGAGTAGTGAGAGGTGGTGGAGACGACTGTTGAGTGGCTTGTAGAATCTTGGATGTTGTAGATTGAATCTTGGCAATTGCAGTGTATGTAGGAGAGGTTCCAGATGACTTCTTTGTTTCTTCCTTCAGTTTCTTAGAGAGGATATCCTTACGCACTGGACATTTGGCTGCAAGAGTATGGTGATCACTCTTACAGTTGATGCAAGTGGGATTATTATTATTATAATCAAAAAGAAGCGCTAAGCCACAAGGGCTATACAGCGATGCAAGTGGGAGCATCAGTGGAAGTGCAAGAACGAAAATCGTGTCCTGCAGACCCACAGGTGGAACATATCTTCTTATTCTTCACGTGGCAGTCGGCAGTAGAGTGACTGTACGAGTAACATGTCCAGCAAGGTGTTATGTACGTGAAGCGTTCGGGTTCAATCTGTCGAGGATTGATGTAGTAGTAAGAGATGGCCAGGCCATCAGACAGTGCTCTGGTCGCCATGGTAACGTCCAGGAATGTGACCTTGAGCATTGAGGAAGCGTTGGGGATCTTCACAACAGAGTCAATCTTGGGCCAGGTGTTGAGGTCTTCAAGTGATGACTTAATTTCCTGGATGGACATGTTCGTGATCAGCCTGTCAAGACGTTTCATAAACACTGAACGTTTTGCAAGCATGTATGGTGACGTGGAGATGGTAAAGCCGCGGTCTTCTAGGGTCTTCATGGCAGTAGGTGTAAGCACTTTGTCAGCTTCAGCATCATCGAGAAAAGTGACGATGAAAGCTCCTTTCAGTGACGTAATCTTAGAGAACTTTGCGTGAAGACAAGTGTTGAGAGAAGCTGCAAGTTGAAGCTTCGTGGCGTCATCGACGACAGCAGACAGGCTTAATTTTCACACGATGTGACATCGTGGAGATGATAGAGGTGATATTATAACAAGATGAGGTGGGAAGACTTCACCCAGCTGCAGGAGTGCAGAGGCCAACGGTCTGCCCTGGGGCAGGCAGCCAGCGACGCACAGAATCCTGGAGCCAAGATGAAGAATGTCCAGAAATCAACCAATCAGGCAATGTCTTCTTAAAAACCCCTCGTTGAAGTGAATGTTGCTCTGTGGTTCGGTTGAATGCTCTCGAATGTCTGATCGTCTACCTTGGGTGGAAGGTACGCGAGTATTTATAGTCAGGTTGAGAATGCTGGGTCAGGTGGAGATTGCTGCATGTGATGATCTACCGAGTGGGGTTATAGAGTCTAAAATCTTGGGTAGCTTGGAAGAGAGACTGGATAAGTATATGAGTAGACCTTCTGCAGTGTTCCTCCATTCCTATGTTCTTATGTGGGATAGCGATGAAGTTTCTTGGCAAGTGGTTCAGCTATGTTATAGAAGCCGCTGTTCTGGTTGAAGTTGTTGGATACAGAGATAAGCGATGATTCCAGGATTCTTCGGTATTGAGTGTTGTCTTCTCTGGCGATAAGTCTTGAGTTTCTGTT
This sequence comes from Cherax quadricarinatus, assembly GCF_038502225.1. Classification (NCBI taxonomy): domain Eukaryota; kingdom Metazoa; phylum Arthropoda; class Malacostraca; order Decapoda; family Parastacidae; genus Cherax; species Cherax quadricarinatus. The sequence goes on along the minus strand of NC_091293.1, from coordinate 29,547,728 downwards.
GGACAATGTATTGGTAGATAAAAGACTGTTGAGTAGACTTCAGGATGTACATGCTTATAGAGGGGCCACAGATATATCAGATCACTTTCTAGTTGTAGCTTCAGTGAGAGTAAAAGGTAGCTGGGATACATGGAAAATAGAAGCAGCAAGTAAAAGACAGGTGAAGGTATATAAACTAAAAGAAGAGGAAGTTAGGGTAAGATATAAAAAACTATTGGAGGATAGATGGGCTATTGAGACTATAGGTAATGGGGTCGAATATGTATGGGGTACGTTTAACAATGTAGTGTTAGAGTCTTCAGCAGAAGTTTGTGGTTACAGGAAAGTGGGTGCGGGAGGGAAGAAGAGCGATTGGTGGAATGATGATGCAAAGAGAGTAGTAAGGGAGAAAAGTTAGCATATGTGAGGTTTTTATAAAGTAGAAGTGATGCAAGGAGGGAAGAGTATATGGAGAGAAAACGAGAGGTTAAGAGAATTGTGAAGCAATGCAAAAAGAGAGCAAATAAGAGAGTGGGTGAGATGTTATCAACAAATTTTGTTGAAAATAAGAAAAAGTCTTGGAGTGAGATTAATAAGTTGAGGAAGCCTAGAGAACAAATGGATTTGTCAGTTTAAAATAGGAGAGAAGAGTTACTAAATTGAGAATTAGAGGTATTGGGAAGATGGAGGGAATATTTTGAGGAATTGTTAAATGTTGATGAAGATAGGAAAGCTGTGATTTCGTATATAGGGCAAGGAGGAATAACATCTTGTAGGAGTGAGGAAGAGCCAGTTGTGAGTGTGGGGAAAGTTCGTGAGACGATGGGCAGAATGAAAGGGGGTAAGCCAGCTGGGATTGATGGGATAAAGATGATGGGATAAAGATAGAAATGTTAAAAGCTGGGATATAGTTTTGGAGTGGTTGGTGCTATTATTTAATAAATGTGTGGAAGAGGGTAAGGTACCTAGAGTTTGGCAGAGACAATGCATAGTTCCTTTGTATAAAGGCAAAGCTTCCAATTGTGACCATTTGTTTCTGTGTCCCCTATCTCGAATATCCTGTCTCTGTTCACCTTCTCTATTCTACCAGGATTTTGCATGTCGTTATCATGTCTCCCCTGACCCTTCTGTCCTCCAGTGTCGTCAGTCCGATTTCCCTCAACTTTTCTTCGTATGACATTCCCCTGAGCTCCGGAACTAGCCTTGTTGCAAACCTTTGCACTTTCTCTATTTTTTTGACGTGCTTGACCACTTGTGGGTTCCAAACTGGTGCTGCATACTCCAGTATGGGCCTGACGTACACAGTGTACAGTGTCTTGAACGATTCTTTACTGAAGTATCGGAACGCTATTCTCAGGTTTGCCAGGTGCCCATACGCTGCAGCAGTTATCTGGTTGATGTGTGTCTCCGGAGACGTGCTCGGTGTTATGATTATCCCAAAATCTTTCTCCATGAGTGAAGTTTGCAGTCTTTGTCCACCTACCCTACGCTCTGTCTGCGGTCTTCTTTGCCCTTCCCCAATCTTCATGACTTTCCATTTGGCAGGGTTGAATTCGAGAGGCCAGTTGATGGACCACATGTCCAGCCTGTCCAGGTCTCTTTGTAGTCCTGCCTGATCCTCGTCTGATTTAATTCTCCTCATTAACTTCACATCATCTGCGAACAGGGACACTTCAGAGTCTATCCCTTCCATCATGTCATTCACATATACCAAAAATAGCACTGGTCCCTGTGGGACCCCGTTCGTCAAAGGCGCCCACTGTGATACCTTATCATGTACCATGACTTGTTGTTGCCGCCCTGTCAGGTATTCTCTGATCCATTGCAGTGCTATTCTTGTTATACACACCTGATACACCAGCTTCTGCACTTATCTCCTGTGAGGAACTGTGTCGAAGGCTTTCTTGCAGTCCAGGAAAATGCAATCAACCCACCCCTCTCTCTTGTGTCTTACTTCTGTTACCTTTTCATGAAACTCCAGAAGGTTTGTGACACAGGATTTGCCTTGTATGAATCCGTGCTGGTTGTCATTTATAATTTTGTTCCGTTCCAGGTGCTCCACTACTCTCCTGATAATTTTCTCCATGACTGCAAATTATACACGCCAGAGACACTGGTCTGTTGTTTAGTGCCTTGTTTCTGTCTCCTCTCTTAAAATTGGGGAACATTTGACGCCTTCCATACCTCAGGTAATTGCCTAGTTTCAAGGGATGTATTGAAGATTGTGGTTAGTGGCACGCACAGCGTCTCTGCTCCTTCTCTAAGGGCCCACAGGGAGATGTTGTCCGGTCCCATCACCTTTGAGGTATCAAGGGCACTTAGCAGCTTCTGCACCTCCTCCTCCGTTGTTTGTATGTCATCCAACACTCGTTAGTATATTCCCTGTTGGTGTTCCCCTCTGTGTTGTCTTCCCAGAGCCCTTTCTGTCTTTACTGTAAATACTTCCTTAAATCTCATGTTGAGCTCCTCACATACCTCGTGATCGTTTCTTGTGAGTTCCCCACCTTCTTTCTTCATCCTGATCACCTGGTCTTTGACTGTTGTCTTCCTCATGATGTGGCTATACAGCAGTTTTGGGTCAGACTTGACTTTCCATGGTATGTTATTGTCATACTGTCGCTGGGCCTCCCTTCTTAAGTGTGCGTTCTCGTTCCTGGCTCTTCGACTAATCTCCTTATTTTCCTGTGTTCTTTGCCTTCTGTACTTTTTCCATTCTCTAGTGCACTTAGTTTTTCCTCCTTACACCGTCGGGTAAACCAGGGGCTCGTTCTGGTCTTCTCATTATTTCTGTTGCCCTTGGGAACAAACCTTTCCTCTTCCTCCTTGCATTTTTGTTGTTACGTATTCCATCATTTCATTTACTGACTTTCCTACCAGTTCTCTGTCCCAATGAACCTCCTGCAGGAAGTTCCTCAAACCTATGTAGTTCCCACTTTTATAGTCTGGCTTTTCCCATTCAACTCCTGTTACCCTCTCCACTTGTAACTCTACTATGTATTCAAAGCACAGAACCATGTGGTCACAGCTCCTAGGGGCCTCTCATTTGTGATGTCCTCAATGTCTGAACTCTTCACTTGGCCTCTTGCAGTTCTGTGGTGGATTATACATCACTGCAATGACTACCTTATGTTCCCCAGACTGAAGTGTACCTACTATGTATTCCTTTTCCCCAGTCTCGTTCATGCCTCCCATTTCCTAAAATTTCCATCGTTATTTTACGAGCAGTGCAGTCCCTCCTCCCATTCTGCTCATTCTATCTTTCCACAGGATCTGATATCCTGGTGGGAAGACTGCATAGCTGTGTGTGTGTGTGTGTGTGTGTGTGTGTGTGTGTTTGAGTTTACTAGCCTAGTTGTGGTTGCAGGGGTCGAGTCACAGCTAATGGCTCCGCATCTTCACTGGTCGGTACTAGGCCACTCTTCCTGCTCCATGAACTTTATCATACTTCTTCTTAAAGCTATGAAGTGACCTCTGCCTCTATTACATCACTTCGCAGAGTATTCCACGTACTGACAACTCGGACTGAAGAAACATACCTAACACACATGCGATTCATTTCAGTCTTCAACTTCCAATTGTGACCCCTTGTTGCTGTTTTCCATCTCTTGAATGTCCTGTCTCTGTCCTTGTCAATTCCTCTCAGTATTTTATATGTCGTTATCATACCCCCCCCCCCCCGCCCCATATCTCTTCCGTATTCCAGTGTCGTCAGGTCGATTTCCCTCAATATTTCCTCGTAGGACATGCCCCATAGCTCCGGGACTAGTCTTGTTGCACACCTTTACACTTTCTCGAATTTCCTTACATGCTTGGCTAGGTGTGGGTTCCAAACTGTTGCTGCATACTCCAATATAGGCCTGTCATTCACGGTGTACAGGGTCCTGAACGATTCCTTACTGAGATGTCGGAATGTTATTCTTGGGTTTGCTAGGCGCCCATATGCAGCAGCAGTTATTTGGTTGATGTGCGCCTCAAGAGATTTTCCCGGTGTTATACTCACTCCAAGATCCTTTTCCTTGAGTGAAGTTTGTAGTTTCTGGCCCCCTAGACTGTACTCTGCCTGCAGTCTTCTTTGCACTTCCTCAACCTTCATGACATTGCACTTAGTGGGGTTGAACTCTATGAGCCAGTTTCTGGACCAGGCCTGCAGCCTGTCCAGATCCTTTTGTAGTTCCGCGTGGTATTCGTCCGATTGAATTTTTCTCATCAACTTCACAATATCTGCAAACGGGGACATTTCTGAGTCTATGCCTTCCATCATGTCCCTCACATACTATATCAGAAACAGCACCGGTCCCAGGACTGACCCCTGTGGAACTCTGCTCGCCACAGGTGCCCACTCTGACACCTCGTCACGTACCATGAATCGCTGATATCTTCCCGACAGTTATTCCCTGATTCACTTCAGTGCCTTCCCTGTTATATCTGCCTGGTCCTCCAGCTTATGCACTAATCTCTTGTGTGGAACTGTGTCAAAAGCCTTCTTACAGTCCAAGAAAACGCAATCTACCCACCCTTCTTTCTTTTGTCTTACTGCTGTCACCCTGTCATAGAACTCAAGTAGGATTGTCACACGGAATTTTCTATCCCTGAAACCGTGCTGGTTGATAACCTCATTCCTTTCTAGATGCCTCTCCTGATAATCTCCATGACTTTGCATACCAGTGTCAGTGACACTGGTCTGCAGTTTAGTGCTTCGTGTCTGTCTCCTTTTTTAAAAATTGGGTCGACATTTGCCGTCTTCCATACCTCAGGTACTCGCCCTGTTTCGATAGATGCGTTGAAGGTTGTTGTTAGAGGCACACTTAGCGTCTCTGCACCCTCTCAGGACCCATAAAGAGATGTTATCCGGCCCCATCGTCTTTTAGGTATATTGTTCGTGTGTGTGTGTGTTTGTTTGTATATTTATATGAGTGTATGTTCAGATAACCACAGCGAAAAAATAGTGAAATTCCAAGAGCTTTCGTGATTTCTCACATTGTGAAATAATCGAAAGAAACTAGACTCGAAATATTTCTTTTCATATGCCAAAAGTAAGGCAAAACCCATATTTAGTATTGGGTCCCTGCTCAGACATGATGGAACTTACACAAATGACAACAAAGAAATGAGTGAGACACTGAAATCTCAATACGACTGTGTGTTCATCGAGCCACTAATCAGCCTAAAAATCGATAATCCAAATTATGTTTTCATGAATGAGCCCCAAAACCCCGTCAATGTATGCCAGATTGTTGACATAACCTTAGTTCCACTAGACTTTGAGAAATCCATTGTCAACATACCCATACACTCAACTCCAGGCCCATTCATTAAGAAACTCCTTTTGCGTGCCTTGAGTATCCTATGGAGAAGGAGCATAGGCACGTGTGAAATTCCAGTCACTACAAGCAACTGATATAGCCCCATTTCATAATGGTGGCAGGAAAGCAATAGCTAAGAACTATAGACCAATAGCTCTAACGTCCCACATCATAAAAATCTTTGAAAGAGTACTTAGAAGCATGATTGAAAACCACTTAGATTCCCAATAATTGTACAATCCAGGGCAGCATGGGTTCAGAGCAGGTCGCTCCTGCCTCTCGCAATTACTGGAACTCTATGATATGGTCTTGAATTCACTGGAAGGAGAACAGAATACAGATGTAGTATATACAGATTTTGCAAAAACCTTTGACAAGTGCGATCATGATGTAATAGAGCTCAAAATGCGTTCTAAAGGGATAAGTGGCAAAGTGGGAAGATGGATCTTCAATTTTCTAACTAATCGAACACAAAGACTAGTGATAAACGGAGTTAATTAAATCGGAAGCTGCCATAGTGAAGAGCTCTGTTCCACAAGGCACAGTACGCGCCCCCATCCTGTTCCTCATCCTATCAAACATAGACAGAGATGTAAACCACAGCACCGTATCATCCTCTGTAGACGATACTAGGATATGTATGAGAATGTCATCCATTGAGGACACGGTATATCTTCAGAAGATATAAACCAAGTTTCCCAATAGGCAACGGAGAACAACATGATGTTCAATTAAGACAAATTCCAGCTACTCTGTTATGGAAAATTGGAGGAAATAACAGTTAGAACTGAATATACCACAAACTCTAATCACACAATAGAGAGGAAAAGTAATGTGATGGACCTAGGAGTGGTAATGTCTGAGGATCTCACCTTCAATAATCTCAACAGTGCCATAATCGCATTTGCGAAAAAACTGATAGGATGAATAATGAGAACGTTCATAACAAGAGATGCCAGGCCAGTGATGGTCCTTTCTAAATCATTTGTTCCTTCTAGGCTGTACATTAACAATTCTATTTAAGGCAGGTGAAATCTGGAGAACGTACAGAGAACCTTTACTGCACATATTAGTTCCGTCAAACACCTTAACTACTGGGAACGCTTGGAAGCACTTGATTTATACTCACTAGAGGGACTGGTTCCTAATCGGCACACAGAAATCACTCTCACGAAAGCAAAAGACAATGCAGGCGGTGCACCATACCCCCAATGAAGAGTAGGGGCGCCATTGGTACACTAAGAGAAAACGTATTAAGTGTCCGGGGCCCAAGACTGTTCAACAGCCTCCCACCAGGCATAAGGGAAATTACCAATAGACCCCTGGCTGCCTTTAAGAGGAAGCTGGACAGGTACCTAAGTCAGTGTTGGATTATCCGGGCTGTTTCATACGTTGGACTAAGCGAGGCCAGCAGTAAAAGTCTAGTTGATCAGGCCCTTATCCACCGAAATGCTTGATGGTGGACCGGGCCGCGGGGGCGTTGATCCACGGAATACCCTCCAGGTAGAACCCCAGGAAAAGGAGACTTATAAAGCTGAAATATGACTTCACATATGACCTTACAAAGAACCCTACTCACAGCATGAAGTCAAAATTTAGTCAGGTCACATATAAATAATTTTCTATGAGTGACTTGTCAGACGTAGTTTAAAATTCTATGAAATTTTATTCAATATAAAATAATGTCATTTATGTGCATATTTTTTGAGGGATAACAGATGTATCAGATCACTATTTAGTTCTAGCTACAGAGAGAATGACAGGTAGATGGGGTACAAGGGGGATGGTATCAACGAGTAACAGAAAAGTGAAAGTTATAAACTAAAGGAGGAGGTAGTTTGGGTAAAATATAAGCAACTGTTGGGAGCAAGGTGGTCTAGTGACAGTAGAGGTAATGAGGAGGTTAAAGAGGTGTGCGGTACATTGAAGAGTGTTAAAGTGATCAACAGAAGTTTGTGGATATAGGAGGGTGGGTGTATTAACAATTGGTATAACCCACTTTTCGCACCCTACCTTTATTTTAATCCACATAATTCATGAATTTATACATTTATAATCCATCTTTTGCTTCCATAACTTATCATATAACATTGCCGGTGCTCATTCCTTAGCTATAATTCTCAGATAAACCTCATATAATCCCATTTATTTTTCCCCGTCGAAAATCTCCTACCTTCACCAGTTTTGTTTCTGTTAGAGCCCGGACATCCAGTTTCCTTTCATTCATAATATTCAAAATCATTTCTTTCTGCACTACATCCACGCATATTCAAACGTCCCAACTTTATAAAGTTCTTTTTACATTTAGCAATTAATACAGGACTGTGCTTGACCGACACCTACATTCCTTATAGTTCTGTTCAGCAGGGCGGTACTGCTGATCACAGCAGCACCACCAACACTGTCTCATCCCTATAGGATCAGAAACCCTTGGCTTCTGGAGAAAACATGTCATGGATTTCCTCAAGGAGCTGGGTCTCAGGCTCTTCGAAACTACCAGAGACCCGAAGGTTGCCACCTTTCTCTTTCAGCGCCTCAGTGTGGCAGTCCAGAGAGAAATACATTTTTCTGGGATCACGCAGTGACCAAAACACATCTTGTTATTATAGTGAGTGGCTCTTGACCAAGGAGTCGGATCTGTTTTAGTCTTTTCTGGGATCAACCCTAATTCCCTCTCATTATCCAGGAGCTGTATGACCCTACGGGTTTAGCGCGCCCTCTTCACTCACACACAAAAAAATAATACATGTATATACCTGCCTTACTGAAGACCTACACCTTCTGCTGATCTTGAGATCCGTGTCGCGGCTCCATCTTTATTTGCCACGGACGCATGGGTTAATTAAGAACCTCCGTCTTTGTTTACTATCTTATGCTTAGCTAAACCCGGAAGTGACTGAAGCTCGATCACCCGTCTGTTTAGTATCAGACAAACACGTTGCCATTTACGTCCCAGGTGCATCAGTCACACTCCAGTGTGTCAGTTAGACCGAACTCTCCAACGACAACACATGCTCGCCATCGGGGCAACCTGATACAGCTTCTGATACCCGACATCGAAGAGTCACCTTCACTGAATTCACTTCTCGCCTGTGGCTGCTCTGCACTAATTCAACTTGCATTTTTTTCCATAATAAATTCCACAGCCCCTACCGTAAACTCCAAAGTGATGAACCCTGGAGTAACAACGACCAGCCTTCCGATCTTCAAAGGCATACTTTCGTAAATACCACAACAACATAGCTAACATCGGAGCCGTGAACCTCTTTGCATTGCCTACCCCTCCCTCGCCCCTCTGCCTGTTGCCCCATAAAGTTACATTACCCAACCGGCACTCAAAGACGCACTTCCATGTTGAGCCTCACTTTATACAGGGGTCAATGCCGGATATTTAAAACCATTAATATACCAGTCACATCTAATGAACCTAGTAATACCAAGATAAGTCAAGCTCTCTTAGAGCTAAGTCAAGCTCTAATACAGCTTGACTCAGCAAAGGTCACGAGGGCCCGACAGAACGTTACCTGGCTTACTGAAAAGAGGACCTGAATCCCAGGGCAACTCGCTAAGTAATTTAATAAGTTACTGGAGACAGGAAATATACCAGCCTTGATGAAAGGTTACAGTAGACCTTAAACCAGTATCCTTGCAATCCATCCTTCCTCTTGGGTACACCGAAGTTTTAAGCTAGTGCATGTCTTGAGTTTCCAAACGCAGGTCACCTCTAGTTCGTTATTATCAGTTAACTATACATAAATATTGATTAGTTTAAGCTAACTTAAAAAGTTATCAAAACGTAATCTAACGTAACCTACAGCTGTTGTTGGGGATTACAATGGGCAGAAACCAACGAAATGTAATTAGCGCGATAACCACCGTCTTATTGGGAGAACAAGTTGATACCTGACAAATTTACCGTGCAGTGACGGGGAGGCTAAACAGCAAAAGTATGGAGTATCAGTTGTGGAGTAGTAGCTAGATTACGAAGCATCGTTACACTACCACACCCACCACAATCAAGACGCATTTAGCTTAGCAAAAGGACCAGGAACCACATATCAACACCCAAAATTCGCACAGAGGCTCTAGATCAACACCCTCAACAGACTCAGGATACTACAAGACATGCTCCTATTCTCCTTTTTTTTAATCAGACCTGGTGACCTTCTTTTCCCTAGGCGCTGCAAGTCCCATACGAGTTTAGCGCTTCTCCAGTAATAATATTAATAAAATAAATAATAAGAAGAAAAAAAAGAAAGAGATGAAGACAAAGAAGAAGACTAAAAGAAGAAGAAAAAGATGAAGAAAGAAGAAGAAACACTGTAACTCGAGCCGTATTCAGTTAAACACTGTAGCGATACCAGACTTGTTGTGGTCGTTGACCTTCCGAGATACACCTTCATCAAGATAACATATATAAAGACGTTGGTTACAGCTACGACCATAATTTTTAAAGGGGCGGACCGGTAAGCCAGCGGAAGGCCTCGGTCAGATGAGCAAAAGCTAAAACGGCGGGTCGTCATCTGACTAAGACCAGTGTCAGGAAAGACTTGTCTTGTTTCCTGACAAACCTTACCTAACCTATGATAACATACACTCGTCACCATGTCGCATAAATCTCTCCCCTACCTACTTGGTCAGGCCACTTATAGTTTATCTCTCTGTCTTCTGTCTATCCAAAACCGAGCCTGCTGACCTTGCAATTGCAATTCCACTACTATACCAGCATATCCAGAGTTGATAGGCTCGTGCACGTGTAATTGCATGAACATCGGTTGGGTCACCACCAGTTTGTAAGACTCGCGATATAAAATTCTCATTCTATTTTAATGATGTACTCGAGATTTCTCAATATTGAAACGAATTATTCTTTTAGCTATGATGTTCGCAGCTAATCACTTTATTTGTGTATATCGTATGGCAGACACTGCTTACAATTATAGAAGGTAGATATATGATGCAGGAGAAATCTATATTATAGACATTTTTTTTCTTTTTGCACACTCAGTGGGCGAAACGGTAATAACAAAAAGACTCCAAGTGTCTTTTTACCATTACGGTGTGTAGCTAGAAATTTGGAATGTAATGAGCCATTGCAAATTACTGTTCACAAACATGAAATGCGTTTTTCTCCTATGGCTTACGCAAACATTACTTTGAGTGCTAAATTTCTTTCCTAATCGCCATTGAAAGATTTTCATTTGTATCCTTGAAGAAACGGGCTGTCGAACAATTTCTATTCGTAAAAAAAAAAAAGTAAGGTTGGTGTTAGAACTCACGGCAAGCGAGTCGTAAAATTCCACGCCAGTGTTATTACGATTTCGTGAGTCAATTTGTGTTCAATATTAGCGTACCTACAAGACATGGAAAAAGAAATTCTGGATTGAAATTCCTTTTCCATGTCTTGGGCCAGTGTGTTAACTTATTTAGCTCAGCCTGAATACTTAATATAGGCGGGCACAGATCCAGGCAGGATCAAGTATAAAATGAGCTAACGCAAAAAATAGCCGTGCTTGTGGGGTTGGGGTTGTGGGGAGGGGATTATGGTTAGTGGGTTGAGGGGAGGGGGTTGTGAAGAAGAGGACATGGAGAGAGGGTTGTGAGGAAGGGATTGTGAGAAGGTGGTTGTGAGGAGGACGTTGTGGGGAGGTGTGGAGAGTGAACTGTGGAGAGGAGGCGGATGCAACCACACTCCATGCAGGAGACAAGCAATAGCAAAAAATTATAGACCGATTGCTCTAACGTTCAACATTTTAATCACTGAAAGAGTTTTAAGAAGCACGATCGCTAACCACCTGGATTCCCAACAGTTGCACAATCCAGGGCAACATAGGTTTAGAGCAGGTCGCTCTTGCCTCTCACAACTACTGGACCACCATGACATGATTTTGGATGCACTGGAAGATAAACAAAATGTAGATGTAGTACACACAGACTCTGCACACAAAATACATGCCAAAAGAATAAGTGGAAAAGTGGGCAGATGGATCTTCAGCATTCTAATGAATAGAACACAAGGAGAAATGATAGAGTTAAGCTGGAGGCTGCTACAGTGAAAGGCTTTGTTCCACAAGGAACAGAACTCGCCTCCATCCTGTTCCTCATCCTCATATAAGACAGAGATGTAAGCCATAGTACCGTGTCCTCTTCTGCAGACGATACTAGAATCAGCATGAGAGTGTTATCCATTAAGGACACGGTAAATCTCCAAGCGGGTATCAAGACAAATTTCAGTTACTTCGTTTGGGAAAACTTGATGAAATAATAGAATAAAATATACTACAAACTCAAATCAGGCAATAGAGCGAAAAATTAGTGTGAAAGACCTGCGAGCGTTAATGTAAGAAAATCTCACCTTCAAGGATCTCAACAATGTCACTATCACATCTTCGAGGAAAATGGTAGGATGGATAATGAGAACTTTCTGCACATAGGATGCCATGTTACTGATGATCATTTTCAAGTCACTTGTTCTTACGAGGCTGGAATGATGCTGTATACTAACAGCCTCATTCAAGGCAGGTGAAGTACCAGAACTAGAGAATGTACAGAAAATCTTCACTTCCCGTATAAGTTCAGTCAAGCATCTTAAAGTGCTACAATGCAGGCGGGCAAAATGCATCATAATCTACGCCTGAAAAATCCTAGAGGAAATGGTCCCAAATGTGCACACAGAAATCACTCCCTACGAAACCAAAAGACTAGGCAGACGGTGCAACATACACCCATTGAAAAGCATGAGTACACTACAAGAATGCACAATAAGTGTGCGAGGTCCAAGACTGTTCACTAGCCCCCCACTATGTATATGGGGAATTACCAATACACCCCTGGCTGTCTTAAGAGGGAACTGGACAGATACGTAAAGTCAGTACCCGATCAGCCTGGTTGTGGTTTGTACGTTGGACTACGTGCTGCCAGTAGTAACAGCCTGGTTGATCAGACTCTTATCCACCAGGAAGCCCGGTCAAGGACTAGGCCGCAGGGCAGTTGACTCCCGGAGAGACCTCAAGGTAAGCAGGTACCTTGATATGGACAGGAGGTTGTGGGTAGGGGCTTGAGAGGAAGAGGTTGTGGAGAGAGGTTTGTGAGGAGGGGATTGTGGGGAAGGAGATGTGGAGAGGTAATAGGGAGAGGGCAGAGGGAAGCAGGTAATATGGAGTGGGCCGTAGGGAGGGGGGAGTGACGGAGAGATAATCAGCCAGTGGATCAGAGAAGACAAAACGCGACCTGGAAATGTTGCCTCAACACTAATCAGAAATTTCGTGGATCCTTTTGTCATCTCAGGAAATTACAGGAAAATATTCTCAGTATCAATAAAGTAGCTTTACACAATTCCTTCTTGAGCTTCACAGTTCTTTCGTGGGCTACACAATTCTTTCTTGGGTTACGCAATTCCTTGTTGAGTTATGAAATTCCTTCGTGGGTTACACAATTCCTACTAGTGCCACAGAGTTCCTTCTTCGGCTACACAATTAATCAGTGGGTTACACAATTCCTTTTTGGGCTACACAATTCCTTCCTGGGTTACACAGTTCCTTCTTATGCTACAAACTTCCTGCCTACGATAACGAACCAGTTTTCAGGATCCAGTTAGAGGACTCTATCGGTCAGTTAGTTTGTTAGGTTTAAATCCAGTGAAGTCAACGGGAGGCACTAATGCCAGAGTGCAAATGGATGCCAACAATGGCGTACTTTAATTCTAAAAACAGGGATTAAATCAAACTATCAGTGTGTGTACTCACCTATTTGTGGTTGCAGGGGTCGAGTCTTAGCTCCTGGCCCCGCCTCTTCACCGGTTGCTACTGGGCCCTCTCTCTCCCCGCTCCATGAGCTTTATCAAACCTCGTCTTAAAACTGTGTATGGTTCCTGCCTCCACTACGTCATTTTCTAGGCTATTCCACTGCCTTACAACTCTATGACTGAAGAAATACTTCCTAATATCTCTCTGACTCATTTGTGTCTTCAACTTCCAATTGTGGCCTCTTGTTTCTGTGTCCCCTCCCTGGAACATCCTGTCTTTGTCCACCTTGTCTATTCCACGCAGTATTTTATATGTCGTTATCATGTCTCCCCTGACCCTCCTGTCCTCCAGTGTCGTCAGGCCGATTTCCCTTAATCTTTCTCCATAGGACATTCCCCTTAGCTCTGGAACTAACCTTGTGGCAAACCTTTGTACTTTCTCTAGTTTCTTGACGTGCTTTATCAAGTGCGGGTTCCAAACAGATGCTGCATACTCCAGTATGGGCCTGACATACACGGTGTACAGTGTCTTGAACGATTCCTTACTAAGGTATCGGAATGCTGTTCTCAGGTTTGCCAGGCGCCCATATGCTGCAGCAGTTATCTGATTGATGTGTGCTTCCGGAGACATGCTCGGTGTTATACTCACCCCAAGATCTTTCTCCTTGAGTGAGGTTGCAGTCTTTGGCCACCTAGCCTATACTCTGTCTGTGGTCTTCTGTGCCCTTCCCCTATCTTCATGACTTTGCATTTGGATTGTGTGTGTGTGTGTGTGTGTGTGTGTGTGTGTGTGTGTGTGTGTGTGTGTGTGTGTGTGTGTGTGTGTGTGTGAGTGTGTGTGTGTGTGTGTGTGTGTGTGTGTGTGTGTGTGTGTGTGTGTGTGTGTGTGTGTGTGTTTGTATGTGTGAGTGTGTGTGTACTCACATATTTGTACTCACCTATTTGTGGTTGCAGGGGTCGATTCATAGTTCCTGGCCCCGCCTCTTCACTGATTGCTACTAGGTTCTCTCTCTCCCAGCTCCTTGAGCTTTATCATACCTCGCCTTAAAACTATGTATGGTTCCGGCCTCCACTACGTCACTTTCTAGGCTATTATACGGCCTGACTACTCTGTGACTGAAGAAATACTTCCTAGCATCTCTTTGATTCATCGGAGTTCAACTTCCAATTGTGACCTCTTTTTTTCTGAGTCCTATCTCTGGAACATCCCGTCTTTGTCCACCTTGTCTATTCCGCGCAGTATTTTATATGTCGTTATCATGTCTCCCCCGACCCTCCTCTCCTCCAGTGTCGTCAGGCCGATTTCCCTCAACCTTTCTTCGTAGGACAATCCCCTTAGCTCTGGGACTAGTCTTGTTGCAAACCTTTGCACTTTCTCTACTTTCTTGACGTGCTTGACCAGGTGTGAATTCCAAACTGGTGCTGCATACTCCAGTATGGGCCTGACGTAAATGGTATACAGAGTCTTGAACGATTCCTTACTGAGGTATCGGAACGCAATCCGTACGTTTGCCAGACGCCCGTATGCTGCAGCAGTTATCTGATTGATGTGCGCCTCAGTAGATATGCTCGGTGTTATACTCACCCCCATATCTTTTTCCTTGAGTGAGGTTTGCAGTCTTTAGCCATCTAGACTATATTATGTCTGCGGTCTTCTTTGCCCTTCCCCAATCTTCATAACTTTGCATTTGGCAGGGTTAAACTCAAGGAGCCTATTACAACCCAGGAATCCAAATGGCCTGTTATCCCTGGTGTAATGGGATCAAAATAAACACAGCAGAAAAAAGTTTAGACTTGTATTATCCTTCACCAATTTAGAACAGCAATATGTACACTATGTACAGTGATAAGTTTAGTGCACTCCACGGTAAGCAAGGCAGAAATAGAAGCCACAAGATAGCAGACCGTGCTTCAACCAGCTCTAGAAAGGGAATGACAAGGGCAGACAGGAGAGTGGTACCCACATAACCTCTGCGATTGCCAAAACCATCTTCTTATTGGCTAGAACCTGGTCACTAGTTGAACGACGGGGCCCCATCATCAACTCTTAACAATCTGGTTCGCTGGTTTGGGGAGATAGCCTGTAAATGAGGGTGTGTACATGCGCCGAATAAAGGTTACGTACTCTTTGCATGCCACAGAGCCAGTTGCTGGACCAGGCTTGTAGCCTGTCCAGGTCTCTTTGTAGTCCTGCCTGATCCTCGTCCGATTTGATTCTTCTTATTAACTTCACATCATCTGCAAACACGGACACTTCTGAGTCTATCCCTTCCATTATGTCATTCACATATACAGCACAGGTCCTAGGACTAACCCCTGTGGAACCCCGCTTGTCACAGGCGCCCACTCTGACACCTCGTCACGTACCATGACTCATTGTTGCCTCCCTGTCTGGTATTTTCTGATCCATTGCAGTGCCTTTCCTGTTATGTGTGCCTGATCCTCTAGCTTTTGCAGTAACCTCTTGTGAGGAACTGTGTCGAAGGCCTTTTTGCAGTCCAAAAAAATGCAGTCGATCCACCCCTCTCTCTCTTGTCTTACTTCTGTCACCTTGTCATAAAACTCCAGTAGGTTTGTGACACAGGATTTTCCTTCCCTGAAACCGTGCTGGTTGTCAATTATACACTTGTTTCTTTCCAGGTGTTCCACCACTCTCCTCCTGATGATCTTCTCCATGACCTTGCATACTATACACGTTAGTGATACAGGTCTGTAGTTTAGTGCCTCATGTCTGTCTCCCATTTTAAAAATTGGGACTACATTTGCCATCTTCCATACCTCATGGAGTTGCCCAGTTTCAATGGATGTGTTGAAGATCTTTGTTAATGGCACACACAGCATCTCTGCGTGTGTGTGTGTGTGTGTGTAAAACGAGAGCCTGTAATTGTTTTACATGATGGTAGGTTTGCTGGTGTCTTTTTTCTGTCTCATAAACATGCAAGATTACAGGTACGTCTTACTACCTCTACTTACACTTAGGTCACACTACACATACATGTACACGTTTATGTATACACATTCATCTGAGTTTTCTTTGATTTTATCTTAATAGTTCTTTTTCTTATTGCTTTTCCTTTTATATCCATGGGGAAATGGGATAAGAATCTTTCCTCCGTAAGCCATGCGTGTTGTAAAAGTAAACTAAAATGCCGGGAACAATGGGCTAGTAACCCCTTTTCCCGTATAGCCTACTAAAATGAAAAAGAAGAAAACCGTCGAAGTGGGATGTTTGAATGTGCGTGGATGTTGTGCGAAGGAATACCAATAATGTTGAAGGATAAGTTATGGCAGCAAAAAATGGAATATAAATGTATTAATTCAAGGATTATGTGGAGTAAAATAAGGTTTGGATGTGAAAAGTTGGTTATAGTAAGCACTTATGTACCTGGAGAAGAGAGAAGTGTAGAGGAGAGAGATAGAGAGATTTTGGGAAATGTTGAGTGAGTGCGTGGGGAGTTTTGAACCAAGTGTGAGAGTGCTTGTGGTGGGGGATTTCAGTGCTAAAGTGAGTAAAAATGTTGTGGAGAGAGTAGTAGGTAAATTTGGGGTGCCAGGGGTAAATGAAAATGAGGAGCCTTTAATTGAGCTATGTGTAGAAAGAGGTTTAGTAATAAATAATACAAATTTTATGAAAAAGAGGATAAATAAGTATACAAGGTATGATATAGCACGTAATAAGTAGTTTGTTAGATTATGTATTGCTGGATAAAATGTTGATGGGTAGGCTTCAGGATGTACATGTTTATAGAGGAGCAACTGATATTTCGGATCATTATTTAGTTGTAGCTACAGTTAGAGTAAGAGGTAGATGGGACAAAAAGAAAATGGAAACACCAAGTAAGATAGAGGTGAAAGTGTATAAATTAAGGGAGGAGGAAGTTTGGGTGAGATTCAAGCAACTATTGGCAGAAAGATGGGCTGGTGCAAGTATGAGTAGTGGGGGAGTTGAAGAGGGTTGCAATAGTTTTAAAATGCAGTATTAGAATGTGGGGCAGAAGTTTGTGGCTATAGGAGGGTCGGTGCAAGAGGAAAGTGGAGTCATTGGTGGAATGACGAAGTAAAGGGTGTGATAAAAGAGAAAAAGGTAGCTTATGATAGGCTTTCACAAAGCAGAAGCGTTATAAGAAGAGCAGATTATATAAACAGTAAAAGAAAGGTGAAGAGAGTGGTGAGAGAGTGCAAAAGGAGAGTAGATGATAGAGTGGGAGAGGCACTGTCAAAAAATTTTGATGAAAATATGAAAATTTTTTTTGTGTGAGATAAACAAGAAAGCCTAGGGAACGAATGGACTTGTCAGTTAAAAACAGAGTAGGGGAGTTAGTAGATGGGGGAGATGGAGGTATTGGGTAGATGGCGGGAATATTTTGAGGAACTTTTAAATGTCGACGAAGAAAGGGAGGCGTTAATTTCATGCACTGGCCAGGGAGGTATAACATCTTTTAGGAGTGAAGAAGAGCAGGAGGTGAGTGTAAGAGAAGTGCGTGAGGCATTACGTAGAATGAAAGGGGGTAAAGCAGCTGGGACTAAAGAGATCATGACAGACATGTTAAAAGCAGGGGAAGGATATAGTGTTGGAGTGGTTGGTATTTTAGGTTAATAAATGTATGACAGAGGGAAGGGTACCTAAGGATTGGCAGAGAGCATGTATAGTTCCTTTATATAAAGGGTAGGGGGACAAAAGGGACTGTAAAAATTATAAGGGAATAAATTTACTGAATACACCAGGAAAAATGTATGGAAGGGTTATTATTGAAAGAATTAGAGAGTAAAAGAGAGAGTAGGATTGCGGATGAGCAAGGAGGCTTTAGAGTGGGTCGGGGATGTGTAGATCAAGTGCTAACTTTGAAGCATATATAAGAACATAAGAACGAAGGAACACTGCAGAAGGCCTACTGGCCCATGCGAGGCAGGTCCAAGTCTCCTACCGGCTTAAGCCAATGCACCCAACCTAGTCAGGTCAGGTCACATTGACTTAAGGGAGGAACACGGCAACCGACCTGGTAGCACAAGCTATCAGGTCTAACTCACACCCACCCACATCTACTCATGTATTTATCGAACCTATTTTTAAAGCTACACAACGTTCTGGCCTCTATAACGGTACTTGGGAGTTTGTTCCACTCATCCACAACTCTATTACCAAACCAGTACTTTCCTATATCCTTCCTGAATCTGAATTTTTCCAACTTAAAACCATTGCTGCGAGTCCTGTCTAGGCTAGATATTTTCAGCACACTATTTACATCCCCTTTATTTATTCCTGTCTTCCATTTATACACCTCAATCATATCCCCCCTAATTCTACGTCTTTCTAGAGAGTGCAGTTTCAGGGCCCTTAGTCTATCCTCATAGGGAAGGTTTCTGATACATGGGATCAACTTTGTCATCCTCCTTTGTACATTTTCCAGAGAATTTATATCCATTCTGTAATACGGTGACCAAAACTGTGCAGCATAATCTAAATGAGGCCTAACCAAGGATGTATAGAGTTGAAGAACAACCTGAGGACTCCTATTATTTATGCTTCTTGATATGAAGCCAAGGATTCTATTAGCTTTATTGCGAACACTTATGCACTGTTGTCTTGGTTTCAGATTACTGCTAACCAGAACTCCTAAATCTTTTTCGCAATCTGTAATATTAAGATCTACACTATTTAGTTTATATGTGGCATGGTTATTGTCCTGTCCAACATTTAGAACTTTGCATTTGTCTATATTAAACTGCATCTGCCACTTCTCCGACCACTGCATCAGTCTATTCAAATCTTCCTGGAGTGCTCGAATGTCCTCGTCAGAATGAATTTGACGGCCTATTTTGGTGTCATCGGCAAACTTGCCGATGTCGCTCTTTATGCCCTCATCTATGTCGTTTATGTAGATTGTGAACAGCAGGGGGCCCAACACTGACCCCTGTGGAACACCGCTCGTGACGCTTCCCCACTCTGATTTCTCCCCATTTATGCAAACTCTCTGCTGCCTATTTGTCAACCATGCCTCTATCCAGGAAAAAATTTCTCCTCCTATTCCATGTGCTTTAATTTTCCTCAATAGTCTCTGATGTGGGACCCTGTGTGAACAGTATTTGGATATAGGTAGGGAAACAAACCATACCACGGGTGGGGTTTAAACCCGCGGTCAGAGAGTCTCAAAACTCCAGACGGTCTGGAGTTTTGAGACTCTCTGACCGCGGGTTCAAACCCCACCCGTGGTATGGTTTGTTTGCAATCATGTTTAATATATTTATGGATGGGGTTGTAAAAGAAGTAAATGCTAGGGCGTTGGGAAGAGAGGTGGGATTAAATTATGGGGAATCAAATACAAAATGGGAGTTGACACAGTTACTTTTTGCTGATGATACTGTGTTTATCGGAGATTCTAAAGAAAAGTTGCAAAAGTTAGGGGACGAGTTTGGGAGGGTGTGCAAAGGTAGAAAGTTGAAAGTGAACATAGAAAAGAGCAAGGTGAGGAGGGTATCAAATAATTTAGATGAAGAAAAATTGGATATCGAATTGGGGAGGAGTATGGAAGAAGTGAATGTTTTCTGATATTTGGGAGTTGACGTGTCAGCGGATGGGTTTATGAAGGATGAGGTTAACCATAGAATTGATGAAGGGAAAAAGGTGAATGGAGTATTGAGGTATATGTGGAGACATTATGTTATCTATGGAGGCAAAGAAGGGAATGTATGAAAGTATAGTAGTACCAACACTCTTATATGGGTGTGAAGCTTGGGTTGTAAATGCTGCAGCGAGGAGGCGGTTGGAGGCAATGGAGATATCTTGTCTAAGGGCAATGTGTGTTGTAAACATTATGCAAAAAAAATCCGAGTGTGGAAATTAGGAGGAGTGGAGTTAATAAAAGTATTAGTCAGAGGGCTGAAGAGGGGTTGTTGAGGTGGTTTGGTCATTTAAAGAGAAATGATCAAGGTAGAATGATATGGAGAGCGTATACATCTGTAGCGGAAGGAAGGCGGGGTTGGGGTCGCCCTCGAAAAGGTTGGAGGGAGGGGGTGGAGGAGGTTTTGTGGGCGAAGGACTTGGACTTCAAGGAAACGTGCATGAGCGTGTTAGATAGGAATTAATGGAGACGAATGCTTTTTGGGACTTGACGAGCTGTTGGAGTGTGAGCATGGTAATATTTAGTGAAGGGATTCAAGGAAACCGGTTACTTTTATATAGCCGGACTTGAGTACTGGAAATGGAAAGTACAATGCCTGCACTTTAAAGGAGGGGTTTGGGATATTGGCAGTTTGGAGGGATATGTTGTGTATCTTTATATGTATATACTTCTAAACTGTTGTATTCTGAGCACCTCTGCAAAAGCAGTGATTATGTGTGAGTGTGGTGAAAGTGTTGAATGATGAAAGTATTTTATTCTGAGGGATTTTCTTTCATTTTTGGGTCACCCTGCATCGGTGGGAGACGGCCGACTTGTTGAAAAAATATATGCTATAATATCGTGCCGAATAGGTAAAATTTACGATATTGCCTTAAATAGCAATGTTTTTCTTGCCGAATAAGGAAAGCGAAAATTTGTGTATGTAATAATTTCAGAAAATATCATTCTGAACCTAAAGAAAAAATATATTTCATTTTGTTTATTTATTAAATTACTGTCAACTTATCTAAAATATATTAGCTGGATTAGGCCAAATTAAATTGTGCTTGTTATAATAAGGTTAGGTAAGTTTTCTAAAGTTCTTTTGATATATATATATATATATATATATATATATATATATATATATATATATATATATATATATATATAAACATTACGCGAGCCAAGGATTCGAACCAATGTTGTACTGGCCTGCCTCATGGTAAGCGAGAACCACATGACGCTTTAAACCACAGGACCACCCAACCCTACAAGAATGGCGCAGCCAGCACACAGGTAGCTGTTGGGCCGCCATCCGAGGGCATACGGAGGTGTGAGAGCTCTTAGCTAATTTCATGTGGTTCTCGCTTACCATGAGGCAGGCCAGTACAACATGGGTTTGAATCGTTGGCTAGCGCAGTGTTGTTATTGATCAATACCACTCGTTCGTGGTTACAATATATATATATATATATATATAATATGTATATGTATATATATATATATATATAATATATATATAATATATATAATATATATATATATATATTTATTTTTTATTATCACACCGGCCGATTCCCACCAAGGCAGGGTGGCCCGAAAAAGAAAAACTTTCACCATCATTCACTCCATCACTGTCTTGCCAAAAGGGTGCTTTACACTACAGTTTTTAAACTGCAACATTAACACCCCTCCTTCAGAGTGCAGGCACTGTACTTCCCATCTCCAGGACTCAAGTCCGGCCTGCCGGTTTCCCTGAATCCCTTCATAAATGTTACTTTGCTCACACTCCAACAGCACGTCAAGTATTAAAAACCATTTGTCTCCATTCACTCCTATCAAACACGCTCACGCATGCCTGCTGGAAGTCCAAGCCCCTCGCACACAAAACCTCCTTTACCCCCTCCCTCCAACCCTTCCTAGGCCGACCCCTACCCCGCCTTCCTTCCACTACAGACTGATACACTCTTGAAGTCATTCTGTTTCGCTCCATTCTCTCTACATGTCCGAACCACCTCAACAACCCTTCCTCAGCCCTCTGGACAACAGTTTTGGTAATCCCGCACCTCCTCCTAACTTCCAAACTACGAATTCTCTGCATTATATTCACACCACACATTGCCCTCAGACATGACATCTCCACTGCCTCCAGCCTTCTCCTCGCTGCAACATTCATCACCCACGCTTCACACCCATATAAGAGCGTTGGTAAAACTATACTCTCATACATTCCCCTCTTTGCCTCCAAGGACAAAGTTCTTTGTCTCCCCAGACTCCTAAGTGCACCACTCACTCTTTTTCCCTCATCAATTCTATGATTCACCTCATCTTTCATAGACCCATCCGCTGACACGTCCACTCCCAAATATCTGAATACGTTCACCTCCTCCATACTCTCTCCCTCCAATCTGATATTCAATCTTTCATCACCTAATCTTTTTGTTATCCTCATAACCTTACTCTTTCCTGTATTCACCTTTAATTTTCTTCTTTTGCACACCCTACCAAATTCATCCACCAATCTCTGCAACTTCTCTTCAGAAACTCCCAAGAGCACAGTGTCATCAGCAAAGAGCAGCTGTGACAACTCCCACTTTGTGTGTGATTCTTTATCTTTTAACTCCACGCCTCTTGCCAAGACCCTCGCATTTACTTCTCTTACAACCCCATCTATAAATATATTAAACAACCACGGTGACATCACACATCCTTGTCTAAGGCCTACTTTTACTGGGAAAAAATTTCCCTCTTTCCTACATACTCTAACTTGAGCCTCACTATCCTCGTAAAAACTCTTCACTGCTTTCAGTAACCTACCTCCTACACCATACACTTGCAACATCTGCCACATTGCCCCCCTATCCACCCTGTCATACGCCTTTTCCAAATCCATAAATGCCACAAAGACCTCTTTAGCCTTATCTAAATACTGTTCACTTATATGTTTCACTGTAAACACCTGGTCCACACACCCCCTACCTTTCCTAAAGCCTCCTTGTTCATCTGCTATCCTATTCTCCGTCTTACTCTTAATTCTTTCAATTATAACTCTACCATACACTTTACCAGGTACACTCAACAGACTTATCCCCCTATAATTTTTGCACTCTCTTTTATCCCCTTTGCCTTTATACAAAGGAACTATGCATGCTCTCTGCCAATCCCTAGGTACCTTACCCTCTTCCATACATTTATTAAATAATTGCACCAACCACTCCAAAACTATATCCCCACCTGCTTTTAACATTTCTATCTTTATCCCATCAATCCCGGCTGCCTTACCCCCTTTCATTTTACCTACTGCCTCACGAACTTCCCCCACACTCACAACTGGCTCTTCCTCACTCCTACAAGATGTTATTCCTCCTTGCCCTATACACGAAATCACAGCTTCCCTATCTTCATCAACATTTAACAATTCCTCAAAATATTCCTTCCATCTTCCCAATACCTCTAACTCTCCATTTAATAACTCTCCTCTCCTATTTTTAACTGACAAATCCATTTGTTCTCTAGGCTTTCTTAACTTGTTAATCTCACTCCAAAACTTTTTCTTATTTTCAACAAAATTTGTTGATAACATCTCACCCACTCTCTCATTTGCTCTCTTTTTACATTGCTTCACCACTCTCTTAACTTCTCTCTTTTTCTCCATATACTCTTCCCTCCTTGCATCACTTCTACTTTGTAAAAACTTCTCATATGCTAACTTTTTCTCCCTTACTACTCTCTTTACATCATCATTCCACCAATCGCTCCTCTTCCCTCCTGCACCCACTTTCCTGTAACCACAAACTTCTGCTGAACACTCTAACACTACATTTTTAAACCTACCCCATACCTCTTCGACCCCATTGCCTATGCTCTCATTAGCCCATCTATCCTCCAATAGCTGTTTATATCTTACCCTAACTGCCTCCTCTTTTAGTTTATAAACCTTCACCTCTCTCTTCCCTGATGCTTCTATTCTCCTTGTATCCCATCTACCTTTTACTCTCAGTGTAGCTACAACTAGAAAGTGATCCGATATATCTGTGGCCTCCCTATAAACATGTACATCCTGAAGTCTACTCAACAGTCTTTTATCTACCAATACATAATCCAACAAACTACTGTCATTTCGCCCTACATCATATCGTGTATACTTATTTATCCTCTTTTTCTTAAAATATGTATTACCTATAACTAAACCCCTTTCTATACAAAGTTCAATCAAAGGGCTCCCATTATCATTTACACCTGGCACCCCAAACTTACCTACCACACCCTCTCTAAAAGTTTCTCCTACTTTAGCATTCAAGTCCCCTACCACAATTACTCTCTCACTTGGTTCAAAGGCTCCTATACATTCACTTAACATCTCCCAAAATCTCTCTCTCTCCTCTGCATTCCTCTCTTCTCCAGGTGCATACACGCTTATTATGACCCACTTCTCGCATCCAACCTTTACTTTAATCCACATAATTCTTGAATTTACACATTCATATTCTCTTTTCTCCTTCCATAACTGATCATTTAACATTACTGCTACCCCTTCCTTTGCTCTAGCTCTCTCAGATACTCCAGATTTAATCCCATTTATTTCCCCCCACTGAAACTCTCCTACCCCCTTCAGCTTTGTTTCGCTTAGGGCCAGGACATCCAACTTCTTTTCATTCATAACATCAGCAATCATCTGTTTCTTGTCATCCGCACTACATCCACGCACATTTAAGCAACCCAGTTTTATAAAGTTTTTCTTCTTCTCTTTTTTAGTAATTGTATACAGGAGAAGGGGTTACTAGCCCATTGCTCCCGGCATTTTAGTCGCCTCATACGACACGCATGGCTTACGGAGGAAAGATTCTTTTCCACTTCCCCATGGACAATAGAAGAAATAAAAAAGAACAAGAGCTATTTAGAAAAAGGAGAAAAAACTAGATGTATGTATATATATATATGCATGTGCGTGTCTGTGAAGTGTGACCAAAGTGTAAGTAGGAGTAGCAAGATATCCCTGTTATCTTAGCGTGTTTATGAGACAGAAAAAGAAGCCAGCAATCCTACCATCATGCAAAACAGTTACAGGTTTTTGTTTCACAGTCATCTGGCAGGACGGTAGTACTTCCCTGGGTGGTTGCTGTCTACCAACCTACTACCTGTATATATATATATATATATATATATATATATATATATATATATATATATATATATATATATATATATATATATATATACATATATATACATATATATACATATATATATATATATATATATATATATATATATATATATATATATATATATATATATATATATATATATGGGGGTGTGGCGAACCCATAGCTTCGGAGAAGTAAATACAAAGGCTTCTATTAAAAAAATTCTGAGATTTGTCATTGACGCTGTCTCCTACCATTCAGTCTTTTATTTATAAATATGCCAGTATATGTATACTGTATTATTCAAAATGTTTTGTAAGTTCAAATGATACATTCATGGTTCAAGGATCTGATTAATATAAAATGCAAAATTCAAAATGCTAAATGTTTGAAGATTCATAACAAATTTAATAAATTACAAACACTTGGTCTAGCTCCTGAGCGCTGGGATTCGTACTCAGTATGTGTACTCAAGATGCATACTGCAACAATGAGACGATGAAGCAGAATACTAACTACCGTGGGATATTTAATTGTACTCAGTCCCTTCAGGAACCTGGATAAGCTCTTTTCCCATGAACAGAGGGTTTCTGAACCTATTGGAAGAAACATGTAAAGATGAGAAAGTTCTCTGTACCTTCAAGACTTTTGGAACTCCCTGAAGCTGACAGTTACACCCCTTCATTCCTACTGTAATGGGATGCGGATATGCATGTGTAGTTACTGCAAGTCATCTATCCAGGTTGGTAATTCTATCTGGATGTATCTGACTACACTGGGATCCACGTAGTTAAGGCGGCTCTGGATAGTCAGGACATCCAGTTGTTGACAGACTTTTCTAAATAATACTAGCGTCTTTGTGCCTCATGACACAACGTTGGTCTCATTTGACGAACGTCACGTGAGACCAAGATACCGAATCAGTACAGTGAGACACCGAGACACGCTTGTAAATGTATATAACTCGAGATATATATTTTTCATCGTATATTCATTCAGTTAAAGGACTCAGACATCTCTCAGTTTCAGAGCGTCTTGCGTTATATTGCTGTCTTATTGGAGTTGTATTGATTTGGTATTTGATTTTATGAGGCTTCTGATTGATGTCTCTTCAAGTGGGTTTTTTGATGCTAGTGAAGGGCTCTTCGTTCAGGGAATTATAGCTATCCTCCCATTTTCTGGATCATTCCTAATTACCTCCCATTTCCCAGGCGATGTTTGACCCTTACATATTTATTACTTCTAACTAAATAAATAAATATTAATAACTAAAAGCATTATCCAGAGGGCTATGGGGTGCTGAGGTGATTTAAACATTTAGAGAGGATGCAGCAAAATAGAATGACTTGAAGAATATGTATCTGTATAGTGGAGGGAAGGCGGAGTAGGGGTTGCTCTAAGAAACGTTAGAGGAGGGGGTAAAGGTTTTATATGTGAGGGGCTTGGACTTCCAACAGGCGTTGTGAACGTGTTAGATAGGAGTGGAGGCAAGTGGTTTTTATGGCTTGACGTGCTGCTGGAGTGTGAGCAAGGTAACATTTATGAAGAGATTTCGAGAAATCGGTTAGCCGGACTTGAGTACTGGAGGGGGTCGAGATACTGGAGTTTGGAGGGGCGTCTGAACTGCAGTATTGGCGTGCCTCTGGTAAGACAGTGATGGAGAGAAGGAAATATTGTTTCTTCTTTTTCGGGAGACAATAGAATTAATAATAATAATAATAATAATAATAATAATAGTAATAATAATAATAATAATAATAATAATAATAATAATAATAATAATAATAATAATAATAATAGTAATAATAATAATAATAATAATAATTATTATTATTATTATTATTATTATTATTATTATTATTATTAGCTGAAGTAATAGTAGCAGTAGTAGTAGTAGCAAGAATTAATGTATAACCACCTGGTGCTTTCCTATTAGGTATTCACTCTGTATTCAACGCACATCATATAAAACAACGATCATGCAGGTGGCCTCATCCGGCTGAAAGGACGGCGAGCCAGATGCATCTAGCAGTGAGATGACCACGTTATATTAGTCAGGTTAGCCAGTATGCTGAGGCATTCTGATGTTTCTGGGGGAAGGTGGGATGGCTGAGGCAGTTAAACTAAGCTGGTATTAATAGCTCTACTTATCTACAACTACAGACCACTTAGAAAAGCACTTGGTTTCCTTATAAAATAAATAATAATAATAATAATAATAATAATAATAATAATAATAATAATAATAATAACAATAATAATAATAAAAATAATAATAATAATAATAATAATTATTATTATTATTATTATTATTATTATTATTGTTATTATTATTATTATTAATAATAACAAAAATAATAATAATAATAATAATAATAATAATAATAAGAAGAAGAAGAAGAAGAAGAAGAAGAAGAAGAAGAAGAAGAAGAAGAAGAAGAAGAAGAAGAAGAAGAAAAATATTTATAAATTTTCGAAAATTTCTTTCTCCTTTGAAATATCTCGCGCATGGATATCGTGGTGTCAAGTTATAAACACCGAGACATGTATATCACTTAAAATATATACTTCAACGAGGAGTGCATGCCTAGGTGTATGTGCACTGAGAATTTACTATAATTCCTACGATAGGGATCAAAATGTCCTTAACTTGTAGAGTACATATTACATGTAGCTTTAATGAACGTCGTGCAGTCGACAGGCTTTAAACCCTACAGATCAACAAGGTTGACAGGCCAGATTTTTCCCATTGGTGCTTTGAGATGTTCCGCTTGAATATATGTTTAGACGTTGGTTCTTCTGGTTTAAAAGTCTCTCGACAGCACGAAGATTTTCAAGGCTGCATTTCACTTGTGCACCACTAATCTTGAAGACTTTAATTCTCAAAATAGGGATTAGAGTACATACTTTGGTGTATAGATACTCAGCGACTTACACCTCTCTGAGCATATACAATTCACCCCTCGGCAGATATATACAGATATACACATTTCGGTGTGTATTTACTGAGAGATACACTCCTTTCGATGAATGGATATTGAGAGTATCATTATAAGCACTGAAAGATATACATCTTTGACAGTATATACACCGAGCGTTTTACAACTCTCCATGAAAATGCCCTGCGAGATGTAAACATTAGACCTCTCGATGAATATATACTAAGAGATATGCACCTCTTGGTGTATATGCTAAGTTTTCATGCCTGTCGCTGAATATTCATAGAGATATACACCTCTCGGAGTATATAGGCCGAATTTTGCTCTTTCGAAAACTGCTGGTGGATTTATTTTCCTCATTTCTTTAAATTACCTGATAAAAAAGTAATTTACACTAAATGTAAAGTGAAACTGAAAATTATTAATGAACATTAAGACACGCACACACACTTGAATACATGGTAGAGTTAAAAGTGGAGAGGGTAAAAGAAGTAAGACTGGAAAAGTCAAACTACAAAAGGGGGGACTACACAGGTATGAGGAACTTTCTGCAGAAGGTTCAAGGGGAAAGAGAATTGGTAGGAAAGACGGCAAACGAAGTGATGGGCTACGTAACAACAAAATGCAAGGAGGCAGAGGAGAGGTTTGTTCCCAAGGGCAACAGAAATAATGGGAAATCAGAACGAATCCTTGGCTTACCCAAAGGTGTAGGAAGGCAAAAACTATGTGCACTAGAGGATGGAAAAAGTAGAGAAGACAAAGGACCCAGGAAAATAAAGAGATTAGTCCAATAGCCAGAAACGAGTATGCACAGCGACAGTACGAAAGCGACGTAGCATCAAAAGTCAAGTCTGACCCGAAGCTGTTGTATAGCCACATCAGGATGAAGACAACAGTCAAGGACCAGGTGATCAGGCTGAGGAAAGAAGGTTGGGAGCTCACAAGAAACGACCAAGAAGTTTGTGAGGAGGTCAACTTGAGATTTCAGGAAGTATTTACAATGGAGACGGAAAGGACTCCGGGAAGTCAGAACAAAGAGGTACACAAACAAGGAATATGCCAACAAGTTCTGGATGAAATACACACAACTGAAGAAGAGGTCAAGAAGCTACTAAGTGACCTTTATTCCTCAAAGGCAGTGGAACCGGAAAATATCTCTCCGTGGGTCCTTAGAGAGGGAGCAGAGACGCTGTGTGTGCCACTAACAACAATTTTCAACATATCCATTGAAACTGGACTACTACCTGAGGAATGGAAAACGGCAAATGTAGTCCTCATTTTTAAGAAAGGAGACAGACACGAGGCACTAAACTATAGACCAGTGTCACTGACGTGTATAGTATGCAAAGTCATGGAAGAGGTTATCAGGAGGAGAGTGGTGCAACACCTAGAACGGAACAAGCTTATAAACGACAACCTGCACGGATTCATGGAAGGCAAATCCTGTGTCACAAACCTACTCCAGTTTTAAGACAAGGTAACAGAAGTAAGACACGAGAGAGAGGGGTGGGTAGATTGTATTTTCTTGGACTGCAAGAAGGCTTTCGATACAGTTCCTCACAAGAGAATAGTGCAGAAGCTAGAGGATCAGGCACATATAACAGAAGATCACTGCCATGAATCAGAGAATATCTGACAGGAAGGCAACAACGACTCATTGTATGTGACTAGGCATCAGAGTGGGCGCCAGTGACATACTGGGTTCCACAGGGGTCAGTCCTAGGACCAGTGCTGTTTTTGGTAAATATGAATGGCATGACGGAAAGGAAGGACTCAGAAGTTTCCCTGTATGCAAATGATGTGACGTTAATGAGAAGAATTAAATCGGATGAGGATCAGGCAGGACTACAAAGAGACCTGGAGTGGCTGGAAACTTGGTCCAGCAACTGGCTCCTCGAATTTAACCCAGCCAAATGTAAAGTCATGAAAATCGGAGAAAGGCAAAGAAAACCGCGGACAGAGTATAAACTAAGTGGCCAAAGACTGCAAACCTCACTCAAGGGAAAGGATCTTTGGGTGAGTATAATACTGAGCACTCATCAACCAGATAACTGTTGCAGCATATGGGTGCCTGTCAACCCTAAGAAACTCGTTCCGATTCCTCAGTGCACCGTGTACGTCAGGCCTATGCTGCAGTATGCAGCACCAGTTTGGAACCCACACTTGGTCAAACACATCAAGAAATTAGACAAAGTGAAAAGGTTTGCAACAAGGCTAGTCCCATAGCTAAAGGGAATGTCCTACGAAGAAAGGTTAAGGAAAATCAGCCTGGCGAGACTGGAGGACAGAAGGGTTAGAGGAAACAGGATAAAAACTTGCAAAACACTACGAGGAACTGACAAGGTGGATGTTCCAGAGATGGGACACAGAAACAAGGGGTCACAACTGGAAGTTGAAGACTCAAATGAGTCAAAGAGATGTTAAGACGTTTTTCTTTAGTCAGAGAGTTGTCAGGAAGTGGAACATTCTGGCAAGTGACGTAGTAGAGGTAGAAACCATTTAAGACGAGGTATGATGAAGCTCATGGAGCTGGGAGAGAGAGGACCTAGTAGTGAGCAATGAAGAGCGGCACCATAAGCTATGTCTCGACCCCTGCAGCCACGAATAGGTAAGTCCATACACCCACACACACACAAACGGCGGGGCCAAGAGCTGAGTCTCGACCCCTGCAATCACAATTAGATGAGTACATTCACGTACACACACACACACATACACACACACACATACACATACACACACACACACACACACACACACACACACACACACACACACACACACACACACACACACACACACACACACACACACACACACACACACACACACACACACACACGGAGTACAGTCTAGGGGGCCAGAGACTACAAACCTCACTCAAGGAAAAAGATCTTGGGGTGAGTATAACACCAGGCACATCTCCTGAAGCGCACATCAATCAAATAACTGCTGCAGCATATGGGCGCCTAGCAAACCTCAGAACAGCATTCCGACATCTTAATAAGGAATCGTTCAGGACCCTGTACACCGTGTACGTTAGGCCCATATTGGAGTATGCGGCACCAGTTTGGAACCCACACCTAGCCAAGCACGTAAAGAAACTAGAGAAAGTGCAAAGGTTTGCAACAAGACTAGTCCCAGAGCTAAGAGGTATGTCCTACGAGGAGAGGTTAAGAGAAATCAACCTGACGTACACTGGAGGACAGGAGAGATAGGGGGGGACATGATAACGACATACAAAATATTGAGAGGAATTGACAAGGTGGACAAAGACAGGATGTTCCAGAGATTGGACACAGTAACAAGGGGACACAGTTGGAAGTTGAAGACACAGATGAATCACAGGGATGTTAGGAAGTATTTCTTCAGCCACAGAGTAGTCAGTAAGTGGAATAGTTTGGGAAGCGATGTAGTGGAGGCAGGATCCATACATAGCTTTAAGCAGAGGTATGATAAAGCTCACAGTTCAGGAAGAGTGACCTAGTAGCGATCAGTGAAAAGGCGGGGCCAGGAGCTTGGACTCGACCCCCGCAACCTCAACTAGGTGAGTACAACTAGGTGAGTACACGCACACACACACACAAACACGTCAAGGAATTAGAGAAAGTGCAAAGGTTTGCAACAAGACTAGTCCCGGAGTTTACGGGTATGCCCTACCAGGAGAGGTTATGGGGAATCAACCTGACGGCACTAGAGGATAGGAGGAGCACGTTAATGACATATAAAATACTGAGAGAAATTGACAAGGTGGATAAAGACAGAATGTTTCAGAGATGAGACACAGCAACAGGGGATCACAGAACAGTATTTCCTATTATTGTAAGTTGTATTGAATCAATAACAACACTGCGACTAGCCGAGGATTCGATACTGATCGTGAAGGCTAATACATCAAACGGGATTAGAATGAAATATCTCAGAGGCATCCACACCACCGTATGTCCTCTGATCAAGGTAAGACACCTAGCCCTGCTGGGTGCTTGATTCTTGTAGGATTTAGTGGCTCTGTGGGTTAGAGTGTCATGTGATTTTCGCTTAACATGAGGCGCGCCAAAACGACATGGGTTCGAATCCTCGGCTAGTCGCAGTGTTGTTATTGATACTCACACACACACACACACACACACACACACACACACACACACACACACACACACACACATATATATATATATATATATATATATAAACACTGATCTCTGGCTGAAGGATACTCGAACCTACGAACCTTAGGACAAGGTACGCAGTGCTTTACCAATCTACCCACACTGGACTAGTCCAGTGTGGGTAGATTGGTAAAGCCAGAGATCAGTGTTTGTGCATATTTCGCCTGCTCTTGCGAATTCCTTGCATATATATATCATATATATATGTGCATATATTCGCCTATATTGCGAATTCCTATATATATATATATATATATATATATATATATATGTGTGTGTGTGTGTGTGTGTCGTGCCGAATAGGTAAAACTGGTCAATTAGCAAGAACTCGTTTAAAATTAAGGCCATTCTAAAATTTTCTTTAATACGTTTAAAGATGTTTTTTCATTTATGCTAGTGTAAAAATGAAATATGCTTTATTAGTTAGACTGAAATATATTTTTTCGTTAGGTTTAGAATCATTTTTGTGAAATTATTGTATACACAAATTTTTGCCTGCCCTATTCGGCAAGAAGAGTGTTGCTATTTAAGCCAAAATAGCAAATTTTTCCTATTCGGCACGACATATATATATATATATATATATATATATATATATATATATATATATATATATATATATATATATATATATATATATATATATATATATATATATATATATATATATATATATATATATATATATATATATATATATAAACATGCATAAATTACCCGTTTGGTAGAGGCTCAGTCCGTCGTCTGCTGAACTCCTCCCTGTCCAGCCAGACTGTTGATGATAATTCAAATAATGTAATATAATTCGTCACTTTATCAGGTTAAAAGTACGTAGCACATTTTATGAAGATATATTTATAAATATATAACTGCTGTCTTCATTACTCTACCCCTGTCTATATATTATATTAGCTCTATTATTTTCCCCCCAACACTACTTAATTACATATCTAGAGACAGAATTATAATTACACTCCCGTAGGCAGCCGTGAATATAGTCATTAACCCCTTTGAAAATCAGGTCACAAGCCGTTGGGACTCGTTTATGTGAGCCATTACCAGCAGTGAGCGACTACCTCACTCACACGCATGTTAATGAGCTCTTTGCACCAGCCAAGTGGTGGTGTACCAGTTGTATGTAGAAGCCTGCGAGGGAGGCTGCTAGTTCTGTACGGGGGTTCACAAGAACATGTGAAATAAAAGGAGAACCGAAGGTCTCAATGACGACAAAGATTGAATTTGGTGAATATACTTTCGATTGAGGCAAGGTAGCACGCTGTGTGAAGCTTTAGTATTTATGACTTGATGAAGCCCTGAACAGAGAGAAACTTTGTTCCCAAGAAAGCTTGTTCTGCAACTTTTGTCTTTGTCTTCATTCATGTCTGCAACAAGCCCTGTCATCCTGCATAATCCTAAAATTCCATGCTTAAAACTCATTAATACTCATCGACGTGCATGAAGGAGTAAACAGAGACAGTTTTACTAAGAACCACTTAGTGATCATGTTGCCACTGAAGTCAACATCCAAAAGAAGATTAATATGAAATTTGTTTACAAAACATCACATTAGTCCCTAATTTCAAGTTATTATCCCAAGAGCGTGCAAACTTTTAAAATCAATAATGGAGGATAAAACGGAAAGATATAAAAATTATGTTTTTCGAAATCTTCAATGGTTTTTTTTTCTAAGCACTGAATTTCATCAAGTGACAGTTTGATTGGGATTTAATAAAGTTTATTGCGTTAACAAAACGTCTAATGAAGGCTCCATATAACTGTATTTATTTCGTTTTAGTATCTCATACACAGTACCTACTCAAAATCGTTTACCAATCGAAGTCACATTAATGAAAATTATCTATTCAATAAATTGCAGCGCTGGTTCATAAGGGATTAACTTTACTTATAAGAATTTACTAACTTCTTTCAGTGAAGCCTTAGAGGTGATACACAATGATCAAGAGTACTAGGTTGTTTATCTGGACTTAGTTAATACTATTGATGGTGTCCAACATAGCGTAAATATTAGGTGTGAACACCTATATATTGTCAAAAGCCCCTAGTGGACGAAACATTCCCTAAATAAAAATGTCCTTTTTATTGCAGATTTGTCATTACTTAACAGTCTAACATAGAAGACTATAAATAAGTGGCCTTTCACGGCACTGAAGAAAAATTATTCATTTGTGGATCGATGTATGGCTGACTACAAGCACAGGAAGATTCGACTGATAGACAAAAGTGTTGCGACAATGGTTAAAAATCTGAATTGAAACCAGCCACAAATGGCGTTACTCAGAATAATAAACTGAGAGGCATTTGTTGTTTACATTATTCATTAATAGCATAGACGAGGGAATAATGATTGAAATAAGTAATTTCGCTGACGCCATGAAAATAAAAAGACAAAGCAAAACTAAGGGCCCCAGGAAGCTTCAATGTTTATTGGGAAAGAAGTAGACGTAATTTCACGTAGACAAGTGTACTGAAAGAAAATAGAAACGCCATCTATAAAATATATAATCAATAATGTAAGCAGACCGGATGCGAGAAGTATTCGGAGGCTCGGTCAGCAGAAATCTGAAGCCAAGACAACATTACATAACTGTGCATAATATGACTAATTGAAACGTTGTGTGTTGGCAGGCGGAAGCCACGCCTAGTGATATGCCAGATGAAGTATCACGTTGTATAATACGTGATTGCTTGTGTATGTGTGTAATTCTGTGTGCTTGTTTTTGTCACATTGTTTATTTGTATAGTGTTTATATTTTCCTGTGTTTTGACTTTATTATTTATTTATATAATAATCTAGTTAGTGCCTGGTATCTCGTTGACATATTTTTTTATGCACCCATAACTATTTTGTGCCTGAGTTTTCAATAAAATATAAAAAAAAAAATTGACTGTTTGGATGTATATTTCAAACCACGGTACAGGCGAGGACTGAACTCGCGGTGAGTGAATCGTAAAACTCCACGCCGACGCGTTAGCCACTGGGCCAGCTGGATACAATAAGATTAATCCTAGCTTGATGAATCTTATTGTAGCCAGCTGGCCTAGTGGCTAACACATCGGTTTTGAGTTTTACGACTCACTCACCGCGAGTTCAGTCCCAGCCCCTACCGTGATTTGTTTGTAATCGTGTCATTACGATTTCTTGAGTATATTTCAAAAATTGTAAATAAAATACACGTCGAGAGTACGATACATAGTGAACGATAATAGGCTGAAAATTATACGCATCATGTACAATTCCTACGAGGATGTATTATCAGCAGCGGTATATGTAAAGAGGAATAATATCCTTAAGGTATCCAACCAACACCGACCTATAAATAATGGATTCAAACCGGAAATACTGAGATTTTGAAAATATTTAGGAAATCACTGAACTGGAATGAGATTTGTAAATAATGTAAAAAACTGTCAAGCAGTGTCACTCCGGTAAATACAGTGAGCACATTTAAACAAGAATTGGCAGAAGAGGAACTTGTTTATATCACTGTGAAATAATTTATTTACTCGTATGTGACATTCTATAGACACAGCAAGACACTTGAAATTTAGCAAAGTTTTTCAATATCTGTTTGTGTGTGTGTGCGTGTGTGTATATAATTACGATTATTTCGATTATTTTGTTTCTTGCTTCAGAAAACTTTCCATTTTGTATTCCCATGTTATTATTAATGTTAATATCACAAAACCTCTACAGATCTCTCCTAGTTGAAAATTTAAACCACTAAACTGGCACCTAACTTCCACCTCCACTCTTCAGATCAAAGCTGAAAAAAAATCCATCCTTTGCATACATGACACACATATTATTATTATTATTATTATTATTATTATTATTATTATTATTATTATTATTATTATCGAAAGAAGCGCTAAACCTACAAGGGCATACAGCGCAGATGACACACATTAAATACGACGTCCCAGTAGTATCAAGTAACTTTAATTACATTCCTTCAAAATATTTATTCTACTGAAATTTTGCTTCTTTAATTCTGCAAAGAATTCGTTTCCAAGTCTCATTCTTAGCAAACTAATCCATGAGACAAGTGTTCCACCACTTTTTATTCTTTGGGAAAAAAAAACAGAGACTTTCAATTGCTCCAGTAGCTCATCACTGCCATCATTCCTAATACCGTTTCCTCCTGCTTATCCAGCTAACTAAATCGCCTGCAGTGCGACAGGAGACAATCTCTAATCTATCTTTCTTTCCCTGGTTTTTATCACAGACAGCACTATCTCTTTCTTAATTGTCTAAATATTTCCCTCTTATGTTTCTTAATATCATCTCTATTTAAAGTTCAACTACATACCTTTCCTGATTCATATTTATCACGCCTC
The DNA here is from genome assembly GCF_038502225.1 of Cherax quadricarinatus. Taxonomy (NCBI): domain Eukaryota; kingdom Metazoa; phylum Arthropoda; class Malacostraca; order Decapoda; family Parastacidae; genus Cherax; species Cherax quadricarinatus. The sequence continues at coordinate 29,511,486 of NC_091293.1, read as the reverse complement.
GACATATTTAATTTTCCTTGAACTTACCTTGATGAAGAGTTAACATGTCAACGCTTTAAAATACAGTACCTTATATTTTGTTCGCTTTCTTACACACACATTCTTTCTCTCTTCCACTCTCTCTCAGCACTAATGAGTTTCAATAGGGTTAGGCTAAGAGTTCATAAATTTACTTACAAGGTTAGCGCTGTCGTCTTCCTCAGCCTATTTACGAGCCATCCCTAACAGTATCTTAATTATAGCTTTGTAATTAGGAAGCAAATAGGGAAAAGGATGTAGCGGAAGCCAGCTGCGGGCTAGAAATTTATTTTTTAAAGGGATTATATGCTATAAATGTTTGAATGCTATATGAACATGTTGCTGACTCCAATAATTCGGAAAATGAATGATCGATTATGCAATAATGCTCTTGAGAATGATACAGAATGTAATTGTTGTCTGCTGCCTCCTTTGGTGATTTAGAGCTGTTTTCTCGAAGTCTTACAAGTGGAACCGAGCATGTCTATAACACTCAGGCAAACAATATTGAGTTGAAGGCATTGGTGAAATGACAGGTGAGATTGCAATTACGCCTTGTAAAAAGTTTTGCATTCTCTGCTATCGAGCATGTTCGAGATGCGCATTATTGCTCTTAGTAACCTGGATGTTTTGCCAATCGAGTCATATTCTCCCTCAAGGATTTCACTTTATTGAAGGACTCAGTTCATTGTTACAACAGCTCAAGAATTAACATCATGCTGTCTGATAGACCATCATCACTTGTTTTCTCTCTCAAATATTCACAAACACGCACACACAAACACACACATACACACACACACACACACACACACACACACACACACACACACACACACACACACACAGACACACACACACACACACACATACACACACACACACACACACACACACACACACACACACACACACACACACACACACACACACACACACACACACACACACACACACATCCCAACACAAACCCCACCCATACTGCAAACCCCCATATGCCCCCTCCAGGACTCCCACCCCACCAACCCCAATATTTTCCCAGGACCACCGTGATAGATAAGAAGTTGAAGGTGTGGTACACGAACGCAGATGGATTAACAAATAAATACGAGTGGCATGAAAGAATCAATGAGAAGTCCCCAGACATCATAGCAGTCACAGAAACGAAACTCAGTGAGACAATAACAGACGCAGTCTTCCCAGCGGGATATCAGATCCTGAGGAAAGACAGAAGGAGCAGAGGGGGAGGAGGGGCTGCACTACTCATAAAAAAACCGATAGAGTTTTGAGGAAATGGAAGGCATGGGCGAGATGGGAGAAAGGGACTATATAGTAGCTGCAATTCAGTCTGGGGAACATAAGGTAGTCATTGCATTGATGTATAACTCACCACAGAACTTCAGGAGGCCAAGAGAGGAATATGAAGAGAACAACAGAGCGATGGTGGACACACTGGCTGAGGTGGCAAGAAGTGCTCAATCGTGCAGAGCAACTTTACTGGTTATGGGTAATTTCAACCATAGGGAGATTGACTGGGAAGAACTGGAGTCCCACAGGGGTCCTGACATACAGAGAGCCAAGATGATGGATGTGGTACTGGAAAACATCATGCATCAACACGTCAGGGACACTACCAGAGAGAGAGGGAGGATGAACCAGCAAGACTGGACCTTGTGTTCACCCTGAGCAGTTCAGGCATTGAGGCCATCACATACGAGAGGCCCCTAGGAGCTAGCGATCACGTGGTTCTGAGTTTTGGTTACATAGTAGAGCTGCAAGTGGAGAGGGTAACAGGAGTAGATTGGGAAAAGCCAAACTATAAAAGGGAGGACTACACAGGTATGAGGACCTTTCTGCGAGAGGTTCAATGGGACAGATAACTGGTAGGAAAGTCAGTAAACGAAATGATGGAATATGTTACAACAAAATGCAAGGAGGCAGAGTAAAGGTTTGTTCCCAAGGGCAACGGAATTAATGGGAAGACCAAAGTGAGTCCTTGGTTTACCCGAAGGTGTAGGGAGGCAAAAACTAAGTGCATTAGAGAATGGAAGAGGTACAGAAGTCAAAGGACAGAGTAAAATAAGGAGATCAGTAGAAGAGCCAGAAACGAGTATGCACAGATAAGGAGGGAGGCCCAGAGACAGTACGAAAACGACATAACATCGAAAGTCAAGTCTGACCCGAAACTACTGTATAGCCACATTAGTAGAAAGACAACAGTCAAAGACCAGGTGATCAGGCTGAGGAAAGAAGGTGAGGAACTCACACGAAACGATCAAGAGGTATGTGAGGAGCCCAACAAGAGGTTTAAGGAAGTATTCACAGTGGAGACAGGAAGGACTCTGGGAAGACAGGACAGACGGGGACACCAACAGGGAATACACCAACAAATGCTGGATGACATACACACAACTGAGGAGGAGGTGATGAAGCTGCTAAGTGACCTTGATACCTCAAAGGCAATGGGACCGGACATCTTCCAGTGGGTCCTTAGAGAGGGAGCAGAAATGCTGTGTGTCCCATTAGCCACAATCTTCAACACATCCCTTGAACTGGGCAACTATCTGAGGTATGGAAGACGGCAAATGTAGTTCCCATTTTTAAAAAAGAAGAGAGAAAAGATGCGCTAAACTACAGACCAGTGTCACTGACATGTATAGTATGCAAAGTCATGGAGAAGGTTATCAGGAGGAGAGTGGTGGAGCACCTGGAATGGAGCAAAAGTATAAATGACAACCAGCACGGTTTCATGGAAGGCAAATCCTGTGTCACAAACCTTCTGGAATTTTATGATAAAGTAACAGAAATAAGAAACGAGAGAGAGGGGTGGGTTCATGCATCTTCTTGGACTGCAAGAAGGCCTTCTATACAGTTCCTCACAAGAGATTAGTGCAGAAACTAGAGAATCACGCGCGTATAACGGAAGGGCACTTCAGTGGATCAGAGAATATCTGACAGGGAGGGAACAACGAGTCATGGTATGTGATGAGGTATCACAGTGGGCACCTGTGACGAGCGGGGTCCCACAAGGGTCGGTCCTAGGACCAGTGTTATTTTTGGTATATGTGAATGACATGAAGGAAGGGATAGACTCAGAGGTGTCCCTGTTCACAGATGATGAAAAGTTAATTAGGAGAATTAAATCACATGAGGATCAGGCAGGCCTTCAAAGGGACCTGGACAGGCTGGACACGTGGTCCAGCAACTCGCTTCTTTAATTCATCCCTGCCAAATGCAAAGACATGAAGATCGGAGAAGGGCAAAGAAGACCGCAGACAGAGTATAAGCTAGGTGGCCAACGGCTGCAAACCTCGCTCAAAGAGAAAGATCTTGGCGTGAGTATAACACCGAACACGTCTCCGGAAGCACACATCAACCAGATAACTGCTGCAGCATATGGGCGCCTGGCAAACCTGAGATTAGCATTCCGATACCTAAGTAAGGAATCTTTCAAAACACTGTACACCGTGTACGTCAGGCCCATACTGGAGTATGCAGCACCTGTTTGGAACCCACACTTGATCAAGCACGTCAAGAAATTAGAGAAAGTGTAAATGTTTGCGACAAGGTTAGTTCCTGAGCTAAGGGTAATGTCCGGTGAAGAAAGGTTGAGGGAAATCGGCCTGACGACACTGGAGGGCAGGAGGGATAGGGGAGACATGATAACGACATACAAAATACTGCGTGGAATAGACGGGGTGGATAGAGACAAGATGTTCCAGAGAGGAGACACAGAAACAAGGGGCCACTCTTGGAAGTTGAAGACTCAGGATGAGCCACAGGGATGTTAGGAAGCATTTCTTCAGTCATAGAGTGGTCAGGAAGTGGAATAGTCTGGCGAGCGAAATAGTGGAGGCAGGAACCATACATAGCTTTAAGACGAGGTATGATAAAGCTCATGGAGCAGAGAGAGAGAGGACCTAGTAGCATTCAGTGAAGAGGCGGGGCCAGGAGCTGAGTCTCGACCCCATGCAACTACAATTAGGTGAGTACAATTAGGTGAGTACACACACACACACACACACACACACACACACACACACACATACACGCACACGTACACGTATACATACACATACACACAAGGGCACAGCTGGACAAGAACAGTTTAAGGGATGGGAACCAGGAACACGACGACACAGATGGAAGTTCAAAACACAGATGAGTCACAGAGATGTTAGGAAATATTCCTTCAGTCTTAGAGTAGTAAAGAATTGAAACCACATCAACCAAATAACTGCTGCAGCATATGGGTGCCTAGCAAACCTCAGAACAGAATTCCGCCATCTTAATAAGGAATCGCTCAGGACCCTGTACACCGTGTACGTTAGGCCCATATTGGAGTATGCGGCACCAGTTTGGAACCCACATCTAACCAATCACGTAAAGAAACAAGAGAAAGTGCAATGGTTTGCACTTTCCTCGTATGTCCTACGAGGAGACGTTAAGGGAAATCGACCTGACGACACTGGAGGACAGGAGAGCTAGGGAGGACATGATAACAACAAATAAAATACTGAGAAGAATTGACAAGGAGGACAGATATAAAATGTTCCAGAGATGGGACACAGCAACAAGGGGACACAGTTGGAAGTTGAAGTCACAGATGAATCACAGGGATGTTAGGAAGTATTTCTTCAGTCACAGAGTAGTTAGAAAGTGCAATAGTTTGGGAAGCGATGTAGTGGAGGCAGGATCCATTCACAGCTTTAAGCAGAGGTATGATAAAGCTCATAGTTCAGGGAGAATGGCCCAGTAACGGCCAGTGAAGAGGCGAGACCAGGAGCTATGAATCGACCCCTGCAACCACAGCTAGGTGAGTACACACACACACACACACACACACACACACA
>NC_091293.1:29454115-29501615 GCF_038502225.1 Cherax quadricarinatus | reverse complement strand
TGCTGTATCTTTAAATTTGTGATACAATCGTTTTTAACATAACTTTTGATTATGTGTTTATTTCTCATCAACCCCCCCGCCCTCCCCGGTCTTATAAGCCTTCAGCTTATCGAATAAGTGAACCACTTGTCATGTTGGTAACTGCTGAGTGTGCCCTTCCCTGGCTTGCGTGTTTTGATCGGGCCGGCGAAATTGAGGAATCAGGAGGGCTGGGTGTCCCTGGCAAAATGTCATGAATGATCTACTCAATTTTACCTTCATCATTCGTGGAAGGATACAGCCTGTGTGTGTGTGTGGACCTATGTCATTCTGCAGGCTGTTTCTTTACCCACTCGTCACCTCTGACACTCCAGCCAGTTTTCTTCACTGTTTCAAATGACGATTCACTGAAGCTTGTGTGTTTAGCTACACTACACCTTGCAGATTATTATGCAGCTCTCTTTACGACTCGTCTTTCATACCACGAATCTACCTTAATAAATTAATGGTGGTGACAGTCTTTTCCCATATCTGTTAATGTTCTATTTACGTAATTATTGATTACTGTGGATCAGAGCCAATCTACGACGTTACGACCAGATCCATATCAGTTTCTTTCTGGTCTTGTATATCTGCCAGTCTCATCTTTGATTCACTTTCAAATTTTATTTCACATTTTCACTGCTTTGATTTAGTTAGGAAATACTATGTATTTGTGGATTTTTATTATGAATCTTGTGTGAATCTTTGGGTCATCTTTAGTTCCCCACATTGTTTTTGATTTCGTATGATTTGTAAGTTTTTTTCCATCTATAATTTTCCTAAAATGGTATGGGCTTCCCGAAATATTCAGAATTCATTTCCATTCACAAATACAAACTAAAAAAAAATAGCAAACAGCGAATATTGATTTTGCATCATGTCACGATTTACAAATATGAAATAAATTAAAATTTAATATATCGAAAATTAAATAATTTCAACGTATGTAACTGACGTTTATATTTCAAACAAAATCTAAAATTTAGATGGTAAAAAAGAGGTACGAGGGAGGAGGGTCGGAGCTCAAATTGATCGTTGTTTCCTGCATAGCTCGATAGCACAACATACGAGTTAAACAAACGAAGCTATTGAAGCGAATGCGTGCAATAACCAGATTCATCGCAGATGAGAGATTCTGACACAGACCGTGTGTGGTGGTGTGTAGCGATGTGTTGGTGCTGGGGGTCAAGAGGAGGGAGTGTGTTGGTGCTGGGGGTCGAGAGGAGGGAGTGTGTTGGTGCTGGGGGTCGAGAGGAGGGAGTGTGTTGGTGCTGGGGGTCGAGAGGAGGGAGTGTGTTGGTGCTGGGGGTCAGCAGGAGGGAGTGTGGCACAGCAGGAGGCAGTGTGGTGGTTATTATAATGCAGTGTGGTGGTGAACTGCAGCATTAACAACCCACAAGTAACAGGCTCGTGAAGGTCCAATAGTCCTATCAGATTCACAAAGAATATTCGATAAAACCGATTCATCCTTATGGAAATATAAAGATAGAAAAATCAATGATTAGATAAAAAAATTATATATAGAACTTTCATAGAATATAAAACACAAACATAAAAGTAATCCTACTTGAAGAAAAGGATGAAAAATTATATATAAATTAGTGACTCAAAGCTATTATGTACACAATAGGTGAATAATATAGCGGCGCCGTGCCGATGTTCTGGCACGTAGCTCTGAATCGTGGTTTGGAACGCTGTGCCGTTGTTGATGTGTGTGAAGGGGGGCACTGGCGGATGGGACTGTTGTGACACATGAAGACAATAGTGACCCCAACATGAATAGGGATTCTGAAGAACCGAGGAACTGGGATTCTCTGACAACCCTTCCGAAGCAGTAGAGTCACCAGTCGTGAACCACAATGAAACACTGGTGGGGTGACAACTGGAGAACGGCTTAAGGATGGTATGTAGCTGATTGCGTGTCAGCTACGAGTGGAAGGTTTAGGTGATGATGCCAGATTAACTCTATGATCAGGGGCCTAGATTCTACTGCCCTTCTTATCTCGCCTGTGTTAGATAACCCGAGCCGACAGTCAAGGCTAGCAAAAGAAGCAGAAAATTAAAAACCATTCGAGAAATCACTTACATAATAGGTGTATTGCCTTTAAACGACATGGCGAGGACAAATATGATTCCGTTTGTGATAAATGGTTTAAAACCGACAAGTTTAAGATTGAGACAGTTATGCAACATATGGGAATCTTTACTGAAGAAACGTTTCGCCACACAGTGGCTTCATCAGTAAAATGCAAATCAGAAAGGTGTAAGGAGAGGAGGAGTTTGAGGTAATCAGTCCCTCTGCCTGGAGTCGATGTGTTCAGTCCATCAATCTTGTAGAAAGTACAGCATACAGCCGTAGAAGTGGCTTATATACTGTAGTCAGGTGAGGCGACGCAGGAGGAGGCGGGGTCATAGTGGTACATCCACTAGTCGAGGTAGGTCTTTGTCCAAAGGTTGCACAGGTGTTGAAGAATTCTTTGTATCAAGATCCCATTATGTTACAGTGTCTGACAGATGTGATAAATGGTTTAAAACCAACCTGACCACAGTATATAAGCCACTTCTACGGTCGTATGCTGTACTTTCTACAAGATTAATGGACTGAACACATCGACTCCAGGGTGAGGGACTGTTTACCTCAAACTCCTCCTCTCCTTACACCTTTCTGATTTGTATTGGACTAATGAAGCCACTGTGTGGTGAAACGTTTCTTCAATAAAGATTCCCGTATGTTGCATAAGTGTCTCAGTCTTCATGATTCCGTTTCTCTACGTAAGTCCAAACCAGGTCAGGTTGAATTAGCAGAATATAAACCAAAAGAAGTGACTGTCAGCTGGTCGGAGGGACACACAACAACTCCCACCGGGTCTGGAAAAAGGGCGGGGAGGTGGGGGGGGGGGGGTAGTAGGGGAAACGATGCACACACCTTACAGAACAAGAATACCGCCCAAAAGACTGCCACCACCACTCATTTTTTTTTTTTTTTTCTTTACACAGGGTTTGACAAGGTTTAGGATCCCTAGCTTTATTGACAGCTATTTACAGGTTAAGGATTCCTAACTTTATTGGCAAGCTAAGAGCTGTAACCTATATCAGCTCATTTGCATTCATACTTCCACTCCAATCTAATGAACTTTTCCCTCACAAGGCTTTATAACCTACAATCTAAAGATCTGTTTATTTCTTATGAGTAACATTATCTAGTTGCTGGAGCTGCATGATACACAGCAAGGACTCCCCTGAGCGGGCTCAGGCTGTGATCTATCTTACACGCTCCTCGACAAGACACTGAGATTACCCTCGCTCTCTCTATCTCTCTCTGGCGAGCCTCTGAGCCTCGCGTCATACCAAGGTGATCAGAAAACAGTTTGTTTAATACTATATCGGAAAAGTGTGTGAAAAGAGAATTGAAAAATATTGTATTTAAAGCGCCCACCTCACTCGCTGAATTTATTTGGGGGATACAGATGGGAGAACAATGATAAACACACACTTGTTTACAATGAACATTTCCTTATAATAGGAAGGGTAGTTGTAATAATAGTGCATTTTGTACCAGTACTTAAAGATTATTACATTTTATTAAGTCTACATCCGTGTTTGTCTATTTATTCTTTGTTTTTATGTCAGATTGGGAGCTGGGATCTTACAGATGAAGATATTATTTTCGTACGGGCGATCTTAACTAAGCAAGACAAGCCAATGGCACCCACGGGACCACGCGGCCCCGTGGGTTAGAACGTCATGTGTGAGTTTCACTCACTATGAGGTGGGCCAAAACAACATGTGTTCGAATCCTCGGCTAGTAGCAGTGTTGTTATTGATTAAACTCACTTGTGGTTACATTGGAAGGGGGTGGAGCTGCCAGCCACAGGGAGACCAAGAAGATCCGAAAATATGAAGACCTTCCCCCTTGCTATAACTTCATTCCAATAGGGTCGGAGACCCTTGGAGCATGGGGCAAGTGTGCTCTAAAGTTCCTCAAAGAGCTGGATGAAAAGCTCATCATAGAAACCAAGGACCACAGGGCGACCAGCTTCTTCTTTCAGAGACTCAGTGTTGCGACTCAGAGAGGAAATGCCTGCATCATTCTGGACACGTGGCCCACCGCCGGGGAGCTGGACGAAGTATTCGAAATGTAGCTCTGAGTTACCTATGTTGCTTTACTTTCTGTTGTATTTTTGTGAATGTTTGGCCAATGTATTTTGCCTTTAAATAAAACATACTTGAAATATAGGGGGTGGTAGGAGAAAATTCTCAAACAGCTTCAGGGAGAATCTTGAGTTTTCCCTGAAGCAAGTTTATTCTTTTCTCTGAGGATGAGGGCCCCCATGACAGTTCTAGAGGTGGTACCTCCCTATATTATATATATATATATATATATATATATATATATATATATATATATATATATGTATGAGAGTATAGTTTTACCAACGCTCTTATATGGGTGTGAAGCGTGGGTGATGAATGTTGCAGCGAGGAGAAGGCTGGAGGCAGTGGAGATGTCATGTCTGAGGGCAATGTGTGGTGTGAATATAATGCAGAGAATTCGTAGTTTGGAAGTTAGGAGGAGGTGCGGGATTACCAAAACTGTTGTCCAGAGGGCTGAGGAAGGGTTGTTGAGGTGGTTCGGACATGTAGAGAGAATGGAGCGAAACAGAATGACTTCAAGAGTGTATCAGTCTGTAGTGGAAGGAAGGCGGGGTAGGGGTCGGCCTAGGAAGGGTTGGAGGGAGGGGGTAAAGGAGGTTTTGTGTGCGAGGGGCTTGGACTTCCAGCAGGCATGCGTGAGCGTGTTTGATAGGAGTGAATGGAGACAAATGGTTTTTAATACTTGACGTGCTGTTGGAGTGTGAGCAAAGTAACATTTATGAAGGGATTCAGGGAAACCGGCAGGCCGGACTTGAGTCCTGGAGATGGGAAGTACAGTGCCTGCACTCTGAAGGAGGGGTGTTAATGTTGCAGTTTAAAAACTGTAGTGTAAAGCACCCTTCTGGCAAGACAGTGATGGAGTGAATGATGGTGAAAGTTTTTCTTTTTCGGGCCACCCTGCCTTGGTGGGAGTCGGCCGGTGTGATAATAAAATAAAATAAATATATATATATATATATATATATATATATATATATAATTTCACAGACACTAACTAGCTAACGCTAGACGTTTTGCTCCAAGACAGCTAGCCTTCAGGAAGGTGGATTTCAGCTTGTCATCTCATCCCCTGCGTGCATTGACCAATGAGAAATTTTTACAATGTTTAGAATTCGCGGAACAGGCATGAAGGCTAGCTGTCTTGGACTAAAACGTCTAGCGTTAGCAGGGCGCGAAGGTATTGACCAGTGTGGTACAGTGGTAGAGCACTGCGTACCTTGTTCCAAGGTTCGAGTCTCCTTCGACTTGAGATTAGTGTTTCTGAAATATATATATATATATATATATATATATATATATATATATATATATATATATATATATATATATATATATATATATATATATATATATATGCAATAAGATCACAGTAAACAGGTGATTTCAGAATATGAAAAACAACCACTGTGAAAGAATAGAGAAATTCCAAGCGCTTTCGTGACTACTCACATTATCAAGGAACAATGAAAGTAATGCATCAAAGGAAGGCATATAAAGGGTCTAGCCCACACCTCACTATCACATCCCACAACATAGCAACACTTAATTTTTTTTTTTAATTTTTAAATGAACAGGTTCTGCCCAAGTCTCTTTTACCCAACAGACTCCTTGACATGAGAGATCGTCCTTTTGATGATTTTATGAGAATTATTCTTCAGAAACATATTGAAATAACTAAAATACAGGAGAAGGAAGCATTCAATATATTGAGAAACAAAAAATACTCTTAATCAGGCCATTCCATCAGAATGGAAACACAGTATGTTGGATCATTGCTATAATAAACTCAGAAGAATTTGTAATGAACTTAAAAACAAACTACAAAGAAAATTAGACATTTTAATTGAAAACAGTGATTGGACAAAGCATGCTAATAACAATTTTGTGTTAACTAACTTATCAGATGAAATTTTAGACAAAAATGCAACTGCTGCTCTAGGTTTTGGCCTAAGTTTTGCAACTTCAAAAAAACTTAATAATGTTGAAATTGCAAAAGCCTTTTGTAACTTTGAAAAATTTTCTGATTTATCCTCTGATGAAATTAATATTCGTAAGGAAATGGTATATAACTCTATGTTAAAACCAAACATTCCCAAATGCCCTCAAAGATACACTTAATAACAAAAATTTGCGCCTTACTAAAGCAGACAAAATAAATGCAATAGTAATTATGAAAGAAAATGATTACCAAGAAAAAATGAATAATCTCTTAGATGATACTGAAACCTATTCTAAACTTAGGAAAAATCCCCTAGAAACCGTTAACAGCAATTTCAATAAAACAATAAAACTTCTACTGAAAGGCAAAAATGAATTAGTCAAACAATTTACTTCCACTAATTCATCTTTACCTTACATGTATGGACTAATAAAAACACACAAACCAGGGAATCCAGTCAGACCAATTATTAGCTCCATAGGATCAGTTTCATATAAATTATCCAAATGGCTTGTTGACATTTTGAGCCCTATTGTTGGCAAAATTTCTAACTTTAATGTTAAAAACAACATGGATTTAGTTGATAAATTAAGCTCCTTGACTGACTTAAATGATTTTAACATGGTTAGTTTTGATGTTAATTATGATTTACCATTGCCAGTTCCTACTATCATTAAACTTATCAAACTTTGCATTGTTGATGCAAAATTTGTATTTAATGATAAGTTTTACACTCAGAAGTTTGGTATGGCAATGGGAAATCCTCTTTCACCTGTTTTTAGTAACCTATACATGGAATTTTTTGAAACAAGGTTGCTTAACACAATCCTCCCTAATAGAGCTAAATGGTTAAGATAAGTTGATGATATTTTGTGTCTTATGCCCAAGAATGTAGATATACACCATTTCCTTGGCAAATTAAAATAGATTAGCCCATTCTACAAATTTTACTGTTGAGTTTGAAGAAAATAACCCATTGCCTTTTCTAGATGTTTTAATTATTAAGGGTAATAATGAATTCAAATTTAAAATTTACAGAAAACCTACAAATAACTGTTCCTATGTCCACTATTATTCTTCACATCAAGATAGAGTTAAACTGTCTGTTTTCTCATCAATGTTTTTGAGAGCTTTACGATTTTGTAGTCCAGAGTTCATAGATGAGGAAATATCCAAAATTTATGAAATAGGTAATGATTTGAAATACCCAAGAAATGTAATTGATAAATCTTTTAAAGTTGCTAGAAATACTTTGTACAATCCAAAAAGGAACAACCAGCCTTATTCAACTAAAAATATGTTGGTTCTCCCTTACCATGAAAACTTGGTTGATATGCCTTCTCTTCTTAAGACTTTTAATATCAAAGTTGTATTTAAAAATCTTAATACAGTAAAAAAATTTTTGATGAAGAATTCCCCCCAAAATGCTGATGGATGTGTCTATAAGATTCCTTGTAAAATTTGCGATAAAGTTTATTACGGTCAAACTGGTAAAAATCTCGAACTAAGATTAAAATAACATAAATATAATATTAGAACTGGACAAGATTACAATGCTCTATTTATTCATGTGAGAGATTTTAACCATCCAATTGATTTTCAAAAAGTTGAGAAAGTAGTATCAAGCAAGTCCATGGTCGACAGGAATATAATTGAATCTTGTTTCATAAAAAGCAGTTTTGACAATAATATGAATATTTCCTTTGGTTTATATAAATTAGATCCATTTATAATTAATAGAATTTGAGAAGAATTTAATAATACATTGGACAAATAATAAATTTTAAAATGCTTAATTCTTGGGTAGAATAGTTTGTTGGTGGGTTGTGTGAAGGACCTGTCTAGTTGGGCCAGCGGGCCTGCTGCAGTGCTCCCTTTCTTATGAGTAGCTCGTCAGGTGTTGCTTTGTTGTGGGATGTGATAGTGAGGTGTGGTCTAAACCCTTTATATGCCTTCCTTTGATGCATTACTTTCATTGTTCCTTGATAATGTGAGTAGTCACGAAATCGCTTGGAATTTCTCTATTCTTTCACAGCGGTTGTTTTGCATATATATATTTATATATATATATATATATATATATATATATATATATATATATATATATATATATATATATATATATATATATATATGTATATATGAACATTTATTAATAAACAAAATACATTTTCAGAAAAAAACATAAACATGAATACAATGGCACAATGTATCAAAGATCATGAATTTCCTCCAGCTCCTCTGAGGCTGGACGTGAGCCAAGTATGCAGCAAGCATTTCCCCTCTGGATGGCTACCCTGAGGCGCTGGAACATGAAAGTGGCTGCCCTTGGGTCCCTGGTGGTGTCGATGAGTCTGGAACCCAATTCTTTAAGGAAACGTGTGGCATTTTTTCCCCATGATCATTCCAAATAGGTAAAAGTGGTTTATTAGCCAGAACTCATTTAAAATTAAGTCGTTTCTGAAATTTTCTCTTACATGTTCACAGAATAAAATATATTTATTTCCTTAAGTTCAGAATGATTTTTGCGAAATTATTGCATACACAAATCGTCGCTTTCCTTATTCGGCGAGAAGAGCGTTGCTATTTGACACATCGCCCGTTTCCCACCAAGGCAGGGTGACCCGAGAAAGGAAAACTTTCATCATTCACTCCGGCACTGTCTAACCAGAGGAATGTTTGCACTACAGTTATAAAACTGCAACATTAACACCCTTCCTTCAGAGTGCAGACACTGTATTTCCCTTCTCCAGGACTCAAGTCAGGCCTCCCGGTATCCCTGAATCCCTCCATAAATGTTACCTTGGTAACACGTCAACACGTCAAGTCCATTAGCGACTATCTAACATGCTCACGCATGCTTGCTGGAAGTCCAAGCCTGTTGCACACAAAACCTCCTTTACTCCCTCCCTCCAACCATTCCTAGGCCGATCCCTACCCCACCTTCCCTCTTCTACAGATTTGCACGCTCTCTAAGTCATTTTATTTCGTTCCAACCTCTCTACTTGTCCAAACCACCTCAATAACCCCTCCTCAGCCATCTGGATAATAGTTTTGGTAATTTCACATCTCATCCTAATCTCCAAACTACTGATTCTCTGCATTATATTTACACCACACATTGCCCTCAGACATGACATCTCCACTGCCTCCAGCAACGTTCACCACCCATGCTTCACACCCATTTAAGAGCGTATGTGTAACTATGCTCTCATTCTTTCCGTCTTTGCTTCCATGAACAAAGTTCTTTGTCTCCAGAGACTCCTCAGTGCACCACTCACGTTTCTCCCCTCTTCATTTATATGATTTACCTAATCTTTCATAGACTCCTCTACTGATACGTCCAATCCCCAATATCTGAAAACATTCACCTCCGTCATACGCTTTCTTTTCAATCAGATATCCAATCTTTCTTTATCGATTTGTTTTGTTATCTTCAACACCTTACTCTCCTATATTTACTTTTAATTTCCTTCTTTTACATACCCTACCAAACTCATTCACCAACCCCTGCAACTTCTCTTCAGAATTTTCCAAAAGCAGTGTCATCAGCAAAGAGCAACTGTGACAACTACCAATTTGTGTTAGATTCTTTATCTTTTAACACCACACCTCTTGACAACACCCAAGCATTCACTTCTCTTACATCTCCATCTATAAATATATTGAACAACCTTGGTGACATCACACATCCCTGTCTAGGGCCTACATTTACTACGAAATAATCTCTCTCCTACATACTCTAACCTGAGCCTCACTATCCTCTTCACTGCTTTCAATAACCTATCTCCTATTCCATACATCTGCAACATTCATTGCTCCCCCTTATTCACCCTATCATATATATATATATATATATATATATATATATATATATATATATATATATATATATATATATATATATATATATATATATATATATATATATATATTTATTTTTTTTTATTATCACACCAGCCGATTCCCACCAAGGCAGGGTGGCCCGAAAAAGAAAAACTTTCACCATCATTCACTCCATCACTGTCTTGCCAGAAGGGTGCTTTACACTACAGTTTTTAAACTGAAACATTAACACCCCTCCTTCAGAGTGCAGGCACTGTACTTCCCATCTCCAGGACTCAAGTCCGGCCTGCCGGTTTCCCTGAATCCCTCCATAAATGTTACTTTGCTCACACTCCAACAGCACGTCAAGTATTAAAAACCATTTGTCTCCATTCACTCCTATCAAACACGCTCACGCATGCCTGCTGGAAGTCCAAGCCCCTCGCACACAAAACCTCCTTTACCCCCTCCCTCCAACCCTTCCTAGGCCGACCCCTACCCCGCCTTCCTTCCACTACAGACTGATACACTCTTGAAGTCATTCTGTTTCGCTCCATTCTCTCTACATGTCCGAACCACCTCAACAACCCTTCCTCAGCCCTCTGGACAACAGTTTTGGTAATCCCGCACCTCCTCCTAACTTCCAAACTACGAATTCTCTGCATTATATTCACACCACACATTGCCCTCAGACATGACATCTCCACTGCCTCCAGCCTTCTCCTCGCTGCAACATTCATCACCCACGCTTCACACCCATATAAGAGCGTTGGTAAAACTATACTCTCATACATTCCCCTCTTTGCCTCCAAGGACAAAGTTCTTTGTCTCCACAGACTCCTAAGTGCACCACTCACTCTTTTTCCCTCATCAATTCTATGATTCACCTCATCTTTCATAGACCCATCCGCTGACACGTCCACTCCCAAATATCTGAATACGTTCACCTCCTCCATACTCTCTCCCTCCAATCTGATATTCAATCTTTCATCACCTAATCTTTTTGTTATCCTCATAACCTTACTCTTTCCTGTATTCACCTTTAATTTTCTTCTTTTGCACACCCTACCAAATTCATTTGAATTTGAATTTGAATTTGAATTTGGATATATATATATATATATATATATATATATATATATATATATATATATATATATATATATATATATATATATATATATATATATATATATATATATATATATATATATATATATATATATATATATATATATATATATATATATATATATATATATATATATATATATATATATATATATATATATATGTCGTGCCGAATATGCAAAACTGGTCAATTACCAAGAACTTATTTAAAATTAAGTCCTTTCTGAAATTTTCTCTTATACGTTTAAAGATATATATTTTTCATTAATGTTTATGTAAAAAATTTATAATTTTGCACCAAAAGAACCTTAGAAAACTTACCTAACCTTATTATAACAAGGAGAATTTATTTTAGCCTAACCCAACTAAATATATTTTAGATTTCTTTACTATAATTTAATACTAAACAAACACAGTGAAATATATTTTTTTCGTTAGGTTCAGAATGATTTTGGCGAAATTATTGCATACACAAATTTTCACTTGTCCTATATGGCAAGATGAACGTTGCTATTTAAGCAAGATCGCAAGTTCTGCCTATTCGGCACGATATATATATATATATATATATATATATATATATATGTATATATATATATATTACATATATAGTATATATATATATATATTATATATATATATATATATATTATATGCAATAAGATCACAGTAAACAGGTGATTTCAGAATATGCAAAACAACCACTGTGAAAGAATAGAGAAATTCCAAGCGCTTTCGTGACTACTCACCTTATCAAGGAACAATGATAAGGTGAGTAGTCACGAAAGCGCTTGGAATTTCTCTATTCTTTCACAGTGGTTGTTTTGCATATATATATATATATATATATATATATATATATATATATATATATATATATATATATATATATATATATATATATATATATATCGGTCAGCCATGCGTCGACACAGGAGATAATTTCTCCTCACGTTTCATATGCCTTTACTTTATTAATCAGTCTTCGGTGTAAACTTTTTCAAGATCTTACTGAATATCATATAGAGAATACCGTATTCTGTGTCTTGATATAGTTCCTCGAATACCTAGTGCAAAAGGTTAGTAAATCCTTGCCGAGATTCAGTGATTACATTACAACTTACAAGGAGGGTTCGAAGTGCGTCATTAACGATACTATCAACTTTCCCACAAGTTTGTTGACGGTGTTTCGTCTGTAATTTGAAGCTGATGTCTCATGTTACGCTTTATAAATGGGTATCACATTTCTCATTTTCCTTTATTCCATTACGATGCCCGTTCGTAGCGATATGAGGAAGAAACTAGCCAATGGCTTGCTAAGTTTCTTCTCAGCTACGTTTCGCTCGCCATTAGCTTGACAAAGCTCCTGGCGAAAGAAATGTTGCTATAATAAATATTTCATTAATTGAAAAATGGGACACTTGTGCAACATTTGGGAATCTTTAATGAGGAAACATTTCGCAAATCAGTGGCTACTTCAGTCTAATACAGAAAAGAACAGTGCAAGATGAGGAGAATGAGGTAATCAGTCCCTCATCCTGGAGTCGATGTGTTCACAGTGTAGAAATAATATTGAAATCAAACTCAGTACAAATGCGTAATCCATGCAAGAACAATAACAGGCAAATAACGATCAGTAAGTATTTCCACAAATCGATAAAATGAACATAGTGTAAATGTTCATTAAAACCAAGGAGGTCTGATTGGAACGTGAATGTTAGATTAATCCCCACCTAATACTCACTGCCCGCTGACAGAGGCTCAGTAATTGGTTGTGTCAGTCATCGGCTCCCAAATGTTGTTTGTGTGATGCTGCTTTTGCAGTGCTGTGCTTCCCGCTGCTTCTGCTTCTGTAACGATGCATCAACTAAACCATCAGTGGCAGTGGTAACGGGAAAGTCTTCAACAAAAGCACTGCCATCAGCAGAGGAAATCACAAAAGCAAATCAAGATAACAGTCAAATATTACTAAAATGACCAGAGAAAGAGAGAGAGAGAGAGAAATGTATTTGTAACCATTCTTCATACAAGTCCAAAACTATGTATCCCAGAGGCGAAAGAGGGAAGCCACACTGGGGAGAAAAAATAATCTTAGATTTTTTACGCTGTTTGGGGGGAAAAACACATTTTTTTTTATTCGGGAAACAAACAGTGGCTAGTTATTTTGAATATTCTGCAACGAGAGAAAAACAACATCAAACGAATCCAGGGGAGCACCAAGCCTCGCAAAGTTATGAAATTCATCTAAATGTGTTGTATTAATATTTTCGTCTGCTCCTGTTCACCGCCCCTTCAGTGGAGGGAGACATGACGTCGGGGCAGTGCTCTTGATCCAAGATATTAGAGACACATTTCATTTCTTCGATCTAATCTAATTACTTCCTATTCCCCAGGTTATATATGATCACTACGGGCTTAGAGCTTCCTATGAGTATAATACTTGTATAACTACTATTACCACTACAACAACTACAACAACTACAACAACTACTGCTACTACTACTACTCTGCTGCTGCTGCTGCCGTTGCTGTACTGAGACTACTACTACTCAGGCTACTAGTAGTACTAAATAATAATAATAATAATAATAATAATAATAATAATAATAATAATAATAATAATAATAATAATAATAATAATAATTATAATAATAAGAATCTACTCACCAAGTTCTACTTGTAGAGTTGGACTTGCATTCATTGAGATTCAGCTCCTGGCCTCGTCTCTTTCTCTTCAATATAAGTACATTGCTTATTCTTAGCTCCTTAGTTACTATATATAGTTTGTCTGGATCTCGGGCGCGGGGGCGGTGCTCCCTAAATCATCTTCAGGTAACCTTCATTTCATGTTTCTTGATCAAAAATTTGGGCTTCTCTTCGACTTCCTTAGTAAATGATTGCTTCCTATAGCATTCTCCAGGCGCTATATGATCCCTGCGGGCTTAGCGCTTCCCATTGATCAGGTGGATTTCTTTTCCTATGTTGATAACGTCTCAGTAATTACACAACAGAAACCAGTAAGAACAACGCATCAGAAACCAATAACAACAACCTAACAGGAACCAATCCAAGCTACATAAGAGGGACCAGTAACAATAACACATCAGGAGCCAATAACAACTTCATGACAGGTACCAATAACGACTACATAACAGGCATCACTAACAACTACATAACAGGTACCAATAACAACTACATAACAGGTACTAATAACAACTACTTAACAGGTACCAATAACAAATACATAACAGGAACCAATAAGAACCACATAATAGGTACTAAAATAACACCAAGAGACCCACTCACAACAACACCGCTAGAACCAGCCACATCCATTCAGCAGGAACTACTAACAAGGACAGGAAACCACTCACAACGACCTCACGAAAACCACTCATAACGACACGGAACCATCCATAACAATAAATGACTAAATTCCCCAGACAGCACCACAAGAACCAGACATAACAGATCTACAAGAAATAATCACAACAATATAAAACCAATAAGAAATAACATTACAAAAACCAGCTTTTATGAATAATGAAACCTGTACTGAGCTAGTGAAAATGTTAAGTAAGTTTCAGGGTATTGTGTTAGTGACTACACACTACCTATCACAGCCTCTTGTGAAACTGATCTTGTTTGATATTGATCTTATATGACATTTACAATTTTGTGACATTCGTCATCATGTATGATATTTGTAACCTTACATAATATTCACAGTCTCACATGATATATATGCTCAAGTCTGCTCTTCTTTACCCTCAGTCAAAGAGAGTTTCATCTTCAAAAAAAAAGTAGTTTAACCCAGATTAAAAGATGCACGGAGTTTCCCCAAGTAAAAAAAAAAAAGAGAGAGAGAAATATGTCAGAATGTTGTCCGGCAGAGAGGACCCCAAGACAAAGCTGCCGAAACAATGGAAGAGATGCCTTTCATTTTTTTTAAATGAATATTGAGTAATTACGAGTAAGAGTTTGACGATTGAATGACTGTTTCATAAATTAATAGTTTTGTACTTACACACACACATGTATATATATATTTATATATATATATATATATATATATATATATATATATATATATATATATATATATATATATATATATATATATATATATATACATATATATATACATATATATATACGCGTGTGTGTGTGTGTAAGATCACAGTAAACATACAATACCTCAAATGTAAAATAACCAGTGAAAAAAATTAGAAAATTCCAAACACTTTCTTGATTTCTCATATAATGGAATAGTAAAATTAATAGAACAACAGAAGACATAAAGCTGAAATATGGCCTGACATATAACCTCACATATAACCTCAAATATAACCTCAAATATAACCTCACATATAACCTCACATATAACCTCAAATATAACCTCAAATATAACCTCAAATATAACCTCAAATATAACCTCACACATAACCTCAAATATAACCTCAAATATAACCTCACATGTAACCTCAAATATAACCTCAAATATAACCTCAAATATAACCTCACATATAACCTCAAATATAACCTCACATATAACCTCAAATATAACCTCACATATAACCTTACATATAACCTCACCTGTAACCTCACATATAACTCCACATATAACCTCAAATATAACCTCACATATAACCTCACATATAACCTCACATATAACCTCACATATAACCTCACACATAACCTCACATATAACCTCACATATAGCCTCAAATATAACCTCACATATAACCTCACATATAACCTCAAATATAACCTCAAATATAACCTCACATATAACCTCACATATAATCTCACATATAACCTCACATAAAACCTCAAATATAACCTCACATATAACCTCACATATAACCTCAAATATAACCTCAAATATAACCTCAAATATAACCTCAAATATAACCTCACATATAACCTCAAATATAACCTCACACATAACCTCAAATATAACCTCAAATATAACCTCACATGTAACCTCAAATATAACCTCAAATATAACCTCAAAAATAACCTCACATATAACCTCAAATATAACCTCACATATAACCTTACATATAACCTCACATGTAACCTCACATATAACTCCACATATAACCTCAAATATAACCTCACATATAACCTCACATATAACCTCACATATAACCTCACATATAACCTCACACATAACCTCACATATAACCTCACATATAGCCTCAAATATAACCTCACATATAACCTCACATATAACCTCAAATATAACCTCAGATATAACCTCACATATAACCTCACATATAATCTCACATATAACCTCACATATAACCTCAAATATAACCTCACATATAACCTCACATACAACCTCACATATAGCCTCACATATAACCTCATATATAACCTCACATATAACCTCAAATATAACCTCACATATAACCTCACATATAACCTCACATATAACCTCACATATAACCTCACATATAACCTCACATATAGCCTCACATATAACCTCCAATATAACGTCACATATAACCTCACATATAACCTCACATATAACCTCACATATAACCTAAAATATAACCTCAAATATAAACTCACATATAACCTCACATATAACCTCACATATAACCTCACATATAACCTCAAATATAACCTCACATATAACCTCACATATAACCTCACATAAAACCTCACATATAACCTCACATATAACCTCGAATATAACCTCACATATAACCTCACATATAACCTC
The DNA here is from genome assembly GCF_038502225.1 of Cherax quadricarinatus. Taxonomy (NCBI): domain Eukaryota; kingdom Metazoa; phylum Arthropoda; class Malacostraca; order Decapoda; family Parastacidae; genus Cherax; species Cherax quadricarinatus. The sequence continues at coordinate 29,484,810 of NC_091293.1, read as the reverse complement.
ACATATAACCTCAAATATAATCTCAAATATAACCTCACATATAACCTCACATATAACCTCACATATAACCTCACATAATCTCACATATAACCTCACATATAATCTTACATATTACCTCACATATAACCTCACATATAACCTCACATATAACCTCACATATAACCTCTCATATAACCTCACATATAACCTCACATATAACCTCACATATAACCTCACATATAACCTCACATATAACCTCACATATAACCTCACATATAACCTCACATATAACCTCACATATAACCTCAAATATAGCCTCAAATATAACCTCAAATATAACCTCACATATAACCTCACATATAACCTCACATATAGCCTCACATATAACCTCATATATAACCTCACATATAACCTCAAATATAACCTCATATATAACCTCACATATAACCTCACATATAACCTCACATATAGCCTCACATATAACCTCACATATAACCTCACATATAACCTCACATATAACCTCACATATAACCTCACATATAACCTCACATATAACCTCACATATAACCTCACATATAACCTCACATATAACCTCACATATAACCTCACATATAACCTCACACATAACCTCACATATAACCTCAAATATAGCCTCAAATATAACCTCAAATATAACCTCACATATAACCTCACATATAACCTCACATATAGCCTCACATATAACCTCATATATAACCTCACATATAACCTCAAATATAACCTCATATATAACCTCACATATAACCTCACATATAACCTCACTTATAGCCTCACATATAACCTCACATATAACCTCACATATAACCTCACATATAACCTCACATATAACCTCACATATAACCTCAAATATAATCTCAAATATAACCTCACATATAACCTCACATATAACCTCACATATAATCTCAGATATAACCTCACATATAACCTCACATATAACCTCACATATAACCTCACATATAGCCTCACATATAACATCACATATAACCTCACATATAACCTCACATATAACCTCACATATAACCTCACAAATAACCTTACATATAACCTCACATATAACCTCACATATAACCTCACATATAACCCTACTCACTAAGCGTTAAAGTGTAGTGAAGATTTAGTCAGGTCACATGAAAAAAAAATTATGAGTGACAAGTCAGGTAACTTCTTTAATTGTCACAAATTCTTCTCATTATAAAAGAATCTAATTTATACAACCCAAAACTTTTATTCATATTGCAATCAATACGTTTTTTATGAAGCTTGATTCAATTATAGTATTTCACTCAACCTTTGACTTGGTTAATGCAGCCTTCTCGCCTTTCTTAAAAAACCAGTTTGGTGGTTAAAATATATCATATGAATAAACAGAGCAGCTGACTCTTGTCCAATTCTAATGCTATATTTATGTTGCTGTAATCTTAGTTGAAGACTTTTTCCAGTTTGACCATAATAACCTTTTCTGCATTTCTTACAAGAAATCTTTTAGACAGCCAACAGCATTTTTAGGGGAATTCTTAATTTTTTTTTCTTTTTACTTTATATACATCATTAAATGCATCTTTGATTTTGAAATTCTTAAGTAGAGGAGATATATCAGGAAACCATAGAACCAACATATTCTTTGTTCAATATTTCTTTGTTCTTTTTTTTGCCAATTTTAGAAGATTTATCAACTAAGTTTTTTAAATATTTTAGATCATTTGCAGTTTCATAAATCTTCGGTATTTCCTCATCTATGAACTCTGGACATCAAATGCGCAGAGCTTTCAAAAACATGAATAACAGTAAGGAAAGTTTAAATCTGTCATAATGTGCAGGATAATAGTGTTTATAAAAAATTATTTTTTGTGCTCAAACTCAACAGTAAACTTTATGGGCGGAGTTAGACTAGATACTTCAAATAGAAATTGGTTTATATGTATGTTCCTCAACATTAAGATACAACAATGTTCACATATGAATACCATTTAGCTTGATCAGGAAGAATTCTGTTAAGTAGTCTTATTTCAAAACATTCCAGGAATACATTGCAAAGAACTTGTGAGAGAGGATTTCCCATTGCCATACCAGAATTCTGAGTGCAAAACTCGTCATTAAACACATTGTAAAGTTTAATAAGCTCAGTTATTATTAGCACAAGCAATAGTAAATCGTAATTACAGAGGTCTTCGGATAGGAAACTTAGTAAGTCGTTGCCAAGAACGATGTGACAGCAAAACTAACAATACTGTAATCATTTAAGTCAGTCCTGATACATACTTAGTTTGTCAACTAAATCAATATTAATCTGAACATTAAACCTAGAAACTTTGACTACAGATGGGTTCAGTCTAGACATTTGGACAATTTGTAGACAACTGAACCTAAGGAACTAATTATGGATCTGGCTGTATTACCTGCATTATGTGTTATGATTAATTCAGACGTATATGGTAAAGATGGGTTAGTACTCATGATTTTTTAAATTAGTTCATCTTTGACTTTCAGTAGTCTTCTTTTTATGTTGAAATTACTATTTACTAAATCTAAGGGATTCTTTCTGAACTTTCAATAAGTATCTGCATCATCAAAGAGTTTCCTGATCTTACCTTCGTAATCCACATTTTTTTTTAACTACAGCTGCATTTATTTTATCTGCATTAGTAATACTACAATTTTCATATTTTTTTAAGATTTATTTTATTACTTAAAAAACTCTGAGGGCATTTAGGAATATTTTGTCTTATTATGGAATTATAAACAATTCCTATACTTACATTCGTTTCATCGATGCATAAATCAGTAGATTTTAGCAAGTAGCAGAAGCTACTTGGAAATATATATAAAGAAATTAGATATCTACTAAAGATGTTTTTCGTCGATCCTACAAAGATCAGGCACCCAGCAGAGCTAGATGTTTTTCGGCATCCGAGGACACTCGTGATAGTGGCGTGCTCAGGGATTAATTTCAGCCTCCTCCTGTTTAATACCCGCCTCCACAAAACAATGTGCAGTGGGGTCGAACCCTGGCCTGCCAGAGTTTGGAAAATTATATATATATATATATATATATATATATATATATATATATATATATATATATATAAAATATATATATATATATATATATATATATATATATATATATATATATATATATATATATCAATATATAAATATATATATATATATATATATATATAATGTTGTTTTAGTCCGCCTCGTGGGAAGACAGCAAAATTTCACGACGCTCTAAACCACTGGACCATACAATCCTACAAGCAACATGAGCCATCGTATATCCACGTAACATGAATCAAGCGTAGTTCGCAAGGCTCATGTTTGTAGGAATATATGGTTCAGTGGTTTAGAGGATCGTTAATGTTCCCTTTCTTCCCACGAGGCGGGCTAAAACAACACGGGTTCGATTTTCCGGTAATCCACAGTTTGTTATTAATTAAATACCACTATATATATATATATATATATATATATATATATATATATATATATATATATATATATATATATATATATATAAAGGAGAGGTTTCAGGATATTAGCAGTTTGGAGGGATATGTTGTGTATCTTTATACGTATATGCTTCTAAACTGTTGTGTTCTGAGCACCTCTGCAAAAACAGTGATTATGTGTGAGTGAGGTGAAAGTGTTGAATGACGATGAAAGTATTTTCTTTTTGGGGATTTTCTTTCTTTTTGGGTCACCCTGCCTCGGTGGGAGACGGCTGACTTGTTAAAAAAATTATAAATATATATATATATATATATATATATATATATATATATATATATATATATATATATATATATATATATATATATATATATATATATATATATATATATATAACAACACTGCGGTAGCCAAGGATTCGAACCGATGTTGTACTGGCCTGCGTCATGGTAAGCGAGAACCACATGACACTTTAAACCACAGGACCACCCAACCCTAAACAGCTCTTGGGTGGTCTTGTGGTTTAAAGCGTCATGTGGTTCTTTCTTACCATGAGGCAGGCCAGTACAACATGGGTTCGAATCCTTGGCTAGCGCAGTGTTGTTATTGATCCATACCACTAGTTCGTGGTTACAATAATATATAAATGCTGCTCGTGAGATACATACATACTTCTTTTAAAGACAAAATACATTGACAAAAATACAATTGAGAGTAGAACAACATAGATAACATTCCAGAGCTACATCTCAAATACATCGTCCAGCTCCCCGGCGGTGGACCGCGTGCCCAGAATGCTGCAGGTGTGGAGAAATTTTCTCCAGGCGCTGGAAAAGCTCCGAGTCAGAAAGATTCTGAAACCACTCCACTACGTGTTGTATACAATTGCAGCGCACGTGCTAATAAAGATGTAGCAAGTCTTAATCACTGTCTGATGAGCGGACTCTCACTAACTGAGACGCTTGGAGACGTGCTTATGAAATTTCGCAGAAATCCATATTCCTACACGGCTGATATTTCCAAGGCTTTCTTAAGTGTAGGACTACAAGAAATTGATAGAGAATAAATTCGATTCTTGTGGCCTGAAAATCTACATGATCTTTAAAGTCCTGTGAAAACATATCGTTTCAAGTCAGTATTATTTGGTGCAACATTTTCTCCATTCTTAAGAACATAAGAACATAAGAAAGGAGGATCACTGCAGCAGGCCTGTTGGCCCATACTAGGCAGGTCCTTTACAATCCATTCCACTAACAAAACATTTGCCCAACCCAATTTTCAATGTTACCCGAGAAATAAGCTCTGATAACTCTATCCACTCATTTGCAAGTCCCACTCAAATTCAACCCCTCTCACTCATGTAAAAACTAGAAGCTACTCTAAATACACATTTGAAGAAATCTGAAAGTCCCTTCAAATAAACCTTAAATAAAAATTTCTATGTGGACAATCCTCAAGGTACTGTTAAAAAAGAGGAGGATTTGAAAGCCTTATTCAGAGAAGCTAACAAGAGATGAAAGAAGGAAATGTACCTCTAAGGATGTGGGATACTAATTCAACTCAATTAAGGGAACTTATCAAAGAAAATTTCCCTGAAGCTGAAATTCCTGATTGCAACAACATGCTTGGACTTAACTGGAAAACACAGGAAGTCACTTTGAGTCTCAAAATGATAAACAATAAACCATGCACTCCTTGTAGCTGGCAGCTCCACCCCTTTCAGCTTCGGAGTATGGCAAGTAGGTGTCTGACTACATGGTGGCACAGGTGTAGTCCCAGGCAATCTGCTTACCATCCTTCCTGAGTAGTATAGTGGCTCCATCAGGAAGCTTTTGGCTTCCGTCAGGGAGGTACTACCGTCCTGCCAAGTGAGTGCAAGACAGAAAGCCTGTAATTGTTTTACACGATGGTGGGATTGCTGGTGCGTTTTTTCTGTCTCATAAACATGCAATATTTCAACTAAGTCTTGCTACTTCTACTTATACTTAGGTCACACTACACATGTATGTCCAAGCACATATATACACACTCCTGTGGTTTTTCTTCTATTGTCTTACTAGTTCTTGTTCTCGTTTATTTCCTCTTATCTCCATGAGGAAGTGGAACAGAATTCTTCTTCTGTATGCCATGCGTGTCGTAAGAGGCGACTAAAATGCCGAGAGCAAGGAAATAGTAATCCCTTTTCCTGTATACATTACTAAAGTTAAAAAGAAAAACTTTTGTTTTTCTTTTTTTGGGCCACTCTGCCTCGGTGGGATACAAAGAATATATATATATATATATATATATATATATATATATATATATATATATATATATATATATATATATATATATATATATATATATATTATTGTAACTACTAACGAGTGGTATTGATCAATAACAACACTGTACTAACCAAGGATTCGAACCCATGTTGTACTGACCCGCCATTGTGAGCGAGAATCACATGACGCCTTAATCCACAGGACCACCCAACTAGGATTGGGTGGTCTCGCTCACAAAGGCGGCACAGTACAACATGGGTTTGAATCCTTGGCTAGTGCAGTGTTGTTATTGATCAATACCACTCGTTCGTGGCTACAATAATATATATATATATATATATATATATATATATATATATATATATATGTGTGTGTGTGTGTGTGTGTATACATGTATATGTATATGTATCAGTAACAACACTGACTAGCCAAGGATTCGAATCCCTGTCGCTTTAGCCCAACTCATTGTGAGCGAAAATTACACATGACTCTCTAACCCAAAGGACCACGCAATCCTACAAGAATGACGCACCCAGCAGAGCTAGGTGTTTCACCGTCATCCAAAGACATACGGTGGTGTGGTTGTCTTTGAGCTAATTTCGTTCTACCCCCTGGAAATAATAATTGAGTTAATAAAACTTTGTGTTACTGATTGCAAGTTCGTGTTTGAAGGGAAATACTATGCTCAAAAACAAGGCATGGCAATGGGAAATCCCCTTAGCTCCTTACTCAGCAACTTGTATAAGGAATTCTATGAGACCAGACTTCAAGACATTCTCCCGGATAAATCGTGTATCGTTCCAGTCACGGTATTGTGCCTTTTTTGTTATTTATTCCCGGATAAAGCTAGTTGGTTCAGGTACGTAGATGATGTTCCTTGCCTGTGGCCTAAAGATCGAAACATTGATGATTTCCTACTCAGACTCAATGGTCTAGTACCTTCCATTCACGTTCACTACAGAACATGAAATAAACAACACTTTGTACATCCTCCTCGTCATCTTATCCCTTTCCATTCTCTCTACTTACCCAAATCACCTAAAACCTCTCGGGACCCCACATCACCATTTAATTTCCATTCTCCGAATTCTCTTCGTGATATACTACAAATTGCTCCTTCTTGCTGTTGCGTTCAAGACCTATGCTTTACACCCATATGAGGTCTTGGTGGGTTTAGCGCTTGGTTTTGATTATAATAATTATAACACCCATATGAAAGTGTTGCTGCCGCTATACTCTGATGCGTTCTCATTTTTGCCTCCCATGGACAAACTTTTTTTTCACAGGTGCTTCAAAGCACCACCCATCTTTTTCTCCTACATCTATTTTGTGGTTCACCTCGTATTTCATGAGCCTTTCTGCTGGTGTGCCCACTCCCAAATATCTAAATATATCCACTTCCTCCATACTCCCTCTTCGAATCCAATATTCATTCTCTCATTGACTAGACATTTTGCTACCATCATTACCTTGCTCTTTTCAATGTTCACTACTTATTTATTTTTATTTTGTATACCCTCCCATATTCCTCCACCAACCTTTGCAACTTGTCATTAGAATCTCCCAAATGAACTGCCATCAGCAAGAGCAACTATGTCAACTTCCACTTTGTATCAAATCCAATATCTTTTAATCCCACACCTCTTCCCAACACCCTAAGTCATCTCTAAAAAATTTAAACAACCGTGGTGACTTCACACATTCTTGTGTAAGTCCTACCTTCACTGACTTCTCCTCCCTCCGACATACCCAGACCTGAGTCTCACTCTCTGAATAATAACTCTTTACTGCTTTTAGTAATCTGCAGTACCTCCTGTTTGATACATTTGCGCCATCTGCCACATGGCTTCCCTGTCCACTCTATCATATGCCTTTTATAAACCCATAATTGCCACAAACAGCGTTTTACCCTTCTCTAAGTAGTGTTCAACTGGGTCTACACATCCCTCCCCTTCCCAAATGCTGCTGCTCTGAAATCCTAGTTTCTTGCCCTAAACCCTTTCAGTAATAATTCTACCGTAAACTTTAACGGGGATAAGGAGGGATAAGCCTGTTGAGTATATCAAGTAAAGTTGTTGTAACTAAATTCCCATATAGCAGAAATCCTTGAATCAGAAGCTACGAGTGGGAAACACAATGTCTACCAGTGTACTGTGACGGTTACAACAGAAAAGAACAACCTTCATCAGGTTATGCTAGAAGGCGTAATTGCTGTAATGTGAACGGTAAGTTTTTTATTGCTCCTCTCCACACCATCAACAACACTAGTGATGGATACAGCTGTTGTCTCTTCTAAGCCAGTGTCTGTAACGCTGGTTGGGTTAGGCTAGGTTTAGGTACGTTACACAAATAAGCAATGCGTACGTTACACAAATAAGCAATGCGTACGTTACACAAATAAGCAATGCGTACGTTACACAAATAAGCAATGCGTACGTTACACAAATAAGCAATGCGTACGTTACACAAATAAGCAATGCGTATGTTACACAAATAAGCAATGCGTACGTTACACAAATAAACAATGCGTACGTTACACAAATAAGCAATGCGTACGTTACACAAATAAGCAATGCGTACGTTACACAAATAAGCAATGAGTACGTTACACAAATAAGCAATGCGTACGTTACACAAATAAGCAATGCGTTTAGTAACAAAAAGGTCGCCGGAAAAAAGAGGCAATGCCCAGATTTGAACTGTTATCATTATTGGTGCCAGAAGAGAGTGCGCAAGTATACGCCTGAGACCACATGTGACATGTTAGATAAAAAAATAGTGCTTACTTTATAAAACAAAGGGCGTATAACATATGAAGTTAGTTAAGGTGAACTACAGATAGTTATGTTATGGAATGAGACTTAAATAAGTTATGGAACGAGATTTGAATTAGTTGTTGAACGAGACTTAAATAAGTTATAGAACTTGGAAAGACTGAGTTATAAAACCTGGAGTTAAAACATGGCATTTCTCCTTGTTTCACAAAGTAACGGGAGGAAGCTCAATCTAACTTGACCGTTAGTAGTTAAGCTTGAAAGTTATGGATCTATAATTTACAATTAGGTTTTCTTACATTATACGACTAGGGCTGGTTAAAATCTAGAACTACCAGATGCAAGAGTGATATCTCACTCTTGCATCTGGTAGTTCTAGATGTGAGTGGATAGATAATGACGGATAAACCTTGCTGCAACCTGTAATAAAGTCAAAAACAAATTTACGTTATTCTTTGTATCTGCTGTAATCATCTCTGTGGGTAAACACAGTGGAGCTCGATCTGTTTGAATAAAAGGAAAATTACCGCGAGCCATTTATTACCAATTCATTTCCCTCACATCAGCCGTTATAGAGAAGAATGTAAACACATTCTAGTGGATGTTTGTGAGCTCACAGCATAGTGAGCTATGTGCAGCCCTTCCATGTGGGAAGCGGAGATAGGGGAAAGGGGAGCTGTTGGAGGTAGGTGGATAGAGGTAGCAGGATGGAAGTAGAGGATGAAGATACGAAGATGGAAGTAGGGTAAACGGATGGACGTATAGGGATGATGTGGAATGATGCTGGAGTGAGGGATGAAGCTGTGGGGATTAAAAAAATGTCTATGGCAATGACTTGCGAAGGAAGGCCAAATGAAGGAAAAGAAAAGATGTTCATAATGGAGGGCAAAAATGCAAGTTTTTAGAAAATTGTACACATCAGCACTGCGCTGCTGCCGTACCCTACAGTTATACAGTTGAAACTAGACCTACAAGGGGTGGATTTTATATCTTCAAATCTACTGCTAAAATCTGTCAGCCTGAGCTGGTAACTTCAGCAGGACAATGAGGATATCGTCGAGCATTCCATTAGAGTAGCAGTCATTTATATGATACCGAGAGGTTGAAGAAAAGAGATACGAGCAAACACTCAAGACATTTTAAAAGGCAACGTTCGTGTGAGGTAATAAGTTCAGGTCCTGTTTAAGCATATCACTGATCATGTTTAGGCCTCTTGGAAGCCATGTCACCTGATAGTCATGTTCAAAGGTGAGCAAGGACACAAGTAGTCAAGAATCGTGTTGGTAAAAGTGGTGAAAATGCTTCAACTATTTGTTATCTGTTGAATAGTCTTTAAAACTGTCTTCTAAACACCAAGTGCCTTCCTAATTAATTTAAGACCCGGTAAAGACTAGCTGAGCGTCTCCCTCTTATTCATGAGGTAACTTTCAACGTCCCTGTAGATTACACAAGCACTGCGCAGGTCTTCCCTCCTACACGCGTATTTATGTTCGCCAAACCTTTGTGATCGGTTCCTCCCAGCTACTTCCATGTACTACTTCCTCGTGCGCACGGAATAGTGTAGACCCCACCACCAGAAACAGATGGAGGAATAAAGGGTGGCTTTTTTCTGCTGTCTTGGATGTAGATAGGCTCCTAAAGAGAACCTGTATAGTGTTGTCAACAATGCATCACATAAGAGAACTAAACACTTCTTAGTGGTCTTCGCAGTGATAGTGGCGTGTAGGATATTTTGCACCCTGTGCGTGCAGTCCTGAATAAAAGAGAGGAAAGTGGAGGCGAGTGAAGGCTTGAGTGATGTAGATACATTCCCACTCCAGAAATTCCGGGCTGGAAATGTGGAGAGTCCTTAGAAAGAAACCAATAACCATTCCTTTAATTGCTACGAGTTTCACGGGAGAATAAAAGTGAAAGATCATGCTTGTTATTGGGCTTCCTGTACACTATGAAGGAAAAGTATCATTGTCCTGTGTCTTGCCAAATGACAACGTCGAAGACAGAAAGCTTGCATTCACTTTCAAGCTCCAGAGTGAACCTAATGGAGGGCACTATAGTGTTAATCCTGTTGAGAAGGGCATGTATATCAAAGCGTCTGTGGTAGATGTCCATAATGTCCCAGGTTTAAAATCTTGAGAAAACAGATTTTCTATAAAACTGAAATATCACTAGTGTTGAAGTCTCTGTTTAAATGTTACATACAACTTCGATAAGTCATAAACAAAAGCCTGTCTTAAAAAGTTGGAAATACGATGCGAAGGCTGGTCATCCAGAAGAGCGATGCGTACTCATGGTGTGAGAACACCATGGCTTGTAAGATACCAAACAAGTCCTTTTTTTCATTCTCTCAATTGTTCAGGGTAGTTACAACACACTATCTAGTAACTCTTGGCATGGGTTTCTTCAGCAGAAAATGTAATCTGTTAATTAATGTCAACGTAATGTATAAATAGGTAACGGTGGATGATTGAAGACATAAGAAAAGATTAATTATATTTTGTATTAAGATATGTGAGAATGCAGTTGTTTGCTTATGCCTAGGCTTCAGGTGTAAGGTTCTTGAGTAGCAAATAACTGAATAATAATACATTTAATGAAAAGCTGCAAACTTGTACCAGTCATTCAGCGTTGCATGCTCCAGGTAGCAGGTTGACCAGGAGACAAGTTGTTCAAATGAGAACAGCAAAAAATGTGCTATTTTACTTCAGCTTACTTCCAAATCTGGTCCTAGCTGTGGTATGTCACGCAGATCTATCCAGGAAATGTGTATGTGGATACAACAGTTGGCTAACAACCTAGTACCCATCTACTACAATGTGAATAGTGGCATCATGCGTAGGGTGCCTGACCGCTGAGTTACAAGCGGGTGGCAAGTAACTATGGTTTTAGGTTTCTTATTTACATCTGCGTTAATTAAGGACAGAGACAAATATATGGCTCGGAAAATTCACATTTTTTCATGTCGGAAAATTCCCGTTCATTAACGTCTGTTATGATGCATGAGGCTGGGGTGACCATCATTTATATTGTGATTTCAGTTGTTTCCGTAAAAAAACGGAAACTATATATTCCAGCTGAAAGTTGAATGGGTGATCAGCCCGCCATATAAATTTGCACATGACACACACACTCTAGATGGTGGCTTTGATTTTGAAAATAGGCTGTGTAACATAATTTCCATTAACATCAATGTTCAGTGCTCTAAGTGAGGTCTATGAATCGTAAACAGATCTTTCAGGATTGTACATAATGCGCTCACGAGGTGCCACACCAGACTCAGACGTGACCATGTGTCCACGAGGTCCTACTACCTTGTTCATGAATGAACATGATGTGCCCATCAAGTGCCACTACCTCGGTCATGAATAAACATGATGGCCCATAACTTGCCACAACTCGCTCACGAGTGACCGTGATGTGTCCACGAGGAGTCACTACCTCACCGCCTCACTCATGTTATCGTGGCTTCTCATTCTATTATGCTCACTCCGCTAACTCCACTGAGCAAAGTTAACGAAGGCGGGTCAGACACCCATATGGTCTATTTTTTTGTACAGTGTCTTCTTTCTGGTCATCGAAACTCCTATTTTACCGAGTATGTTAATCCAGAATTTTTTCATCTAAAAAATATCCATTATTTCATTACCCTTGTAAAGTCACCATGATTGTAATAACTACCTTCATTAACATGATAAAGTTTATTTTCAAATACACACACACACACACACACACACACACACACACACACACACACACACACACACACACACACACACACACACACACACACACATACACACACACACACATAGAGTTGTCAGCAAGTGGAATAGCCTAGCAAGTGAAGTAGTGGAGGCAGGAACCATACATAGTTTTAAGAAGAGGTATGACAAAGCTCAGGAAGCAGAGAGAGAGAGGATCCAGTAGCGATCAGTGAAGAGGCGGGGCCAGGAGCTGAGTCTCGACCCCTGCAACCACAATTAGGTGAGTACACAATTAGGTGAGTACACACACACACACACACACACACACACACACATACACACACACACACACACACGCACACACACACACACATACACACACACATACACACACACGAGGTGTCAGAGTGGGCACCTGTGACCAGCGGGGTCCCGCAGGGGTCAGTCCTAGGACCAGTGCTGTTTCTGGTATTTGTGAACGACATGACGGAAGGAATAGACTCTGAGGTGTCCCTGTTTGCAGATGACGTGAAGTTGATGAGAAGAATTCACTCGATCGAAGACCAGGCAGAACTACAAAGGGATCTGGACAGGCTGCAGACCTGGCCCAGCAATTGGCTCCTGGAGTTCAATCCCACCAAGTGCAAAGTCATGAAGATTGGGGAAGGGCAAAGAAGACCGCAGACGGAGTACAGTCTAGGGGGCCAGAGACTACAAACCACACTCAAGGAAAAAGATCTTGGGGTGAGTATAACACCAGGCACATCTCCTGAAGTGCACATCAACCAAATAACTACTGCAGCATATGGGCGCCTAGCAAACCTCAGAACAGCATTCCGACATCTTAATAAGGAATCATTCAGGACCCTGTACACCGTGTACGTTAGGCCCATATTGGAGTATGCAGTTTGGAACCCACACCTAGCCAAGCACGTGAAGAAACTAGAGAAAGTGCAAAGGTTTGCAACAAGACTAGTCCCAGAGCTAAGAGGTATGTCCTACGAGGAGAGGTTAAGGGAAATCAACCTGACGACACTGGAGGACAGGAGAGATAGGGGGGACATGATAACGACATACAAAATACTGAGAGGAATTGACAAGGTGGACAAAGACAGGATGTTCCAGAGATTGGACACAGTAACAAGGGGACACAGTTGGAAGCTGAAGACACAGATGAATCACAGGGATGTTAGGAAGTATTTCTTCAGCCACAGAGTAGTCAGTAAGTGGAATAGTTTGGGAAGCGATGTAGTGGAGGCAGGATCCATACATAGTTTTAAGCAGACGTATGATAAAGCTCACGGCTCAGGGAGAGTGACCTAGTAGCGATCAGTGAAGAGGCGGGGCCAAGAGCTCGGACTCGACCCCCGCAACCTCAACTAGGTGAGTACAACTAGGTGAGTACACACACACACACACACACACACACACACACACACACACACACACACACACACACACACACACACACACACATACACTCACACATACACACACACACAGGATCCATACATAGCTTTAAGGAGAGGTATGATAAAGCTCACGGCTCAGGGAGAGTGACCTAGTAGCGATCAGTGAAGAGTCGGGGTCAGGAGCTCGGACTCGACCCTCGCAACCTCAACTGGGTGAGTACAACTAGGTGAGTACACACACACACACACACACACACATACACACACACACACACACACACACACACACACACACACACACACACACACACACACACACACACACACACACACACACATACACACATCGACACCCTCCTAGAACGGAGCAAGCTTATAAACGACAACCAGCGCGGATTAAGGGAAGACAAATCCTGTCACAAACCTACTGGAGTTTTATGAGAAGGTAACGAAAGAAAGACACGAGAGAGAGGGTAGGTAGATTGCATTTTCCTGGACTGCAAGAAGGCTTTCGACACAGCTCCTCACAAGAGGTTAATGCAAAAACTAGAGGATCAGGCATACATTACAGGAAGAACCTAAGAACATAATAAAGAATGAACACTGCAACAGGCCTACTGACCCATGCAGAGCAGGTCCATGTCACCCCCACCCGATAAGACCAATGACCCCCCCCATATTAGCCCAATGACCCTACCAGTCTGGTCACCTCCACTCAAAGATGGAGTACTGCACCAGACCCAGCAGCACACGCTTGTCAGGTCCAACTCACACCCACCCAAACCCACTCATGTATTTATCTAACCTATTTTTAAAACTACACAACGTTTTATCCTCAATAACTGTACTCGGGAGTTTGTTCCACTCATCCACAACTCTATTATCAAACCAGTGCTTTCCTATATCCTACCTGAATCTGAATTTTTCCAACTTGAAACCATTACTGCGAGTCCTGTCTTGGCTGGAAATTTTCTGCACGCTATTTGCATCCCCTTTATTTATTCCTGTTTTCCATTTATACACCTCAATCATAACCCCCCTAATTCTACGCCTTTCCAGAGAGTGCAGATTCAGGGCCCTCAGTCTATCCTCATAGGGAAGATTTCTGATACATGGGATCATCTTTGTCATCCTCCTCTGTACGTTTTCCAGAGCATTTATATCCATTTTGTAATACTGTGACCAGAACTGAGCAGCATAGTCTAAATGAGGCCTAACCAAGGATATATAGAGTTGAAGAACAACCTGAGGGCTTCTATTATTTATACTTCTAGATATGAAGCCAAGAATTCTGTTAGCTTCATTGCGAACACTAAGGCACTGTTGTCTTGGTTTTAGATTACTACTAACCAGAACTCCTAAATCCTTTTCGCAATCAGTAGTATTAAGATCTACATTATTTAGTTTATATGTGACATGGTTATTTAACTGTTCAACATTTAGAACTTTGCATTTGTCAATATTAAACTGCACCTGCCACTTATCCGACCATTGCATCAGTCTATTCAAATCATCCTGGAGTGCTCTAGTGTCCTCCTTAGAATGAATTGGACGACCTATTTTGGTGCCATCAGCAAATTTGCTTATGTCGCTGTTTATTCCCTCATCTATGTCGTTTATGTGAATTGTGAACAACAACGGGCCCAACACTGACCCCTGAGGAACACCGCTTGTCACGTGCCCCCATTCTGATTTCTCTCCATTTATGCAAACTCTCTGCTGTCTGTTTGTCAACCATGCCTCTACCCAGGAAAAAAATTCTCCTCCTATTCCGTGTGCCTTAAGTTTCCTCAATAGCCTCTGATGTGGAACTCTATCGAAAGCCTTACTGAAGCCCATATACACAATATCATATTCATTACCATGATCTACCTCCTCAAACACCTTAGTGAAAAAAAGTTAGCAAATTCGTAAGACAGGAACGCCCCTTTGTAAAACCGTGTTGAGATTCATTAATCAATCTGTTCCTGTCAAGATGGCTACGAATTGCTTCGGCAATTATTGATTCCATAAATTTTCCCAAGGACCTGTCACCAGCCTTGTAAATAGGTATTACATTTGCCATTTTCCACTTATCAGGCACTATGCCAGTTTGTAGTGATATGTTAAAAAGATTATCCAAAGGTATGCTAAGTTCCTCTTTATATTCCTTTGACACCCTTGCAAACAGTTCATCAGGGCCTAGGGTTTGTTAGGAAGAGCGCTGCAATGGATCAGAGAATACCTGACAGGGAGGCAACATCGAGTCATGGTACTTGACAAGGTGTCAGAGCGGGCGCCTGTGACGAGCGGGTTCCCACAGGAGTCAGTCCTAGGACCAGTACTATTTTTGGTATATGTGAATGATATGACGAGAGGGATCGTCTCAGAAGTGTCCCTGTTTGCAAAAGATGTGATGTTAATGAGGAGAATTATATCGGATAAGGATCAGGCAGGACTACAAAGAGACCTTGGCAGGCTGCAACCCTTGTCCAGCAAATCGCTCATCAAATTTGACCCCGCAAAGTCATGATGATCGGGGAAGAGCAAAGAAGATTGCAGACAGAGTACAGGCTAGGTGGCCAAAGACTGCAAACCTCACTCAAGGAAAAGGGTCTTGGGGTGAGTATAATACCGAGCACAGCTCCTGAGGCGCACATCAACCAGATAACTGCTGCAGCATATGGGCACCTGGCAAATCTGAACATAGCATTCCGATACCTCAATAAGGAATCATTCGAGACTCTCTACACCGTGTACGTGAGGCCCATACTAGAGAATGCAGCACCAGTTTGGAACCCACATTTGGTCAAGCACATCAGGAAATTAGATAAAGTGCAAAGGTTTGCAACAGGACTAGCTCCAGAGCTAAGGGGAATGTCCTATGAAGAAAGGTTAAGGGAAATCGGCCTGACGACACTGGAGGACAGGAGGGTCAGGGGATCTGGGTATCTTTATTGTAGACGTTTCGCCATCCAGTGGCTTTATCAATACAAATTCTAGGACATAACTTCAAGACAGTAGAACTATGTACAGAAGATGAGGTAATCAGTCCCTCAACCTAGGAGTAGGTGCGAAGAGCACCATAGTCGTGGAGATTCTGAAGCAGAAGAAAGGATCCTGGCGCTTATATAGTAACGTCAGGTGTAGCAGACGAGGGCATATTCACTGGTAGGTGGGATTCCCCAGTGGAAGTAGGTCCTTCCCAAAGAGATGGGTTAGTTGTAGTAGTAGTTGTCGTAGTCGTGAAGGTTATGTACATGTCCTCAGAATTAAGATTCCATGATGTTGCAGTGTCTGATAAGTTGTGTACGAATGGTATATAATACCGACAAGATGAGATTAAGACACATGTGCAACATCTGGGTATCTTTATTGTAGACGTTTCGCCATCCAGTGGCTTTATCAATACAAATTCTAGGACATAACTTGAAGACAGTAGAACTATGTACAGAAGATGAGGTAATCAGTCCCTCAACCTAGGAGTAGGTGCGAAGAGCACCATAGTCGTGGAGATTCTGAAGCAGAAGAAAGGATCCTGGCGCTTATATAGTAACGTCAGGTGTAGCAGACGAGGGCATATTCACTGGTAGGCGGGATTCCCCAATGGAAGTAGGTCCTTCCCAAAGAGATGGGTTAGTTGTAGTAGTAGTTGTCGTAGTCGTGAAGGTTATGTACATGTCCTCAGAATTAAGATTCCATGATGTTGCAGTGTCTGACAAGTTGTGTACGAATGGTATATAATACCGACAAGTTATGTCCTAGAATTTGTATTGATAAAGCCACTGGATGGCGAAACGTCTACAATAAAGATACCCAGATGTTGCACATGTGTCTTAATCTCATCTTGTCGGTATTATATACCATTCGTACACAACTTGTCAGACACTGCAACATCATGGAATCTTAATTCTGAGGACATGTACATAACCTTCACGACTACGACAACTACTACTACAACTAACCCATCTCTTTGGGAAGGACCTACTTCCACTGGGAAATCCCGCCTACCAGTGAATATGCCCTCGTCAGGGAATACCTGACAGGAAGGAAACAACGTGTGTTGGTACGTGCTGAAGTGTCGGAGTGGGCGAATGTGTCGAGTGGGGTTCCACAAGGTTCAGTCCTAGGCCCGGTGCTGTTTCTTGTATAAGTGAATGACATGGTGGAAGGAATAGATTCAGAAGTGTCGCTGTTCGCTGATGATGTGAAACTGATGAGGAGAATACAAGTGGGCGAGGATCAGTAAAGATTACAAGGGGATCTGGACAAACTACAAATATGGTCCGACAAATGGCTCCTGGAGTTTAACCCCAGTAAGTGTAAGGTCATGAAGATTGGGGAAGGACACAGAAGGCCGCAGACGGAGTACAGGTTAGGAAACCAACAGCTGCAAACGTCAGTTAAAGAAAAGGATCTTGGGGGAAGCATTATAACGAACATGTCCCCTGAGGCATACGTCAGTCAAATAACTGCTGCAGCATATGGGAGATTGGCAAACCTGAGATTGGTGTTTAGACATCTGAGTAAGGAGTCATTCACGACATTGTACACAGTGTACGTAAGGCCTATACTGGAATATGCAGCGCCAGTATGGAACCCTCACTTAGTCAAACACCTCACGAAATTGGAGAAAGTGCAAAAATTTGCAACATGATTAGTCCCGGAACTGAGGGGTATGTCTTATGAGGAGAGGTTGAGGGAACTCAACCTGATGACACTAGAGGATAGGAGTGATAGAGGGGACATGATAACAACGTATAAAATACTAAGAGGCATTGACAAGGTGGACAAGGATCGAATGTTTCAGAGATGGGATACAGAAATAAGGGGACACAATTGGAAACTGAAAACCCAGATGAGTCATAGGGATGTTAGGAAGTATTTCTTTAGTCTTAGAGTTGTCAGGAACTGAAATAATCTGGAGAGTGAAGTAGCGGAAGCGAGTTCCATAAATAGCTTTAAGAAGAGGTATGACAAATATCATGGAGCAGGGAGAGAGTGAATTAGTATCGACCAGTGAAGAGGCAGGGCTAGGAGCTATGACTCGACCAATGCAACCACATATAGGTGAGTACATATAGGTGAGTACACACATACACACACACACACACACACACACACACACACACACACACACACACACACACACACACACACACACACACACAAAGGACTCAGGAGAATAAAGAGATTAGTCGACGAGCCAGAAACGAGTATGCACAGATAAGGAGGGAGGCGCAGCGGCAGTATGAAAATGACATAGCATCGATAGTCAAGTCTGACACGAAACTACTCTACAGCCACATCAGGAGGAAGACAACAGTCAAGGACCAGGTAATCAGGCTGAGGAAAGAAGGTGGGGAGCTCACAAGAAACAACCAAGAGGTATGTGAGGAGCTCAACATGAGATTTCAGGAAGTATTTACAGTGGAGGCTGAAGGGACAGCGGGAAGACAGAACAGTGGGGTACAGCAACAAGGGATATACCAAGAAGTGTTGTATGAATTACACATAACTGAGGAGGAGGTGGAGAAGCTCCTAAGTGACCTTGATACCTCAAAGGCAGTGGGTCCGGACAACATCTCTCCGTGGGTCCTTAGAGAGGAAGCAAGGACACTATGTGTGATACTAATCAAAATCTTCAACACTTCCCTTGAAACTGGGCAACTACCTGAAGTATGGAAGAAGGCAAATGTAGTCCCCATCTTTAAGAAGGGAGACAGAAATGAAGCAGTAAATTATAGACCAGTGTCACTGACATGTATAGTATGCAAAGTCTTGGAAAAGATTATAAGGAGGAGAGGGGTGGAGCACCTGGAGCGGAACAAGAATATAAACGACAGCGAGCACGGATTCATGGAAGGCAAATCCTGCGTCACAAACCTACTAGAGTTTTATGACAAGGTAATTGAATTAAGAAATGAGAGGGAGGGGTGGGTTGATTTCCTTTTCTTGGACTGCAAGAAGGCCTTCGACACAGTTCCTCACAAGAGATTAGTACAGAAGCTAGAGGAACAGGCACGTATAACAGGAGGGGCACTGCAATGAATCAGGGAATAACTGACAGGGAGGCAACAACGAGTCATGGTACGTGATGAGGTATCACAGAGGGCACCTGTGACGAGCAGGGTCCAACAGGGGTCGGTCGTAGGACCTGTGCTATTTTTGGTACATGTGAACGACATGATGGAAGGGTTAGACTCAGAAGTGTCCCTGTTCGCAGATGATGTGAAGTTAATGAGAAGAATTAAATCAGATGAGGATCAGGAAGGACTTCAAAGAGACCTGGACAGACTGGACACCTGGTCCAGCAACTTGTTTCTCGAATTTAACCCCGCCAAATGCAAAGTCAAGAAGATCGGGGAAGGGCACAGAAGACAGCAGATGGAATATAGGCTAGGTGGCCAAAGACTGCAAACCTTGCTCAAGAAGAAAGATCTTGGGGTGAGTATAATACCGAGCATGTCTCCGAAAGCACATATCAACCAGATAACTGCTGCAGCATATGGGTGCCTGGCAAACCTGAGAACAGCGTTCCGATACCTTAGTAAGGAATCGTTCAAGACACTGTACACCGTGTACGTTAGGCAGCACCTGTTTGGAACCCGCACTTGATCAAGCACGTCAAGAAATTAGAGAAAGTGCAAAGGTTTCCGACAAGGTTAGTCCTAGAGTTAAGGGGAATGTCCTATGAAGAAAGGTTAAGGGAAATCGGCCTGACGACACTGGAGGACAGGAGGGTCAGGGGATACATGATAACGACATATAAAATACTGCGTGGAACTGGCAAGGTGGACAAAGACAGGGTGTTCCAGGGAGGGAACACAGAAACAAGGGGTCACAATTAGAAGTTGAAGACTCAGATGAGTTAAAGGGATGTTAGGAAGTATTTCTTCAGTCATAGAGTTGTCAGGCAGTGGAATAGCCTAGAAAGTGACGTAGTGGAGGCGGGAACTATACATAGTTTTAAGACGAGGTATGATAAAGCTCATGGAGCAGGGAGAGAGAGGACCCAGTAGCAACCAGTGAAGAGCCGGGGCCAGGAGCTAAGACTCGACCCCTGCAACCACAAATAGGTGAGTACACACACACACACACACACACACACACATACCCATAGCAGACACTGGAAATAGTGCAATAGTGACCTCTCTCTTTTTTTTTTTTTTTTTTTTTACACATGGTTTGACAAGGATCCCTAGTTTTATTGACAAGCTATTTACAGGTTAAGGATTCCTAACCTTATTGACAAGCTAAGAGCTGTTACCTACATCAGCTCATTTGAAAGCATTTCTCTCTCTCTCTCTCTCTCTCTCTCTCTCTCTCTCTCTCTCTCTCTCTCTCTCTCTCTCTCTCTCTCTCTCTCTCTCTCTCTCTCTCTTTCTCTATCTCTATCTGTCTAACCATCTAGCTGTCCATATACCCCTTGTCTCTTCCTCATCATCTTCCATTCACCCTCCTTTTCCTCCTTCTATTTCTCCCTCCCCCTCACGTCCCTAACCATACACCTCGACCCACCCTATAACATAACCCTGGGACTAACCCACACTCTCGCATTCACCCCCTCCCCCTCTCTCCCTCTCCCTCCCTCTTACTCTTGTACCTTCTATTTTATCTCTCCTTCCCCACATCTCTCTCCCACTCTGCCACCTCCACGTATGCACATACGCACACTAACGCACACACACACGCCCACACAAGCACAAACGCACCAATGCACCCCCCTCCCACATCATATCCCAGGCACTAACCCACACATGACAGTGTCTTCCATTGCAGACACTGCAAAGCTCCAGGCGGACATCAACCAAATCTTTCAGTGGGCTGCAGAAAACAATATGAAGTTCAACGATGAGAAATTTCAATTACTCAGATATGGTAAACATGAGGAAATTAAATCTTCATCAGAGTACAAAACAAATTCTGGCCACAAAATAGAGCGAAACACCAACGTCAAAGACCTGGGAGTGATCATGTCGGAGGATCTCACCTTCAAGGACCATAACATTGTATCAATCGCATCTGCTAGAAAAATGACAGGATGGATAATGAGAACCTTCAAAACTAGGGAGGCCAAGCCCATGATGACACTCTTCAGGTCACTTGTTCTATCTAGGCTGGAATATTGCTGCACACTAACAGCACCTTTCAAGGCAGGTGAAATTGCCGACCTAGAAAATGTACAGAGAACTTTCACGGCGCGCATAACGGAGATAAAACACCTCAATTATTGGGGGCGCTTCAGGTTCCTAAACCTGTATTCCCTGGAACGCAGGAGGAGATACATGATTATATACACCTGGAAAATCCTAGAGGGACTAGTACCGAACTTGCACACGAAAATCACTCACTACGAAAGCAAAAGACTTGGCAGACGATGCACCATCCCCCCAATGAAAAGCAGGGGTGTCACTAGCACGTTAAGAGACCATACAATAAGTGTCAGGGGCCCGAGACTGTTCAACTGCCTCCCAGCACACATAAAGGGGATTACCAACAGACCCCTGGCAGTCTTCAAGCTGGCACTGGACAAGCACCTAAAGTCAGTTCCTGATCAGCCGGGCTGTGGCTCGTACGTTGGTTTGCGTGCAGCCAGCAGCAACAGCCTGGTTGATCAGGCTCTGATCCACCAGGAGGCCTGGTCACAGGCCGGGCCGCGGGGGCGTTGACCCCCGGAACTCTCTCCAGGTAAACTCCAGGTAAACACTCTCCCTCCCTCTCTCCTTCCTCTCCTCCCTCTTTCCCTCTTACTCTTCTACCTTCCATTCACTCTCTCTCTCTCTCTCTCTCTCTCTCTCTCTCTCTCTCTCTCTCTCTCTCTCTCTCTCTCTCTCTCTCTCTCTCTCTCTCTCTCTCTCTCTCTCTCTTTCTCTCTCTCTCTCTCTCTCTCTCTCTCTCTCTCTCTCTCTCTCTCTCTCTCTCTCTCTCCCTCTCTCCCTCTCCCTCTCTCCCACATCTCTCTCTCCCTTTGGGGACGTTAGGAAGTATTTCTTCAGTCATAGAGTGGTCAGGAAGTGGAACAGCCTAGCAAGTGAAGTAGTGGAGGCAGGAACCATACATAGTTTTAATAAGAGGTATGACAAAGCTCAGGAAGCAGAGAGGGAGAGGACCTAGTAGCGATCAGTGAAGAGGCGGGGCCAGGAGCTGAGTCTCGACCCCTGCAACCACAATTAGGTGAGTACACACACACACACACACTCACTCTGTAAATACATAAGCTTCTTCCCGTGGTAAAAAAACATAAGCTTCTTTCTGCGGGGGAAAAAATAGGGTACCCAAGAGTGCGGAAAACCAGGGGTCTGGTGGATGAACCTGGGAGGGGAGAACCCGGAAGGGAATATTGGGAGTTTGAGCTCAAAAAAAGGGGGAGGAAGAGTGGGGAAGGAAGCTAGAAGAGCTTGGCACGAAAATGGAGGAGAGGATAGCTAACGAGAGCAGGAAGTGGGGGCTACAAGCCTTAGCAGCAGAAGCAAAGATACAGTGCTTAGAAGAGGAATTAAAAAACCTGAAACAGATTAAAGTCAAAAGACAATACAGACATGACATCAGGAACTTCTATAACAGTCACTGACGAGGGGCTTGTAGGGAGAAAATGAGCTCTGCAGTATGTGACGGCCCTATCAGACCCACGTGGGGCCCAGGAAATGACGAGGAGCGCACTAGGAACAAATGAGAGGCCTGTAGACAATGAAGGAGCTTTGCCATATGCAGAGACTCTAAGAAACAACATCAGTAGCAAGTAACAGCTGAGCAGGAGAGACAGTCCACTGATCATAGGGGCTTCAACAGGGACAGGGATTGAAGGCAGGAACGTTTCAATGGAAGGAACTAAAACACCTCAGAGATTGCAAAGGGAGACACAGTGAGGGACAACCCAGAGTACCAGAGAGTGTACCACGATCGTGACAGAGCACAAGAAGAAAGAACGTACAATGATGAAGGATGGACAAGAGGCAATGATGAAGATAAGCAGGACCCAGATGCAGGTGGAAGGGCAAACACACCCTCAATAAACACCCACAGAAGGACTCCAACCACAACAAACCCAATGTAACTGAACAATCTAAACCAAAACCCACACAATCTCCCCTCTGCCCTCACTCCCACATAACAAACCTCACCCATACAGCAGCCCCTATGGGCACTGCCCCCACCCCCTCATCACAACTTACCATAGGCCCCCCTCTAGGGCTCCTGCTCCCCCAACCTCAATATTCTCCCAGGACCACAGTGAATAGCAAATAAATATGAGGAGTGGCATGAAAGAATCAATGAGAAGTCCCCAGACATCACAGCAGTCACAGAAACAAAACTCAGTGAGACAATAACAGACACAATATTTCCATCAGGATATCAGATCCTGAGGAAAGATAGAAGCAGAGGGGGAGGAGGGGCTGCACTGCTCATAAAAAACCGATGAGGATTTGAGAAAATGGAAGGCATGGACGAGATTGAAGAAAGGGACTACATGGTAAGTACAATTCAGTTTGTGGAACATATGGTAGTCATTGCAGTGATGTATATCCCACCACAGAACTGCAGGAGGCCAAGAGAGGAATACAAAGACAACAGAACAATGGTGGACACACTGGCTGAGGTGGCAAGAGCTCACTCGAGCAGAGCAAAGTTAAGGGTTATGGGAGATTTCAACCACAGGGAGGTCGATTGGGAAAAACCTGGAGCCACGTGGGGGTCCCGAAACATGGAGACCTAAAATGATGGATGTGGTACTGGAAAACTTCATGCATCAACATGTAAGGAACACTACCAGAGATAGAGGGGAGGCTGAACCACCAAGACTGGACCTTGTGTTCACCCTGAGCCGTTCAGACATTGAGGACATCACATATGAGAGGCCCCTTGGAGATAGTGACCACGTGACTCTGAGTTTGGATTACATAGCAGAGTTACAAGTAGAGAGGGTAACAGGAGTTGAATGGGAAAAGCCAAACTATAAAAGGGGGGGACTACACAGGTATGAGGATCTTCCTGAAGGAGGTTCAGTGGGACAGAGAACTGGTAGGAAAGTCATTAAACGAAATGATGGAATATGTAACAACAAAATGAAAGGAGGCAGAGGATAGGTTTGTTCCCAAGGGCAATAGAAATAATCGGAAGACCAAAGCGAGTCCTTGGTTTACCCGAAGGTGTAGGGAGGCAAAAACTAGGTGCACTAGAGAATGGAAAAGGTACAGAATATAAAGGAACCAGGAAAATAAGGAGATTAGTCGAAGAGCCAGAAACGAGTATGCACTGATGAGGAGGAAGGCCCAGCGACAGTACGACAACGACATAGCATCAAAAGTCAAGTCTGGCCCGAAACTGTTGTATAGCCACATTAGGAGGAAGACAACAGTCAAAGACCAGGTGATCAGTCTGAGGAAAGAAGGTGGGGAACTTATAAGAAACGATCAAGAGGTATGTGAGGAGCTCAACACAAGATTTAAGGAAGTATTCACAGTGGAGACAGGAATGACTCTAGGAAGACAGAGCAGAGGGGGACACCAACAAGGAATATACCAACAAGTGTTGGGGGACATACACACAACTGAAGACCTTAACACCTCAAAGGCAATGGGACCGGACATCTCCCCAGGGGTCCTTAGAGGAGCAGAAATGGTGTGCATGCCACTAACCACAATTTTAACACATCCTTGAAACTGGGCAACTGCCTGAGGTATGTAAGACGCCAGATGTAGTTCCCATTTTTAAAAAAGGAAACAGAAAAAAGGCACTAAACTATAGACCAGTGTCACTGACGTGTATATTATGCAAAGTCATGGAGAAGATTATCAGGAGAGTGGTGGAGCACGTCCAAGAACCAGTGCTATTTTTGGTATATGTGAATGACATGATGGACGGGGATAGACTCAGAAATGTCTCTGTTCGCAAATGATGTGAAGTTAATAAGGAGAATTCAATTAGATGAGGATCAGGAAGGACTTCAAACAGACCTGGACAGGCTGGACACTTGGTCCAGCAACTGGCTTCTCGAATTTAACCCCGCCCAAAGCAAAGTCATGAAGATCGGGGAAGGGAAAAGAAGACCGCAGACAGAGCGTAGGCTAGGTGGCCAAAGACTACAAACCTTGCTCAAAGAGAAAGATCTTGGGGTGAGTATAACACCGAGCACGTCTCCGGAAGCACACATCAACCAGATAACTGCTGCAGCATATGGGTGCCTGGTAAACCTGAGAATAGCATTCCGATACCTTAGTAAGAAATCGTTCAAGACACTGTACACCATGTTGGTAAGGCCCATACTGGAGTATGCAGCACCAATATTGAACCCACACCGAGTCAAGCACGTCAAGAAATAAGAGAAAGTGCAAAGGTTTGCGACAAGGTTAGTTCCATAGCTAAGGGGAATGTCCTACGAAGAAAGATTAAGGGAAATCGGCCTGCCGAAACTGGAGGAGAGGAGAGCTAGAGGAAACATGATAGCGACATACAAAATACTGCGTGGAATAGACAAGGTGGACAGAGACAGGATGTTCCAGAGAGGGGACACAGAAACAAGGGGTCACACTATGAAGTTGAAGACTCAGATGAATCAAAAGGATATTAGGAAGAATTTCTTCATTCACAGAGTAGTCAGGAAGTGGAATAGTCTAGCAAGTGATGTAGTGTAGGTGAATACACACACACACACACACACACACACACACACACACATTGCAGTGATGTATAATCCACCACAGAACTGCAGGAGGCCAAGAGTGGAATATGAAGAGAGCAACAGAGCAATGGTGGACACACTTGCTGAGTTGGCAAGAAGAGCTCATTCCAGCAGAGCAAAGTTGCTGGTTATGAGGGATTTCAACCACAGGGAGATCGACTGGGAAAACCTGGAGCCACATGGGGGTCCCAAAACATGGAGAGCCAGAATGTTGGACGTGGTGCTGGAAAACCTCATGCACCAACATGTTAAGGACACTACCAGAGTGAGAGGGAGGATGAACCAGCAAGATTGGACCTTGTGTTCACCGTGGGCAGCTCAGACATTGAGGACATCAAGTATGAGAGTCCCCTAGGAGCTAGCGACCACGTGGTTCTGTGCTTTGAATGCATAGTAGAGCTGCAAGTGGAGAGAATAACAGGAGTTGAATGGGAAAAGCCTGACTATAAAAGAGGGGACTACATAGGGTTGAAGAACTTCCTGCGGGAGGTCCAGTGGGACAGAGAACTGGCAGGAAAGCCAGTAAATGAAATGATGGAATATGTAACAACAAAATGCAAGGAGGCAGTGGAAAAGTTTATTCCCAAGGGCAACAGTAACAACGGGAAGACCAGAACGAGCCCCTGGTTTACCCGACGGTGTAAGGAGGCAAAAAGAACGTGCAATAGAGAATGGAAAAATTACAGAAGGCAGAGAACACACGAAAATAGGGAGATCAGTCGCAGAGCCAGGAATGAGTATGCACAGGTAAGGAGGGAGGCCCAGCGACAGTATGAAAATGACATAGCATCGAGAATCAAGACTAACCCGAAACTGTTGTATAGCCACATCAGGAGGAAGACAACAGTCAAAGACCAGGTGATCAGATTAAGGACAGAAGGTGGAGAACTCACAAGAAATGATCAGGAGGTATGTGAGGAGCTGAACAGGAGATTTAAGGAAGTTTTTACAGTAGAGACAGGAAAGGCTGTGGGAAGACAGCACAGAAGGGAACATCAAGAGGGAATATACCAACAAGTGTTGGATGACATACGAAAAACTGAGGAGGTGAAGAAGCTCTTAAGTGACCTTGACACCTCAAAGGCGATGGGACCGGACAACATCTCCCCATGGGTCTTTAGAGAAGGAGCAGAGATGCTGTGCGTGCCTCTAACCACAATCTTCAACACATCCCTTGAAACTGGGCAACTACCTGAGAAATGGAAGACAGCTAATGTAGTCCCCATATTTAAGAAAGGAAACAGAAACGAGGCACTAAACTACAGACCTGTGTCTCTGACATGTATTGTGTGCAAAGTCATGGAGAAGATTATCAGGAGGAGAGTGGTCGAACACCTGGAAAGGAACAAGATTATAAATGAAAACCAGCATGGGTTCATGGAAGGCAAATCCTGTATCACAAACCTCCTGGAGTTTTATGACAAGGTAACAGAAGTAAGACACGAGAGAGAGGGGTGGGTAGATTGCATTTTCCTAGACTGCAGGAAGGCCTTTGACACAGTTCCCCACAAGAGATTAGTGCAGAAGCTGGAGGATCAGGCGCATGTAAAAGGGAGGGCGCTGCAATGGATAAGGGAATACCTGACAGGGAGGCAGCAACGAGTCATGGTACGTGAAGAGGTATCACAGTGGGCGCCTGTTACGAGCGGGGTCCCACAGGGGTCAGTTCTAGGACCAGTGTTATTTTTGATATATGTGAACGACATGATGGAAGGAATAGACTCTGTCCCTGTTCGCAGATGACGTGAAGTTGATGAGAAGAATTAAATCGGACGAGGATGAGGCAGGACTGCAAAGAGACCTGGACAGGCTGGACATGTGGTCCAGTAACTGGCTTCTCGATTTCAATCCAGCCAAATGCAAAGTCATGAAGATTGGGGAGGGGCAAAGAAGACCGCAGACAGAGTATAGGCTAGGTGGACAAAGACTACAGACCTCACTCAGGGAGAAAGACCTTGGGGTGACCATAACACCGAACACATCACCGGAGGCACACATCAACCAAATGACTGCTGCAGCATACGGGCGCCTGGCAAACCTGAGAATAGCGTTCCGATACCTTAATAAGGAATCGTTCAAGACACTGTACACTGTGTATGTTAGGCCCATACTGGAGTATGCAGCACCAGTCTGGAACCCACACCTGGTCAAGCACGTCAAGAAGTTGGAGAAAGTACAAAGGTTTGCAACAAGGCTAGTCCCAGAGCTCAAGGGAATGTCGTACGAGGAAAATCGGAATGACGACACTAGAGGACAGAAGGGTCAGGGGAGACATGATAACGACATACAAGATACTGCGGGGAATAGACAAGGTGGACAGAGATAGGATGTTCCAGAGAGGGGACACAGGGACAAGGGGTCACAACTGGAAGCTGAAGACTCAGACGAGTCACAGGGACGTTAGGAAGTATTTCTTCAGTCATAGAGTTGTCAGCAAGTGGAATAGCCTAGCAAGTGAAGTAGTGGAGGCAGGAACCATACATAGTTTTAAGAAGAGGTATGACAAAGCTCAGGAAGCAGAGAGAGAGAGGACCCAGTCGCGATCAGTGAAGAGGCGGGGCCAGGAGCTGAGTCTCGACCCCTGCAACCACAATTAGGTGAGCACAATTAGGTGAGTACACACACACACACACACACACACACACACACACACACACACACACACACACACACACACACACACACACACACACACACACACATACACACACACACACACACACGCACATGTGAATGACATGAATTACCAGACAGGTCTACAAAGAGACCTGGGCAGGCTGGATGCGTGGTCCAGCAACTGGCTCCTAGAATTTAACCCCGCCAAATGCAAAGTCATGAAGATCGGAGAAGGTCGAAGAAGACCACAGAGAGAGTATAGGCTAGGCGGCCAACGACTGCAAACCTCACTCAAGGAGAAAGATCTAGGGGCGAGTATAATGCCGAGCACGTCGCCAGAAGCACACATTAACCAGATAACTGCTGTGGCACATGGGCGGCTGGCAAACCTGAGAAAATCGTTCCGATACCTCACTAAGGAATCGTTCAAGACTCTATACACCGTGTACGTCAGGCCCATACTGGAGTATGCAGCACCAGTTTGAAACACACACCTGGTCAAGCACGTCAAGAAATAGGAGAAAGAGCAAAGGTTTGCAACAGGGCTGGTTCCAGAGCTAAGGGAAATGTCCTACGAAGAAAGGTTAAGTGAAATAGGTCTGACGACACTGGAGGACAGGAGGGTCAGGGGAGAGATGATAACGACATACAAAATACTGCGTGGAATAGATAAAGTGGACAGAAACAGGATGTTCCTGAGATGAGACACAGAAGTAAGAGGCCACAATTGGAAGCTGAAGACTCGGATGAGTCAAAGGGATGTTAGGAAGTATTTCTTCAGCCACAGAGTTTTTCGGAAGTATAATAGTCTGGCAAGCGATGTAGTGGAGGCAGGAACCATACGTAGTTTTAAGACGAGGTATGATAAAGCTCGTGGAGCAGGGAGAAGGAGGACCCAGTAGCGGTCATTGATGAGGCGGGGTCAGGAGCTGAGTCTCGACCCTTGCAACCACAATTAGGTGAGTACACACACACACACACACACACACACACACACACACACACACACACACACACACACACACGTACATACACACACGCGCGCACACACACACACACACACACACGCACACGCACGCACACACACACGCACACGCACGCACACACACACACACACACACACACGTACATACACACACACATACATATATATGCAGAACAACCACTGTGAAAAAATAGTAGAATTCCGAGTGCTTTCGTGATTTCTCACATTATCAAGGAACTGTAATAATAAATCAAGAGGAAGACATATAAGAAACGAGACTACTCTTCACAGTTTCCTAACAACACCTGACTTTTTATGATGTGGTCTGATGTGGTCAGGGATCTGTGGAATGGTGTCGGTAGGAGAGTAGGGGAGGGCATGACGCCCGCTGGGCACTAACCCCATACTTATATGTGTGTGATTTGTTTTGCTTTGATGTCGCAGCCTGCCGACTCCTTTATATGGGTGTATATGCTGAGGGAAATATGGGTGAGGTTATCTAGTGTTTGTATATATTTTTAGAGGTAATAATTGTATATTTTCCTAATGAGGAATTTTGCCTGAACCCTCTTATAACCAAACCATTGAAGTAGTGAAAGCTGGTTTAGCGCCTTCAGCTCTGATTAGGCTAGACCTGAGCGGCTCATTTTTTACATGATATTTGTGTAACTCTTACCTTTGCCCCTAGACAAGGTCTTAAGCCCCAGGAGCGCCATTTTCTGCGTAAAAGTAACCCCAATCAAATCCCATATCTACCTATTAATTCCAGCTATTGTAAGACGATATGAGTATGATGGGACTTACC
>NC_091293.1:29419115-29444115 GCF_038502225.1 Cherax quadricarinatus | reverse complement strand
GTGTTTGGTAGGAGTGAATGGAGACAAATGGTTTTTAATACTTGACGTGCTGTTGGATTGTGAGCAAAGTAACATTTATGAAGGTGTTCAGGAAACCGGCAGGCCGGACTTGAGTCCTGGAGATGGGAAGTACAGTGCCTGCACTCTGAGTGAGGGGTGTTAATGTTGAAGTTTAAAAACTGTAGTGTAAAGCACCCTTCTGGCAAGACAGTGATGGAGTGAATGATGGTGAAAGTTTTCTTTTTCGGGCCACCCTGCCTTGGTGGGAATCGGCCAGTGTGATAATAAATAAAATAAAAAAAATATATATATAAATGTGTGTATGTGTGTGTGTGTGTGTGTGTGAGTGTGTGTGTGTATTGGGAGGTACCACCTCTAGAACTGTCCTGGGAACCCTCATCCTCAGAGAAAAGAATAAATTTGCATCAGGGAAAACTCAGGTTCTCCCTGAAGCTGTTTGAAAATTGCTTTCTCCTACCATCCCTTATATTTTATAGATACTTTATTTAAAGACAAAATACATTGACAAAACGTTCACAAAAATACAATAGAAAGTAAAACAATATAGGTAACTCAGAGCTGCATCTCGAATACTTCGTCCAGCTCCCCGGCGGTGGGCCGCGTGCCCAGAATGTTGCAAGCATTTCCTCTCTGGATCTCAACACTGAGTCTCTGAAAGAGGAAGCTGGTCGCTGTGTGGTCCTTGGTTTCTATGACGAGCATTTCACCCAGCTCTTTGAGGAACCTTAGAGCACACTTGCCTCATGCTCCGAGGGTCTCCGACCCTATTGGGATGAGGTTATAACAAGGGGGAAGGTCTTCATATTTGCGGATTTTCTGGGCCTCCCTGTGGCTGGCAGCTCCACCCCCTTCAGATTCGGAGTATGGCAAGTAGGTGTTTGCCAATGTGGCATCACAGGTGTAGTCCCAGGCAATCTGCTTTCCATCCTTCCAGGGTAGCATAGTGGCTCCATCAGGACGCTTTTGACTTCCGTCAGACCTCTGCACTTGGGGTTCCCGTTGAGCTGGGCAATGGGCTGTGGCGAGGCTTCTCTTTATGATGTCATTGACCTCCTCATGTCTGGCATACTTCCCTTCTGCTGTGTGACACACGAGACCATGAAGTCGGAATTGATCAGCCGTCGCCCTGCCGCAAATACACCTATGTTCGGTGAGGATGGGGGCGGCTAGGCGAAGAGCAACACCAATCCGAATGGCTTGTAGGTCTAGTCGAGTGCCCAGGGAGGAATTGAGAACAGCTAACAGGAAATCTCTTGAGTGTGGTGCCTTCACTGCCAGGAGACGAACTTTGTCCTTTCCTGAAGCGTTGAAGAGCATTGTGTTGGCGATTTTTTCCATGATCGGTTTGTCCCAGTGGGACTGTTTGTGTTCTTTGGGAGAAGCTGGTCTACTGGAGGAGTCTGCAAAGGTGTCCCATCGAATCACTGCTTCAGTATATGTATATATATGCAATAAGATAACAGTAAACAGGTGATTTCAGAATATGCAAAACAACCACTTTGAAAGAATAATGAAGTTCCAAGCGCTTTCGTGACGTCTCACATTATCACGGTGATAATGTGAGCAGTCACGAAAGCTCTTGGAATTTCATTATTCTTTCACAGTGGTTGTTTTGCTTGCTGAAACCAACTCAGCGCGGCTTCGGCGTTCAACAGGACTGTGAAGCAGCTGCCCACGCAACACGAGTATATATCAAAAACATGTCCGATGAAAAAGCCTTGGTCAAATTGGACTTTGCCAATGCTTTCAACTCAGTCAGAAATGATGCTGCTCTCCAAGCAGTTTATAGAAACTTCCGTTCCCTTTATCCCTTCATAGAATCGTGTTATAGTGTGACTTTCAAACTATTGTTTGGGGACCAAGAAATTGACTCATGTGAGAGCGTGCAACAGGGGGACCCTCTCGCCCCCTTTCTATTTTGTTTGGTCATCAAGGAAGTCACAGAAGCACTCCCTAGCGATCTCAATATCTGGTTCCTGGACGATGGTACCCTAGCTGGCACAACAGAATCTCTCCTAGAAAACATCAGTAAAATTAAAGACATGGGAGAAAGCCTGGGCCTTTCTTTAAACCCCACCAAATGTGAAATAGTTTCTACCAATCAACAGATGAGTCAGAATATTAGCGCCGTTTTACCAGGAGCACGAGCCATTGATCTAGCCAATAGCACTCTCCTTGGTGCTCCTCTTGGGTCCAATGTCATCGATCTGATCATAGAATAATAAGTCTCAGATCTCCGGACGATGGAAAGCAGGATGAAAGACATTGACACACACGATGCCTTCTACCCACTCACCAGGTGCCTGTCAATCCCAAAACTTACCTACTTTCTGAGATGCTCCCCAGCCTTTAGCAGTCCCAAACTCAAGGAATATGACTCTCTCCTTAAGACCATGCTAGAGAGTGTATTGAATCTTTCCCTTGAAGATGGACAGTGGTTGCAAGCCTCACTTCCGGTCAGGCTTGGAGGGCTAGGAGTACGCAGATCCTCCCAGATTGCTCTACCAGCTTTGCTATCCTCTTCCATAGCATCAAACGAGTTGATAAGACAAATTCTTCCTGATATCCTCAGCGACTCAGCAGGAATAGAAGACCCTAGCTATGCCAGTGCCATCACTGAATGGAAGACTCTTGCTGCTCCAGCACCAAACCCTAGTGCAGCACTGGCTCACAAACAGTCAAGCTCGGATGGCCCGATCGCTGAAAAGGTGCTTGCCAACATGCTCAGGGCTGCAACAACAGATAGGGGGATTGCCCGTCTCCAGGCTGTGAGCGCCACATCACTCCGGGGACTTCCTCCAAACAGTTCCCATATTGGCAATGGGAACGCGACTCGATCCTAAGACCCTCCGTATTGCAGTGGCTTTGCGCCTTGCTGCCCCAATTCTCACAGAATATACGTGTATTTGCGGCTATGCACAAGCAGACCAATACTGTCTACATGGTCTTAACTGTTCCAAAACCAAGGGCTGGCATACAAGACACAATGAGGTCAACGACATCATTAAGAGAACCCTCGCTACAGCTGGATGCCCAGCCGAGAGGGAGCCCCGATCACTAGCAGCCAACAATACCCACAACTCAGCAAACTGCCTCGATGGGATCACCATCTATCCTTGGATGAATGGCAAGCTTTTGGCATGGGACTATACCTGTGTGTCCACACTGGCTGACACCTATATCCACCACAATGTGGGGCGACAGGGAGGACCTGCTGACCACAGGGAGAAGTACAAGATCAGCAAGTACAGGGACATAAGCCAACAGTATCAATTTGTCCCAGTGGAATCAGAGACCTTTGTATCATAGGGAAAAAATGCAACACGTTTCATTAGAGAATTGGGTTCCAGACTCATCGACACCACCAGGGACCCAAGGGCAGCCACTTTCATGTTCCAGCGCCTCAGCGTAGCCATCCAGAGGGGAAATGCTTGCTGCATACTTTTCTCGCATCCAGCCTCGGAAGACCTGGAGGAAATTCGTGATCTTTGATACATCGTGCCATTGTATTCATGTTTGTTTTTTCTGTAAATGTATTCTGTTTATTAATAAATGTTCACATAGAATGTAAAATATATAGGAGGTGGTAGGAGAAGAAAATATTCAAACAGCCCCGGGGAGAACCTTGAGTTTTCCCTGAGGTACGTTTATTGTCTTCTCTGAGGATGAGGGTCCCCATTCCAGCTAGAGAGAGAGAGAGGGAGAGAGATTCAGGGAAACCGGCAGGCCAGACTTGAGTCCTGGAGATGGAAAGTACAGTGTCTACACTCTGAAGGAGGGGTGTTAATGTTGCAGTTTCATAACTGTAGTGTAAAGCACCCTTCTGGCAAGACAGTGATGGAGTGAATGATGAATAACCAGCCTTATTCAACTAAAAATATGTTGGTTCTCCCTTACCATGAAAACTTAGTTGATATGCCTTCTCTTCTTAAGACTTTTAATATTAAAGTTGTATTTAAAAATCTTGATGCAGTAAAAAAACTTTTGATAAAGAATTGCCCCCAAAATGCTGACGGATGTGTCTATAAGATTCCTTGTAAAATTTGCGAAAAAGTATATTACGGTCAAACTGGTAAAAATCTCGAACTAAGATTAAAACAACATAAATATAGCATAAGAACTGGACAAGATTCCAATGCTCTATTTATTCATGTGAGAGATTTTAACCATCCAATTGATTTTCAAAAAGTTGAGAAAGTTGTATCAAGCAAGTCCATGGTCGACAGGAATATAATTGAATCTTGTTTCATAAAAAGCAGTTTTGACAATAATATGAATATTTCCTTTGGTTTATATAAATTAGATCCATTTATAATTAATAGAATTTGGGAAGAATTTAATAATACATTGGACAAATAATAAAATTTTTAAATTCTTAATTCTTGGGTAGAATAGTTTGTTGGGTTGTGTGAAGGACCTGTGTAGTTGGGCCAGCGGGCCTGCTGCAGCGTTCTCTTTCTTATGAGTCGCGCGTCAGGTGTTGCTTTGTTGTGGGATGCGATAGTGACGTGTGGGTTAGACCCTTTGTATGCCTTCCTTTGATGCATTACTTTCATTGTTCCTTGATAATGTGAGTAGTCACGAAAGCGCTTGGAATTTCTCTATTCTTTCACAGTGGTTGTTTTGCATATTCTGAAATCACCTGTTTACTGTGATCTTATTGCATATATATATATATATATATATATATATATATATATATATATATATATATATATATATATATATATATATATATATATATATATATATATATATATATATATATATATATATATATATATATATATATATATATATATATATATATATATATATATATATATATATATATATATATGTATATATATATGTCGTGCCGAATAGGCAGAACTTGCGATCTTGGCTTAAATAGCAAAGCTCAACTTGCCATATTGGACATGTGAAAATTTGTGTATGCAATAATTTCTCCAAATTCATTCTGAACCTAACGAAAAAAATATATTTCACTGTGTTTGTTTAGTATTAAATAATTGTAAACAAATCTAAAATATTTTTAGTTGGGTTAGGCTAAAATAAATTGTTCTTGTTATAATAAGGTTAGGTAAGTTTTCTAAGATTCTTTTGGAGCAAAATAAAAAAAATTTACATTAACATTAATGAAAAAAAATATATCTTTAAACGTATAAGAGAAAATTTTTGAAAGGACTTAATTTTAAATGAGTTCTTGTTAATTAACCAGTTTTACATATTCGGCACGACATATATATATATATACAAGAAAAGCCACGTGGGGTGAAAATCTTTAGCTCCTCAGTGCGTCATCAGGAGCTGTGCAATGTTGCAAAGGCAGCAACAAGAGAGGTAGGGTAAGTTTTCAAAGTATTGTAGTGAGAATGGTAGTGTGTACGCACCAGCCAGACTCTGAGAAGCAAGCGGGATGCTAACTACACACCGGTCCCCCCCCCCCCCTCATCCCGCCCCATATGGGGTCGGGTGGAGTAGGCCTCACAGATTGCAGATACCAAGAAGAAAATTACTAGAAGATAGTTAATAGCCAGCCCTAAGCTTCTAACCGCTGGGAACAGGTCAGGTGACGTAAAAAATTATTACATTAAAATACTGGATCATTACATACCTTCATTTACAACCTTCTAATTAGTGAAATAGAGGGAAAATCCCTTGTTTGTCAACCAGTGTCTCAGAACCTTCCAAAATGTTTAGAAAATACCCTTAGTGAATTCTCCTATTCATACTTCCTTTCCTAATTTTAATGCCATTCCCATCATTATTATCAACTATCACCCACTGATAGAAGGTACCAGACCATTAAGTCTAAGTGGAAACTTATGGTTGGTTAAACGTTTAACTCCCATGGTTGGTAGGAACTCGTAGGCGCATAATAAAATCTATGTTGACCTTACTGAGAGGCTCCAGAAATTAAATGTTTCACATGACTTTACCTTGGTGAGTTTTGATGTCACTGCCTTGTTTACCAGAGTCCCTGTCCCTGACTTGCTTACGTACCTTGAAGAGGAACTAGAAAACTTCTCCTTGCCCTACCCCACGAATATAATTATTGAACTTTGTGTCATGGATTGCAAGTTTGCGTTTGAAGGGATGTATTATGCTCAGAAGCATGTATGGCTATTTGGAATCCCCTCAGCCCCTTACTCAGCAACCACCTGTATATGGAATGTTATAAAACTAGAGGGTTTA
Source organism: Cherax quadricarinatus (assembly GCF_038502225.1). Taxonomy (NCBI): domain Eukaryota; kingdom Metazoa; phylum Arthropoda; class Malacostraca; order Decapoda; family Parastacidae; genus Cherax; species Cherax quadricarinatus. The sequence goes on along the minus strand of NC_091293.1, from coordinate 29,437,896 downwards.
ACGCTCCCCATGATTATAATAATAATAATATGAGACTAGAGAGAGATAGAGAGAGAGAGAGAGAGAGAAACTAAAGTTACCCCTTTTAACTTTAGTAATACCCGAGGCTCCGTATATGTGAATCCTTATCTCAACGCTAGTCTGTGCTGTAGGCAGCATCATCTGCACCTCTATTTACAAGTTCCTTTTATATCCACCTTTCCTTAATAATACAAGTAAATATCTAGTTTTAGTCCCTTCAGTGCCAGCCAGCCTACTGTAACACCTTACTAACTATAATATCCCTATTACAGCACCCTATTATAACACTCCCAGCATCCTACCATAACACATTATCTCAACACTCAACCACTAACAACATCGGTTGTTCTAGTGCTTGGCATTCTAATGCTACCTCTTGCAATCTGCAGCTATCTATCAACCTCCACATGACTGCTGTTTCAGCATCCCCTACTGCACTATCAACCTCAGTGAATACTGACTGACCTTGCTCGACCCTCACATAGTTTCTGTTTCAAAGTCCCTAACTTTACCTGACTACATTCTGATATGACTACACAGTGCATTTACTTCTAAACTGAATGTCGGTGGTGGAATTTAATTTGCCAGGAGAAAAAGGGAAAAATTTCTCCTGACACAGGTCTGTTTCACATGATCCATTCCATGGAGGTTTGAGTTATTTGGCCGTGGCATTTAGCTGTCTTGTCAGTCAACCAGTTAAAAATGAATATTACATCACAGGATAAAATATTAAGTTTCCCTTTACCAATGAAATGACAAAGAATTTTATTGTGCCAAGAGATTAACTGAATGTGGGAGGTGGTGGTGGCGGTGGTGTTTTGCTTATCAGGAAACTTGGGTCTTTGTCAGAGATGACCTTGATGACCCATAAAATAGTTAAGCATCAGCTAGCCTACCGGAGGGTATTTTACATCCCGTTTAAAATGAAGATGTGGGATGCCACCGTTCAGCTTCAAGATTAATGACTGCGAATTCATTCAGCTATTTATGTGTCTTCTTCCAACGAATACAGCATAAAGCTGTCAGCTGTACCATATGTGTTCTTCCAGAGATTGCAGCTCTTGGGCCCGTGTGACTGCAACACAATGTACCATCATGTACTGTCTTGAGGAAATACTTCGCCTTGGACTGCATACTATCAACTATAATCAAATCTCCAGGCTCCTCCAGCTCAAATGTTCTGCAGTGCTTCTCTTTTCTTCTCCGAATTCCTGAAACCGATACATTTAGTGACACATTTTTTCAGAGGAATTAAACTTGAAGGCACGCCGTCAGGAGTACAAGTAAGCGTAATGGATGGTACCAAGAACGCACGTATGGTTCATTGTAGCCGGCGTGAACAGAGTTAAATCATAAATTTATAGGAAGTTGTGAAGCAGTTGCTATCCATTTGCTAGGATCAACATTTAAAATATGAAACTCCTCGAACAGACGTCCAGGTCCAAGCCATGATCTCTCTGTCCCTCTCTCTGTCTATGTCTCTCTCTCTCTGTTGGTATCACCTGACTTCAATCTTGACTGACCTCTCCGCTAACAGACCTAATCTCCCGATTCTCATATACTATATAAAGCGGTGTTTTTCCTTATTTCTGAAATATCCCTTTGTTGAAAGAGAGCGCCTTGGTGATGATTAGAGACACTTGATCTTTCAGGAATTAAAGCTACCCTACTCTTCCTCGAGTGAAACTTGATTACCTCCCACCTCCCACGCGAGTGTGATCTTCGCAGGTTTATCGCTTCCCCATAAATGTAATAATAATTTTCCTCTTTAACATTTCATAGCATATTATATATATATATATATATATATATATATATATATATATATATATATATATATATATATATATATATATATATATATATATATATATATATATATATATATATATATATAATCAATATCAACACTAGTCGCAGTTTTGGTATTGATTCAATACCACTTGTTAGTGGTTACTATAATATAAAATACTGCTCGTGAAGGCTAGCACACCAAACGGTGATTAGAATGAAATTATCTCAGAGGCACCAACACCACCGTATGTCCTCGGATCAAAGCAAAACACCAAGCCCAGCTGCGTGCTTGATTCCTATAGGATTGTGTGGTCCTGTGGGTTAGAGCATCAGGTGATTTTCGCTAACCATGAAGTGGGCCACAACGACATGGGTTCGAATCCTCGGCTAGTCGCAGTGTTGATATAAATATGTATATATATATATATATATATATATATATATATATATATATATATATATATATATATATATATATATATATATATACATATATATATATATATATATATATATATATATATATATAGTATATATATGCAAAACAACCACTCTGAAAGAATAGAGAAATTCCCAGCGCTTTTGTGACTACTCACATTATCAAGGAACTATGAAAGTAAAGCATCCAAGGAAGCTATATAAAGGGTCTGGCCAGCACCTCACTATCAGATCCCACAACGGTTAAACACCTGACGCGCGCCGACCCAACTTGGATAGGCCCTTTGCACAACTCACCCACAAACTATTCTACCCAAGAAAATTTTAAAATTATTATTTGTCCAGTGTATTATTAAATTCTTCCCAAATTCTATTAATTATAAATGGATCTAATTTATATAAACCAAAGGAAATATTCATATTATTGTCAAAACTGCTTTTTATGAAACAAGATTCAATTATATTCCTGTCGACCATGGACTTGCATGATACTACTTTCTCAACTTTTGGAAAATCAATTGGATGGTTAAAATCTCTTACATGAATAAATAGAGCATTGGAATCTTGTCCAGTTCTAATGCTATATTTATGTTGTTTTAATCTCAGTTCGAGATTTTTTCCAGTTTGACCGTAATAAACTTGATCGCAAATTTTACGAGGAATCTTAATGACACATCCATCAGCATTTTGGGGGGAATTCTTTATCAAAAGTTTCTTTTACTGTATCAAGATTTTTGAATACAACTTTAATATTAAAAGTCTTAAGAAGAGAAGGCATATCAATCGAGTTTTCATGGTAAGGGAGAACCAACATATTTTTAGTTGAATAAGGCTGGTTGTCCCTTTTTGAATTGTAAAAAGTATTTCTAGCAACTTTAAAAGATTTATCAATTACATTTCTTGGGTATTTTAAATCATTACCTATTTCATAAATTTTGGATATATCCTCATCTATGAACTCAGGACTACAAATTCGTAAAGCTCTCAAAAACATTGATGAGAAAACAGACAGTTTGACTATATCTTGATGCGAGGAATAATAGTGGACATAGGAACAGTTATTTGTAGGTTTTCTGTAAATTTTAAATTTGAATTCATTATTGCCCTTAATAATTAAAACATCTAGAAAAGGCAATGAGTTATTTTCTTCAAACTCAACAGTAAAGTTTATAGAATGGGCTAAGCTATTTAATTTTCCAAGGAAATGGTGTATATCTACATTTTTGGGCTATTATTCCTCGCATCAAGATAGAGTCAAACTGTCTGTTTTCTCATCAATGTTTTTAAGAGCTTTACGAATTTGTAGTCCTGAGTTCATAGATGAGGAAATATCCAAAATTTATAAAATAGGTAATGATTTAAAATACCCAAGAACTGTAATTGATAAATCTTTTAAAGTTGCTAGAAATACTTTTTACAATCCAAAAAGGGACAACCAGCCTTATTCAACTAAAAATATGTTGGTTCTCCCTTACCATGAAAACTTGGTTGATATGCCTTCTCTTCTTAAGACTTTTAATATTAAAGTTGTATTCAAAAATCTTGATACAGTAAAAAAACTTTTGATAAAGAATTCCCCCCAAAATGCTGATGGATGTGTCTATAAGATTCCTTGTAAAATTTGCGATAAAGTTTATTACGGTCAAACTGGAAAAAATCTCGAACTAAGATTAAAACAACATAAATATAGCATTAGAACTGGACAAGATTCCAATGCTCTATTTATTCATGTGAGAGATTTTAACCATCCAATTGATTTTCAAAAAGTTGAGAAAGTAGTATCAAGCAAGTCCATGGTGGACAGGAATATAATTGGATCTTGTTTCATAAAAAGCAGTTTTGACAATAATATGAATATTTCCTTTGGTTTATATAAATTAGATCCATTTATAATTAATAGAATTTGGGAAGAATTTAATAATACACAGGACAAATAATAATTTTTAAATTTTCTTGGGTAGAATAGTTTGTGGGTGAGTTGTGCAAAGGACCTTTATGCTAATGACCTTGACCTCGCCCTCGAGACCACCTCACCCTCGACCACCTCACCCTCGACCACCTCGCCCTCGACCACCTCGCCCTCGACCACCTCGCCCTCGACCACCTCGCCCTCAACCCCCACCCACGCCCCCCCACCCGCGCCCCCCACCCGCCCCGCCCTCGCGCCGACCTACCCGCCCGCCGCGCCCTCGCGCCCGCCCGCGCCCCTCACACCTGTCCGTCGCGCCCGCCCGCGCCTTCTGCAGCGCCTTCTGCAGCGTCTTCCGGATCGCCCCTGCGCCCCGAATTTTTTTCCGATTCTTTTCGAATTTTTTTTGAATTTCTTATGATCTCCATCTCCTTGGATCAAGTTTTTCTCGATAATACAAAGACTCCATCTCCTTGGATCAAGTTTTTCTCGATAATACAAAGACTCCATCTCCTTGGATCAAGTTTTTGGGTTTCCCCCTGTGGGTACCTCTCCCACCACCCACTTCCACCTCAAATTCCCTGCTCCAATTCCTCGGATCAAGTTTTTCTCGAAATCAAAGATTCCATCTCCTTGGATCAAGTTTTTGGATTCTTCCCTATTGGTATACCTTCCACTACCCACTTCTACCCCAAATTTTTTTTTTCGATTTTTTTTTTTGAATTTCATTTTCTTGTGGTCTCCATCTCCTTGGATCAAGTATTTCTCCTCCATCTCCTTGGATCAAGTTTTGTGGATTCCCCCCTCTAGGGGTAAGCATTCAAATGAACTCCCCCTATGGGGCATGGTACTTTCTCTTACTACAGGTCTAAACAAGTGTGACGTCACCCCACCTGTGTTTACTCGGCGGTCAGTGACTTCACGTGATGACCTCACACAGACCAACAAGCTGAATCTTGTCGACCGAACATTAACTTAAAATACAGGATAACACTAATACACAATATTTTCATTTATTTATTATACAAACAATACATTTCATATACATCCATCAAAAAACAATTAATCGAAAAAAGGTACAAATAACTGACTAAAATCAACATATTTTTCTCTTGAAAAAATTCTATGCATTTTTGTTCTGGATCTTCTTCGTCGTCACCATCTCAGTATTACACATTTCATATACAACATAGGGAAAACATTACACATTTTCACTCTTAACCCAAATAATTCCACATTTTTTCGTTAATACCCACAACAATTCACAATTTCTTTACAAAATACAACACAAGTCTAGACATTTTTCCCGTTTTAACTATTTCATCAGAAAAAGTCACCACAACACTTACAACTTATAACCACTTTTCGATAAATTCACTAGTCACAATTTTACATATTACGAAGTTAATACGCGCGCACACACACACACACACACACACACACACACACACACACACACACACACACACACACACACACACCTCACTTTACTTTGAACACCTTCAAAACACTCTCATAAATCATTTGAATACGCACAAAAGCACCTTTGAACATTTCCAAACAACACTAAAATATTTCCAAGACAACATTTTGATTACTCCCAAATAAGATTTGACAGCTCTAATTTATCTACACTTACATATTTCATTAAATTACAACTCATCCCCCAAAACTCCTCCCTCATTCTCCAGATTTTTACAACAGTATCACAAAAAATAACTAAGACACTTTACTTTGAACAACACCAAAAACACCATCAATTACCTTTGAACACTCCAAAAATATCATTCGAACACAGCCAAATCACCACTGAATACTCCCAGAACTCCTTCATAAATACTCTTGCACATCATTTGAACACCTTTAAAAACACCTTTGAATAGTCTCAAACACCATATGAGTACTATCAAATACACCACTGAATGCTACCAAAACAGCACCGAATACTGCCTAAACACCACCAAAATCACCATAAACTAAGATCAACATCACAGACTAACACCCATTTTCACACAAATACTCTCAAATCACTATAACTAAGACGATCCCACTCACCTCCAACTAAGATATAACATGAGCGCAAAAAAAAAACATGAACACAAACCAAACACACACGAACACTTACAACAGAATCACCTCTTTTTCAGCATCTCTAGTTCGACAACAACACCCACAACCCACAACACTCACAACCCACAACACCCACAACCCACTCATAACATCTTTTTTGGTATCTCTAGTTCGACAACAATACCCACAACCCACAACACCCACAACCCACAACACCCACAACAACAACCCACTTATAACATCTTTTTCGATATCTCTAGTTCGTCAACAATACCCACAACCCTCATCACTTGCCAATTCATTCACAATTTTTCCTCTTTCGATTCAAATTTTTCCCCTTTTTATTGAATCTTAAAATGTAATACACATTCCTCCCTACATTACTAAAATTCTAATAAAATCCTCTCCATACCCATCTCCTTGTATCCACATAAATTGATAATATAATCACAACAACTAATCATCTCACTACCCAACTACTGCGACATGTTTCTACACCCTCCATTCTTTTCCAATGCATCATAACTTTTCACTTCTATAATTTCTTTTAAAATATTCACACATTACCTCATTAACTTTATTTTCAGTAAAATCCCCCCATATTTCATTAAATTTCTAATACAACCCTCCCCATACCTCTCTCCATCTCACCAACATTTCTTCACATCATCTCACCCGTCTCCAAACACACCTCTTCAGAACAAACACAGAAATCACATTTCACATCCACAAATGCATCTCATCACCCATCTCAAATCCACTAAAATCACTCTAACCAAGTTATTCACAAAATTCTATGACCACCTAACACACACAGACAACTCACTTTACTTTGAACACTACCAAAAACACCATCAACTACCATTGAATACTCCAAAAACATCATTCGAACACCCCCCAAATCACCACTGAATACTCCCAGAACACCTTCAAAAATACTCTTGCAAATCATTTGAACACCATCAAAAACATCATCAAACCCATTTGAATACTCCCAAATACACCACTGAATTCAGTCAAAACACCACCAAAATCACCATAAACTAAGATCAACATTTACATATGAATACTCCAAAAACATCATCAAACTCCTTTGAATACTACCAAAACACCACTGAATACTGCCCAAACTCTACTAAAAATCTCCAGAAGCTAAGATCAACACCACCAACTAACACCCATTTTATGGAAATCCCCTCAAATCACTATAACCAAGACGATCCCACTCATCTCAGACTAATATATAACATGAACGGAAAAAAAAAAATTCTCATAAATCATTTGAATACTCACAAAAAACACCTTTGAACATTTCCAAACAACACCGAAACACTTACAGCAGGATCACCACCAACTGAAAACATAACATGTACACACACAAAAAAAAAAAAAACTAAGACATCCATCAGCTATCATCAATATCCACTCACTTTTACAAACATTCGCACAAAAAATCACATTCAAGAAACATCATCAAACTCCTTTGAATACTCCCAAAACACCACTGAATACTGCCCAAACAACACTAAAAATCACCAGAAACTAAGATCAACACCACCAACTAACACCCATTTTATAGAAATCACCTCAAATCACTATTACCAAGACGATCCCACTCACCTCAGACTGTTATATAACATGAGCGCAAAAAAAAAAAAAAAACATTCTCATAAATCATTTGAATACTCACAAAAAACACCTTTGAACATTTCCAAACAACACACACACACACAAAAAAAAAAACTAAGACATCCATCAACTATCATCAATGACCACTCATTTTTATAAACATTCGCACAAAAAATCACAATCACCAACACCATACAATATCTAATACACTCCTCTCACTACCACAAACACATAGCAGCACAGATAGGGTTACCTCCCATGACATCACACTCCATCCTGTGTTTACTTGACGACGTCACACCCCACTTTTACTTCATTTAACTTATTGAGAGGAAGCTACTTGTTTCAACCTGTTATATCTCCAATATCTAAGATCACCACAATCAAGACGTTTACCAAATTCTATAACCCCACCACTAAGATCACACATTTTTTGTACACATTCTCTTAAAACATCATCATCATAACGAAGATCACTAAAACTATTTATACTTTTTCTAAGATCACGTAACATTTTGTCTTCTCTAACTCACCCACCAATTTACATTCTCATTCACAGTTACACATTTCATTAACCGAAATTACATCTCATCCACCAAACTCCTCCCTCATTCTCCAGACTTTACAACATTAGCAAACAAAAAACTAACTCATACACTTATAACATGAGACATTACCATAACTAACACACTGACTAGCTTTGAACCAACTCTGAACAACACCAAAACACCACTGAACATCTTCAAAAACTACTCTGCACGTCATTTGAACACCTTCAAAAACACCTCTGAATACTCCCAAAACACTACTGATTACTACCAAATCACCACTGAACACTACCAAAACACCGTCAAAATCACCAGAAACTAAGTTTAACATCACCATCTAACACTCTTTTTATAGAAATCCCCTCAAATCACTATAACCAAGAACTCCCTCCCCATGGGCGCATAAAAAAAACAAAGCATGAACACAAACCTAATACACAAACACCTAGTACATGATCACCATCAACTGAAAACATATCTTGTACACACATAAATCTAAGACAACCACCATCAACAAATGCCCATATTCACTTACCTCAAAAACCACTAATACCACAGAAAACACGCATTTCTTATAAACATTCACACATAAAATCATATTTGACAATATCTAAGCGCACTCACCTCACTACCACCAACACACGATGTCACACCCCACAGGACCGGCGAGGTCACCTCCAGTGACGTCACACTCCCATCTGTGTTTACTTGGTGGTCACATCACACCCAACCCACCTTGTTTCAACCTGTTGTACCCACAATATCTAAGAACACTATAACCAAGACGATTACCAGATTTTATGACCCCACCACTAAGATCACAGAAATCACTCATTTTTTTATAAACATTCACACAAAAATCACGATCACCAATTCCATATCATGTTTACCATCATCTATCAACACTCTTCACCAAGATCACCAAAAATCTAAGATCATTCATCTCAAAACTACTATGATCACTGAAAACACTTAATTTTTAAACATTCGCACAAAAATAAGACGTATACAAAAATACCACGACACTTCCACCAACATCTATAACATAACATGAGCACTATAACATTATCTTCACCACCAAAAATAAAAATAATACACAGACACCCAGAACTTATACATTTCAATCGCAAATTTAAGACATGAGACATACACACCAAATCTAAGACATTCACCTCCAACTAAGACATACACATCTTAACTAAGACATACACCAAAACCTATAATTGACATATTGACATTAAATATAAGACATAAGCACAAAAAAATTTGCCATGTCATGAGACATTACCAGAACTAAGTAAGTAAGTAAGTAAGTAAGTAAGTTTATTCAGGTAAACACAAATACAGTTACATAGAATTATCATACATAGCAGCATATGTGTAGGGAACCTAGGATAACCCAAAAAAGTCAGACAGAGTGACTTATTTCCATTGGGGTCCTTTTACCTTATTATTATAGTATAAAGGTTATAATATTTTCTTATTATTCTACAATGAAGATAACATCTTATTATCATACTAAAAAGACTATCTGCTACACCAAGGTCATTAAGACTATCTACAATACGAGGGTCATTACAAGGAATAAGGTAAAATTTACACGTATGTTAGCTAAAAAATAGAAAATCATTCCCCTCCCTTTCTGTAGCTACATTCATCAGACACCTTTTGGCACTCTTCTTGAACTGGTTCACGCTATGACTGGCTTTGACATGTGCGGGTAGTCTGTTCCATTCCTTTATTGCTGTACAATAAAAGGTGTTTGAAGCCTGGCCACTGACTGTGGGTACTACAAAGTTGTGCTCTCTCCCCCTAGTACTATGATTGCTTTGGTTCCCAACCTTGACAAAACTGACAGCAAGATATTCTGGACATTGTTTGTGAGCAATTTTATAAACATGATTTAGCTTCAGTTGTTTTACTCTGTCTTCAACATTTAGCATATCCAACTGCTGTAATTCATCCTGGCCTACATGTTCTCTTGGTCCCAGCCCCAGGATGAATCTTACGATTTTGTTCTGGGTGATTTGCAGTCTATCTTTCAGTTTTTTTGTCAAGGCAGAGTACCAAGAAGAGCAAGCGTAATCCATATGGCATTGTATAAGGGCTAGACATAGGGTCCTGCGAGCCTCAGTAGGTAGACACTGTGCTTGTCTATACAGGAACTTCAGTTTGGCATTCGCTTTCTTTACTACACTGTTCCCTATCAATTCTCCTGACATGCATGGGTCAAAGGGGATTCCCAAATATTTTACTGATGAGACCAAAGTGATGGGCTCCCCATTACATTGAACATTAAAATTATTTACCCTTCTCAGTTTATGTTTCGTGCCAAAGAGAATGGCTTCAGTTTTCCCTAGGTGTAATGATAGTTTGTTGTCTACTAACCATTTGCTGCAGGACTCCAGTTCCAGTGATAAAACATTAGCAATATCTTGTGGGTCTTTACCTGACACTAACAGAGCACTGTCATCTGCATACAGTAGGAGTTTGCACTTGACACTGATAGGCATATCATTGACATAACATAAGAATAATAAGGGACCCAGAATACTACCTTGGGGAACTCCACATGTTATCGGCAGGGGTTCTGATTCTGTTTTGTTGATTTTGACTATTTGTCTCCTGTTGCTAAGGTAGGACTTAAACCAGTCTACAGAACCTATAACAATAGCTTGAAGTTTATTACATAATATATTGTGGTTGACAGTATCGAAGGCCTTTTGCAGGTCTAAGGTTACCATGCCTATGAGGTTCCCCTTTGACATTTCAGTTCTCAGGTAATCCATCAGATTAATAAGGGAAGTGTCGGTTGAGTAGGATCTTCTAAAGCCCGATTGATAGCTATGGAGAATGTTGTTGTCATTAAGGTACTTAACTACTTGAGAATACACCGCCCTCTCTAGAATTTTAGATATTATACTGAGTATACTAACAGGCCTATAGTTGCTTACATCAGACCTACTATTTTTCTTGAAGATAGGAGTGACTCTGGCCTCCTTGAACCCCTCTGGTACTGTATTAGTGGTGATTGATAGATTTATTATGTGAGCAATAGGGATTGACAGTTCAGAAGCACCATCTTTTAGGAACTTAGACGGGATGTTATCAGGGCCTGTGCTCTTAGTTGGGTTTAACCTGCTTAGTTCTTTTTGAATAAAGTCATGAGATACACTTACTAGTTGACAACTGTTTGGGGTTACCCCTTTATTGGTATAGTATGTTTGAAACTTATCAGAGTCTGTGTTAAAGGTATTTGATGCAGCTGGTAGTTTACTTACTAGTGTTGATGCAACAGATGTGTAGTAGGAATTAAAGCAATTTGCCACCTTAGATGTTTCGTGGCATACCTCATTATCGATAGTGAGTACTATGTTAGACCTATCTACTGGCTTATGGCTATACCCCAACTGTTTTAGTTGTTGCCAGAGCTTTCTGGGGTTATGCTTATACTCTTCAATTTTTGAGCAGTAGTGCTTTGCCTTTGCTCCTTTTATAAGTCTCTGTACTCTGTTCCTCACCCTTTGGAATTCATTTAGTGCTGCAATATCCTGTCTGTTTGCTTTAAATCTTTTTAGCAGCTGGTCTCTGAATTTCATATTATCTAATATCTCAGTATTCATCCAGGGTTTAGTTCTTCGTTTAATCCTAACCTCTTTAACTGGTGCAATATTATCAAGGATGGTAGTGAACATTGTTTTGAATTTTTCCCAGGCATCGTTTACGTCCGTGCAACTTGTTATCTCTGTCCAGTCACAATTGTGTAGCCTATTTACCAGTGTTTCTTTACTGTAGTTTCTAGTTGACCTCATTTTTATTGTCCTGTGTAGGCCTATCCTATCCCTAGTTATTTTCCTGGTGCAGTAAATGATGAAATGATCACTAAGACCTGTGGTAATGACGCCTGACTGACTAATGTTCTCAGAGCGGTTACAAAGTATGTGGTCAATTAGGGTGGCTGAGAACTGTGTGATCCGGGTTGGAGTATTAATAAGTTGAGTGTAACTATTTAATCCTAGAATTTGCTTATACCTTTTGCATAGCCCGTTATTTTGCTGCTGAAAACAGATATTGAAGTCGCCCAGTATTATTGTCTCGCAATTGTTTTCAACTCCGGACAAGACTCTGGAAAAGTCTTCTAAGAACTGGTCCTGGGTAGGAGGGCGGTAACTAGTTCCTACTAAGATGGGTTTGGTCTTAGGAAGCAGCACTTCAAACCATAGAATCTCCAGTTTATTGTTATTTAAATCAGGTCTTGGGTTGTAAGCTAAGTCATTTCTAATGTAGGCACATACTCCACCACCCTTTCTGTTCCTATCTAAGCGTTTTATATTGTAACCATCTATTTTGACCTCGTCGTCAGTCACCGTATCATCCAACCAAGATTCAGAGATGGTTATAACTGCCGCCCTAATTTTGTTAGCTAGAATCCTAATCTCTGCCAATTTAGGAAGAAGTGATCTTGCATTGACATGAATAAAGTGAAGGCCTGTTTTCATAAAACAATCATAATCATCAATATATGGTAATGGGTCATTTGTATTAAAATTTGGTAAATCAATGTCATCACTGCTAAAGGGTAACTGTGCCAAAGTGCATTTGTTACACACAAAATGAATTCTGGCACCGTTGCTATAATTGTACATACATCCATCATGCACCCACCCCTTACACATTTTACATAAGGTGCCTTTTCTGTTTTTCATGCGTACTTTAGTACAGTGTATGCACCTGTTTGGTAGTGTTTGAGATAATAATGGCTGTATTGTCTCACACTGACCTATGTATGCATTACATATGGAGTTAAGGTTATCATTCCTAGCTACTAGACCGTCATTATTGCCGTCATTTATCTGTCTGTTTTGCCTCTGCACAATAGTTTGAGGTCCTGGATTAATTTGGATATCACCACTTAAGAGCGCTACAATAAGAGCTGTGTGCCACTGTTTCTGTTTAGGTATGCGGTGTTGCCATACCTTGCGGCGATAGTGAGGTTTACTTTTCTGGTAGGATGGCAACTGTTGGGCTTTTACTGTCCAGGGCGCTGTTACTCCATTCACCTTTTCCAACCCCCATGACTGATTTCTTTCTTCATGGAATTGAAGAAGAAATATAAATATAATTATGCCAGCCTGTACCCCCCTAATGCCTGCCATTTTCACTCTTCGCTCTTTTACTCATATACAATAATATTTATTTCTCTTTTCCAGTCCCTAGTACACTTAGTATCTGCTTTAGCAATCACCACTGCATTACTAGTAAAATTTCCTCTTCAGAAACCATCTTCACTGCTCACTTTTCCCTTAACTTCACAACACCCTTACATTTAACCCCTTATTCACCCTCCCCTACCCACCTCACTTCACAGTCTGGCTTCACCAATTAACTTCTAACTCCTTTCCATTCTGGTAACCAGAAAGGTTTAATCCATGGTTTTATCCTTCCAAATCCCCCTCAATTCCATTTATCGGGGGTTGTGTCGTGTTGTTGTCTCCTGACCTGTTTTGCTGACTCAACCATTTTTAAAACACTGAGGGGAGTAACACCACCTGACTTTCCTTGAGTTTATAGATATATTTGGCTTTTTCTGCTATGATTCTCTCACTGTACACTGGTCAGCTGAATATAGGTCAGCTACTAAAACATTAACCTTGACTATTTAACTATTCACTTCTTTCCCAAGACTGTCACTGAGGGATAACCGTCCTATACCTTGGATTTTTATACTGTTGATTTGACGATGTCTCCTGTGTTTCCCTCTCGTTAGCACTGGTACAGGTGATATGATGGTGGTACAGATATGATGCTACTGTCAACAGATGAACGTCAGTAAAGATGAGAATTTCACTTCGCTAGTTGTACGTCTGGCAGTAGCGGCTGTTTGAATGCCGGTCAGCCATGTTTAAAGGCTCAAATCTTTCCCTCGTTTGGCACTGACGAAAAAAGTCCTACAGACCCTGTCATTTCCTTGGAGATTTAGTTGATCAGGTTTTTCTGCCATGTTGTCCTTCCCGTTAAAACACTGGTGCAGTTGATTTGTAGGTCAGTTATTTCACTGTAGTGGAAAACGTCTCATGTCTGGTTCACGTCTGGCAACAGCAGGTCTGGTACTTGAATGCCAGTCCCTCTTTTGTCATATTTAGTCCATTTCGTTGTCGTCACCGTCAGTTTTTATGTCACTATAGGTTCCTTGCATGTTGTAGGCTCTTCAGGCTGTGCCACATACAATACACAATCACTTTACTAAGTTCATGCTAACTATTCATCAACAAAAAATATTAATACAATTTACCCACCAAATTTATGTCAAAACATAAAATTGTTTTACACATTTTTTTCTCAAACTGAATATTCATACCACATTTATCATTTCTCATCTATGTTATATATCACATTTCTCACCCTCATCATCCCTAAAACATCCTTTCTTATTCATCCGTATATCACCAAGAGATATTTTATCCCGACGACCCATCACGACACTAGGAGCCAGAGTGTAGTAGGTGGTGTTGGAGTGGTGATGGTTGCTCTGGTTCCTACGTCGTGATGGCTCGTCGGGGTTAAAACATCTTATGGTGATATACGGATGAATAAGAAAGGATGTTTTAGGGATGATGAGGGTGAGAAATGTGATATGTAACATAGATGAGAAATGATAAATGTGGTATGAATATTCAGTTTGAGAAAAAAATGTGTAAAACAGTTTTATGTTTTGACATAAATTTGGTGGGTAAATGAGTTTAATGATAGTAGGAACTGGCAATGGTAAATCATAGCTAACGAGTTCTTCAGATAAGAAACTTAATAAATGATTTATTAAGTTTCTTAATAAATCATTTATTAAGTTTCATATCTGAAGAACTTGTTAACTATGATTTACCATTGCCAGTTCCTACTATCATTAAACTTATTAAACTTTGCATTGTTGATGAAAAATTTGTATTAAATGATAAGTTTTACACTCCGAAGTTTGGTATGGCAATGGGAAATCCTCTTTCACCTGTTCTTAGTAACCTATACATGGATTTTTTTGAAACAAGATTGCTTAAATTAACACAATCCTCCCTAATAGAGCTAAATGGTTCAGATACGTTGATGATATTTTGTGTCTTATGCCCAAAAATGTAGATATACACCATTTCCTTGGAAAATTAAATAGCTTAGCCCATTCCATAAACTTTACTGTTGAGTTTGAAGAAAATAACTCATTACCTTTTCTAGATGTTTTAATTATTAAGGGTAATAATGAATTCAAATTTAAAATTTACAGAAAACCTACAAATAACTGTTCCTATGTCCACTATTATTCCTCGCATCAAGATAGAGTCAAACTGTCTGTTTTCTCATCAATATTTTTAAGAGCTTTACGAATTTGTAGTCCTGAGTTCATAGATGAGGAAATATCCAAAATTTATGAAATAGGTAATGATTTAAAATACCCAAGAAATGTAATTGATAAATCTTTTAAAGTTGCTAGAAATACTTTTTACAATCCAAAAAGGGACAACCAACCTTATTCAACTAAAAATATGTTGGTTCTCCCTTACCATGAAAACTTGGTTGATATGCCTTCTCTTCTTAAGACTTTTAATATTAAAGTTGTATTCAAAAATCTTGATACAGTAAAAAAAGCTTTTGATAAAGAATTCCCCCCAAAATGCTGAAGGATGTGTCTATAAGATTCCTTGTAAAATTTGCGATAAAGTTTATTACGGTCAAACTGGTAAAAATCTCGAACTAAGATTAAAACAACATAAATATAGCATTAGAACTGGACAAGATTCCAATGCTCTATTTATTCATGTAAGAGATTTTAACCATCCAATTGATTTTCAAAAAAGTTGAGAAAGTAGTATCAAGCAAGTCCATGGTCGACAGGAATATAATTGAATCTTGTTTCATAAAAAGCAGTTTTGACAATAATATGAATACTTCCTTTGGTTTATATAAATTTGATCCATTTATAATAGAATTTGGGAAGAATTTAATATAATACACTGGACAAATAATCACTTTTAAATTTTTTTGGGTAGAATAGTTTGTGGGTGAGTTGTGCAAAGGACCTATCCAGTTGTGTCGTCGCGCGTCAGGTGTTTAACCGTTGTTTAGCTTCCTTGGATGCTTTACTTTCATAGTTCCTTGATAATGTGAGTAGTCACGAAAGCGCTTGGAATTTCTCTATTCTTTCAGAGTGGTTGTTTTGCATATTCTGAAATCACCTGTTTACTGTGATCTTATTATATATATATATATATATATATATATATATATATATATATATATATATATATATATATATATATATATATATTTATATATACATACACACACACACATATATATATATATATATATACACATATATATATATATATACATATATATATATATATATATATATATATATATACATATATATATATGTCGTGCCGAATAGGCAGAGCTTGCGATCTTGGCTTAAATAGCAACGCTCATCTTGCCATATAGGACAAGTGAAAATTTGCGTATGCAATAATTTCGCCAAAATCATTCTGATCCTAACGAAAAAAAAAATATTTCACTGTGTTTGTTTAGTATTAAATTATTGTAAACAAATCTAAAATATATTTAGTTGGGTTAGGCTAAAATAAGTTGTTCTTGTTATAATAAGGTTAGATAAGTTTTGTAAGATTCTTTTATTGCAAAATTTAAAAATTTTACATTAACATTAATGAAAAAAATATATCTTTAAATGTATAAGAGAAAATTTCACAGAGGACTTAATTTTAAATGAGTTCTTGCTAATTGACCAGTTTTACATATTCGGCACGACATATATATATATATATATATATATATATATATATATATATATATATATATATATATATATATATATATATATATATATATATATATATATATGTCGTGCCGAATATGTAAAACTGGTCAATTACCAAGAACTCATTTAAAATTAAGTCTTCTATAAAATTTTCTCTTATACGTTTAAAGATATCTTTTTTTCATTAATGTTGATGTAAAAATTTATAATTTTGCACCAAAAGGAACTTAGAGAACTTACCTAACCTTATTATAACAAAAAAAAATTATTTTAGCCTAACCCAACGAAATTTATTTTAGATTTGTTTACAATAATTTAATACTAAATAAACACAGTGAAATATATTTTTTTCGTTAGGTTCAGAATGATTTTGGCGAAATTATTGCATACACAAATTTTCGCTTGTCCTATATGGCAAGATGAGCGTTGCTATTTAAGCCAAGATGGCAAGTTCTGCCTATTCGGCACAACATATATATATATATACATATATGTCGTGCCGAATAGGCAGAACTTGCGATCTTGGCTTGAACAGCAACGTTCATCTTGCCATATAGGACAAGCGAAAATTTGTTTATGCAATAATTTCGCTAAAATCATTCTGAACCTAACGAAAAAAATACATTTCACTGTTTTTGTTTAGTATTAAATTATTGTAAACAAATCTAAAATATATTTAGTTGGGTTAGGCTAAAATAAATTGCTCTTGTTATAATAAGGTTAGGTAAGTTTTCTAAGATTCTTTTTGTGCAAAATTAAAAATTTTTACATTAACATTAATGAAAAAATATATCTTTAAACGTATAAGAGAAAATTTCAGAAAGGAATAAATTTTAAATGAGTTCTTGCTAATTGATCAGTTTTACATATTCGGAACGACATATATATATATATATATATATATATATATATATATATATATATATATATATATATATATATATATATATATATATATATATATATATATATATATATATATATATATATATTTATATATATATATATATATATATATATATATATATATATATATATATATATATATATATATATATATATATATATACATATATATAAATATATATATATATATACATATATATATATATATATACATATATACATATAAATATATATATATATATAAATATATATATATATAATATATATATTTATATA
Source organism: Cherax quadricarinatus (assembly GCF_038502225.1). Taxonomy (NCBI): domain Eukaryota; kingdom Metazoa; phylum Arthropoda; class Malacostraca; order Decapoda; family Parastacidae; genus Cherax; species Cherax quadricarinatus. The sequence goes on along the minus strand of NC_091293.1, from coordinate 29,419,484 downwards.
TATATATATATATATATATATATATATATATATATATATATATATATATATATACATGTATATATATATATATATATATATATATATATATATATATATATATATATATATATATATATATATATATATATATATATATATATATACATATACATATGTCGTGCCGAATATGTAAAACTGGTCAATTACCAAGTACTCATTTAAAATTAAGTTCTTTCTGAAATTTTCTCATATACGTTTAAAGATATATTTTTTTCATTATTGTTAAAGTAAAAATTTATAATTTTGCACCTAAAGAATCTTAGAAAACTTACGTAACCATATTATAAAAAGAACAATTTATTTTAGCCTAAGCTAACTAAATATATT
>NC_091293.1:29376615-29414115 GCF_038502225.1 Cherax quadricarinatus | reverse complement strand
CTTGAGTGTCTTTAAGGTGTTACGCCGTTGACTGCGTAATGTAAATAAAAGTCCTGGCTCTCTTGGAGCCAGGACTTGGAGCTTGGAGTCGGGTACTCTATTAGCTAGGAAGAAAATGTGCTCTCGCAGACAGACATCCACTAAAGTAGGGCTGAAATTTTAGGCAAGTGAGAAATATTGCATGATTGTGAAATATTATGTCTCAGACAGAAAATGAGACTGAAAGATAAATGCGGAGTAAAAAACATGTGAGAGAAAAGTGAAATAATCCTCTTCCATTAACGGCGAGCCTTCCAGAAACGTCTGTATCAGTATCATAATGATTTTCCTTCCATCTGGATCTAGTTCTTCACTTCATATATATTTCAAACAGAATGTTTCTCTTGTTGAGTATACACTAAGAGAAGCAGTTTATATAAAAAAAAAGTAGCATATGTCTCAGTATCCATACCTGTAAACATTACATTAATCTTATATTAGTTATTAAAGTATCATTGACTGGTGATGTACAACTGACATGCAGTCTAATTAGTTGTCATGAAGTCTATTGGCTTTAAAATTAATAAACACGTTCGAGAAAATGATTATATATTCAGGAAAACATTAAACCCTGAGGAATCACATACCATCTGCACAAGAGGTTGTTTATTAGGTTTTATTCGAGGAATGGATACATAGTAAATTCAGTTCTTTGAAACAAGAGTTCTTCATCACCAAAGTGCTTCCATTGAGGGGTACATGATTCAGAGTTCGCACCCATATCATTATTTTCTTACAGTGTAGAGTAAACATTCACACACACGTTATATATATATATATATATATATATATATATATATATATATATATATATATATATATATATATATATATATATATATATATATATATATATATATATATATACATATATATACATTTTAAACATATGACGGGGTCCACCTCTGGTGTAAATTGTGGGACCCATAGCCTCGGAGAAGCGGATAAAAAGGCTTCAAGGAAGAATATTTGGATTTCTTCAAGAAGCCGTTTGAATATTCTACTTCCCCTACCACCCCATATTTTCATTTTTTTTTTTACCAATAGGAATATTTTATTAAATAACGTGGTACAAAAGCTTTAAGAGATGCACTGTTGATATAAAGATGGCATATACAGTACATGAGATGTGAGAGATACATATCTAGTACATATTATTACATGAATATATATGTATATAAATATATATATATATATATATATATATATATATATATATATATATATATATATATATATATATATATATATGTCGTGCCGAATAGGCAGAACTTGCCATCTTGGCTTAAATAGCAACGCTCATTTTGCCATAGAGGACAAGTGAAAATTTATGTATGCAATAATTTCACCAAAATCATTCTGAACCTAACGAAAAAAATATATTTGATTGTGTTTGTTTAGTATTAAATTAGTGTAAACATATTTAAAATATATTTAGTTGGGTTAGATTAAAATAAATTGATCGTGTTATAGTAAGGTTAGGTAAGTTTTTTAAGATTCTTTTGGAGCAAAATGAAAATATTTTACATTAACTTTAATAAAAAAATAAATCTTTAAACGTATAAGAGAAAATTTTAGAAAAGACTTAATTTTTAATGAGTTCTTGCTAATTGACCAGTTTTACATATTCGGCAAGACATATATATATATATATATATATATATATATATATATATATATATATATATATATATATATATATATATGTCGTGCCGAATATGTAAAACTGGTCAATTAGCAAGAACTCATTTAAAATTAGGTCCTTTCTGAAATTTTCTCTTATACGATTAAAGATATATTTTTTTCATAAAAGTTATTGTAAAAATATTTAATTTTGCACCAAAAGAATCTTAGAAAACTTACCTAACCTTATTATAACAAGAACAATTTATTTTAGCCTAACCCAACTAAATATATTTTAGATTTGTTTACAATAATTTAATACTAAACAAACACAGTGAATTGTATTTTTTTCGTTAGGTTCAGAATGATTTTGGCGAAATTATTGCATACACAAATTTTCACTTGTCCTATATGGCAAGATGAGCGTTGCTATTTAAGCCAAGATCGCAAGTTCTGCCTATTCGGCACGACACATATATATATATATATATATATATATATATATATATATATATATATATATATATATATATATATATATATATATATATATATATATATATATATATATATATATATATGTCGTGCCGAATATGTAAAACTGGTCAATTAGCAAGAACTCATTTAAAATTAAGTCCTTTCGAAAATTTTCTCTTATACGTTTAAAGATATATTTTTCTCATTAATGTTAATGTAGAAAATTTTAATTTTGCACCAAAAGAATCTTTGAAAACTTACCTAACCTTATTATAACAAGAACAATTTATTTTAGCCTAACCCAACTAAATATATTTTAGATTTGTTTACAATAATTTAATACTAAACAAACACAGTGAAATATATTTTTTACGTTAGGTTCAGAATGATTTTGGCGAAATTATTACATGCACAAATTTTCACTTGTCCTATATGGCAAGATGAGCGTTGCTATTTAAGCCAAGATCGCAAGTTCTGCCTATTCGGCACGACATATATATATATATATATATATATATATATATATATATATATATATATATATATATATATATATATATATATATATATATATATATGTCGTGCCGAATAGGCAGAACTTGCCATCTTGGCTTAAATAGCAACGCTCATTTTGCCATAGAGGACAAGTGAAAATTTATGTATGCAATAATTTCACCAAAATCATTCTGAACCTAACGAAAAAAATATATTTGATTGTGTTTGTTTAGTATTAAATTAGTGTAAACATATTTAAAATATATTTAGTTGGGTTAGATTAAAATAAATTGATCGTGTTATAGTAAGGTTAGGTAAGTTTTCTAAGATTCTTTTGGAGCAAAATGAAAATATTTTACATTAACTTTAATAAAAAAAAATAAATCTTTAAACGTATAAGAGAAAATTTTAGAAAAGACTTAATTTTTAATGAGTTCTTGCTAATTGACCAGTTTTACATATTCGGCAAGACATATATACATATATATATATATATATATATATATATATATATATATATATATATATATATATATATATATATATATATATATATATATATATATATATATATATATATATATATATATATATATATATATATGTCGTGCCGAATAGGCAGAACTTGCCATCTTGGCTTAAATAGCAACGCTCATTTTGCCATAGAGGACAAGTGAAAATTTATGTATGCAATAATTTCACCAAAATCATTCTGAACCTAACGAAAAAAATATATTTGATTGTGTTTGTTTAGTATTAAATTAGTGTAAACATATTTAAAATATATTTAGTTGGGTTAGATTAAAATAAATTGATCGTGTTATAGTAAGGTTAGGTAAGTTTTCTAAGATTCTTTTGGAGCAAAACGAAAATATTTTACATTAACTTTAATAAAAAAAATAAATATTTAAACGTATAAGAGAAAATTTTAGAAAAGACTTAATTTTTAATGAGTTCTTGCTAATTGACCAGTTTTTCATATTCGGCAAGACATATATACATATATATATACATACATATATATATATATATATATATATATATATATATACATACATATATATATATATATATATATACATACATATATAAATATATATATACATACATATATATATACATATATATATATATATACATACATATATATATATATATATATATATATATACATATATATATATATATATATATATATATATATATATATATATATATATATATATATATATATATGTCGTGCCGAATAGGCAGAACTTGCCATCTTGGCTTAAATAGCAACGCTCATTTTGCCATATAGGACAAGTGAAAATTTATGTATGCAATAATTTCACCAAAATCATTCTGAACCTAACGAAAAAAATATATTTGATTGTGTTTGTTTAGTATTAAATTAGTGTAAACATATTTAAAATATATTTAGTTGGGTTAGATTAAAATAAATTGATCGTGTTATAGTAAGGTTAGGTAAGTTTTCTAAGATTCTTTTGGAGCAAAATGAAAATATTTTACATTAACTTTAATAAAAAAAAATAAATCTTTAAACGTATAAGAGAAAATTTTAGAAAAGACTTAATTTTTAATGAGTTCTTGCTAATTGACCAGTTTTACATATTCGGCAAGACATATATACATATATATATATATATATATATATATATATATATATATATATATATATATATATATATATATATATATATATATATATATATATATATATATATATATATATAGATATATATATGGCTGAAGGAGACTCAAACCTACGAACCTTGGAACAAGGTACGCAGTGCCTTACCATTCTCACCACACTGGACCAATACCTTGGCGTCCAGCTTGCGCTACACGTTGATCCAAGGCAGCCATCTTTCAGGGAGAAGGCTTACAGCTTTTCATCTCATCCCCTGCATGCATCATCCTTACTGGAGATTTTAACAATGCAAGGAATTCGCAAGCGCAGGCGAAATATACACAAACACCGATCTCTGGCTGAAGGAGACTCGAACCTACGAACCTTGGTACAAGGTACGCATTGCCTTACCGTTCTCACCACACTGGACCAATACCTTTGCGTCCAGCCTGCATTAGACGTTTTGATCCAAGACACCCAGCATTCAGGGAGAAGGCTTACAGCTTTTCATCTCATCTCCTGCATGCATCAGCCTTACTTAAGATTTTAACAATGCAAGGAATTCGCAAGAGCAGGCGAAATATACGCAAACACTGATCCCTGGCTGAAGAAGAATCGAACCTACGAACCTTGGAACAAGGTAAGCAGTGCTATACCAAACACACTGGACCAATACCTTGGAGACCAGCTTGCGCTAGACTTTGATCCAAGGCAGCCAGCTTTCAGGGAGAAGGCTTACAGCTTTTCATCTCATCCCCTGCATGCATCAGCCTTACTAGAGATTTTCACAACGCATGGAATTCGCAAGAGCAGGCGAAATATACACAAACACTGATCTCCGGCTGAAGGAGACTCGAACCTACGAACCTGTGTTGTGAGAATGGTAAGGCACTGCGTACCTTGTTCCAAGGTTCGTAGGTTCGGGTCTCCTTCAGCCAGAGATCAGTGTTTGTGTATATTTAGCCTGCTCTTGCGAATTCCTTATATATATATATATATATATATATATATATATATATATATATATATATATATATATATATATATATATATATATATATATATATATATATATATTTTTTTTTTTTTTTTTTTTTTTTTATAGGATGGGGTCCACCTCTGGTGTAAATTGTGGGACCCATAGCCTCGGAGAAGTGCATAAAAAGGCTTCAAGGAAGAACATTTGGATTTCTTCCTGAAGCCGTTTGAATATTCCATATATATATATATATATATATATATATATATATATATATATATATATATATATATATATATATATATATATATATATATATATATATATATATATATATATATATATATATATATATATATATATATATATGTCGTGCCGAATAGGCAGAACTTGCGATCTTGGCTTAAATAGCAACGCTCATCTTGCCATATAGGACAAATGAAAATTTGTGTATGCAATAATTTCGCCAAAATCATTCTGAACCTAACGAAAAAAATATATTCCACTGTGTTTGTTTAGTATTAAATTACTGTAAACATTTCTAAAATATATTTAGTTGGGTTAGGCTAAAATAAATTGCTCTTGTTATAATAAGGTTAGGTAAGTTTTCCAAGATTCTTTTGGTGCAAAATTAAAAAAAATTACATTATCATTAATGAAAAAAATATATCTTTAAACGTATAAGAGAAAATTTTAGAAAGGACTTAATTTTAAATGAGTTTTTGCTAATTGACCAGTTTTACAAATTCGGCACGACATCTATATATATATATATATATATATATATATATATATATATATATATATATATATATATATATATATATATATATATATATATATATATAGATATATATAAATGCAATAAGATCACAGTAAACAGGTGATTTCAGAATATGCAAAACAACCACTCTGAAAGAATAGAGAAATTCCAAGGGCTTTCGTGACTACTCACATTATCAAGGAACTATGAAAGTAAAGCATCCAAGGAAGCGATATAAGGGGTTTGGCCAACACCTCACTATCAGATCCCACAACGGTTAAACACCTGACGCGCGCCGACCCAACATGGATAGGTCCTTCGCACAACTCACCCACAAACTATTCTACCCAAGAATATTTAAAAATTATTATTTGTCCAGTGTATTATTAAATTCTTCCCAAATTCTATTAATTATAAATGGATCTAATTTGTATAAACCAAAGGAAATATTCATATTATTGTCAAAACTGCTTTTTATGAAACAAGATTCAATTATATTTCTGTCGACCTTGGACTTGCTTGATACTACTTTCTCAACTTTTTGAAAATCTATTGGATGGTTAAAATCTCTCACATGAATAAATAGAGCAGTGGAATCTTGTCCAGTTCTAATGCTATATTTATGTTGTTTTAATCTTAGTTCGAGATTTTTACCAGTTTGACCGTAATAAACTTTATCGCAAATTTTACAAGGAATCTTATAGACACATCCATCAGCATTTTGGGGGGAATTCTTTATCAAAAGTTTTTTTAATGTATCAAGATTTTTTAATACAACTTTAATACTAAAAGTCTTAAGAAGAGAAGGCATATCAACCAAGTTTTCATGGTAAGGGAGAAATAACATATTTTTAGTTGAATAAGGCTGATGATATAATTGCTGAGCAGTTAATTAATAAATTTATAGAAGAGGTACCTCATGAGCAAGCCAAAATTTATGGTCACTATTTGCCACATCACAGAGTGAAGAAGGATTCTAAGACCACTCCTCTGAGAATTTTTTTTTTATTTTATTATTATTATTATCACACCGGCCGATTCCCACCAAGGCAGGGTGGCCCGAAAAAGAAAAACTTTCACCATCATTCACTCCATCACTGTCTTGCCAGAAGGGTGCTTTACACTACAGTTTTTAAACTGCAACATTAACACCCCTCCTTCAGAGTGCAGGCACTGTACTTCCCATCTCCAGGACTCAAGTCCGGCCTGCCGGTTTCCCTGAATCCCTTCATAAATGTTACTTTGCTCACACTCCAACAGCACGTCAAGTATTAAAAACCATTTGTCTCCATTCACTCCTATCAAACACGCTCACGCATGCCTGCTGGAAGTCCAAGCCCCTCGCACACAAAACCTCCTTTACCCCCTCCCTCCAACCCTTCCTAGGCCGACCCCTACCCCGCCTTCCTTCCACTACAGACTGATACACTCTTGAAGTCATTCTGTATACTATGCATACGTTACATAAACTAAGACATGTTATCCATTAAATATGAAACAACAATTCCACATTCCCTATCCCAGCTCTTAACCTATACTTAATAGTAACACTTCAATTTAACATGATTGCCATCCCCAAAAATTCAATCATACATGTGACTACACAAAAGGCAACCCACACCCAAACATACAGTAAGGTTTAATAAATTCAAATACAGTTTCTTACTCACAAAAGACTATATAATCCAAAGAAAATCACACGTAGTACATTATACATAAAAGGCTATATACAAAGTCATACCCATATAATCGGTTCCTTACCCCCTCATTTTAACAACGAATACAAGAACGTATAAGTGATTAATAAAAAGAACTATACTGGATATTATCAAAATTCCTCTACCACACATTCCAGAACTTAAATAACACGTTACCCTTAGGTGAATTACCACCATTTACAAACCCCTTTTTAACAAATTAATAAACCAGTGCATACAAAAAATATTTTCATGCACAGTTTTGAAAAAAAAAAAAAAAAAAAAAAAAAAAAAACAAAAATAACCAAAAAAACAAAAAAAAAAAAAAAAAACCTCAAGTAACCTAACAATCAAAATACATAAGAACACAGATATGTACATTATGTTACTACACGGACACACTTGTATAATTGGCAGAATATACATCCACAATATTCCATATCAAAAATAAAAAACAACAACCATGAAAATCAGAACATCATTGTATAACATGTGTTTTACACATAAATTAGAGGATACACTTCTTTAAACAACCTATGTACATATTTAATATAAACCATATCAAATGGGTTCTCACAAGGACGGGGCAAACTTGTTAATGACTAAACAAAATTCTAATCTCCCTATCTGAAACACAATTAAACCTCCTTGACTAAGTCATATTCTTCACAATCCTTCTTTTATAAAGAAGTACCGTTATAAAGGAAATACTTGTATACTAATTATCTAAAGAAAAACAAGGGTAATATGGAAAGTACTTGCAGCTACACGTTAAAACTACTAAAAAAAAAAAACTTGACTACAGTTTTTACTTGCTTTATTTTATATTTTAAAACCCCTTCTCAACGTTAATAAAAACACATACAATAATTCACTGGTAAATCATTTTTCCACGTGTTCAGTACCACCTCTCCTCGATAGTGAGTGCAATAATATACCCAACCAATATGTAATGCAAGGCATTCCAATTATGACAATGTATCCAAGGTACTGATCGCCAATATCAAATATCTCTACAGGAACATAGCCATTTCATAAATATATGCCCTCACTATCTCACCCTCACACCACCTTCCACACTGCTATCCTAACCTTACACACCCCCCTCACAAAAAAGACCCTACCCTTGCCCCCCCCCTGTACCCTTAGAAGCTGTGCTACAGAAAAATTACGATAACCTAACGAAAAACTTGAATCCCATCTCCCCCCATATATTAACCTATTCCTACACCTTGTCCTATAAAACCTCGCTGCTAACGCTTTTATCCTCAACTGCCCTACAATCTGCCTCATACCCCAAGAAACATGCAAATAATCTGCCATGACATACATCAAAGCCCTACCCACCTCACTTGCTACCCCACTAACATCCATTGACAACGATCTAAGAAAAGACCAACTCCCCCCCCCCAACAGCCTAATAACCCCCGCCATCCAGACTCTCACCACTTCCAAAGATGAACAAAAATATACCACATGATATGCCGTCTCCTCCTCCCCACAGAATAAACATGTTGCCTCTCTAACAAACCCCATCTTATGCAACATATACTTAGATGCCACCACACCCATTAGAAAACGATACACCAACTCCCTAACCCTTGCTGGTATCCGAAGCGTCCTGAACTCCCTCCATATGACCCTCCAGTTATACATGGGGTATACTGTGACCCCCTGCAATGCACCCCTTCCCCACACCACACCCACCACTGCTTTTACCTTCAACCTTTTTACCTGCCCCACTGCCAACATGAATCTTATTACATCTTCACACTTTCTCAAATCCCTACCACTCCACCAGTTTCTAGCATCCCTCATCACCCTATCCACCCTAACACCCCTCTCCCCCCCCACCCTTAAATACCTCTGCTTAATATATAAAACCATTACCCTAGACCCTAAGTCCAACAAACCTAGACCCCCCCTTTTCACCTCCGTCATGACCACATCTTTGGACAACCAGGCCCTCCCAAACCCCCACACAAACCTCAACACCCTCCTCTGTATTTCCTGTATATCCTGAACCCTCAAAGGGAACACCTCCGCTACACCCCAGACCTTGCTATACACAACAGAATTAATTACCAACACCCTCTGCTGTAACGCCACTTCACTGGCCCTCAAACCTTTTAACTTGCCTATAACCCTACTCGTGACTGCTTCTGAGTTAATCCTCCTACATTCCTGCAATTGCTTCATATACCATATCCCACACACCTTAATTCTATCACAAACCGTCCATCCCATCTTCTCCCCCAATCTCCCCCCAACCCATGTTCCTACTTCTAATAACCTAGACTTTGCTAAATTAACTACCATTCCTGAAACATACCCAAAGCTCCTAATGACCTCTCCCACCCTACGTAAAGCCTCCCCACTCGTAACTAACACAGTTGTATCATCCACATAACCTACTATGCCCCCCATACTTCCCCCCCCCCACCTCCCCCAATTCCTCGTCCACAGCCTCAAAGAAAGGATGTTGCACGCATGCAAAAAGCAACTGTGACAGCGGGCAACCCTGCCTTAATCCCTGTTCCATCATCACCGCCCCCCCCCAGCTTACCATTAACTTGCACCCTCATTACAGCCCCCTCATACAGCGTGCGCACCCACCTCACTACCCCCCCTCCAAAACCCAATTTCTCCAAACATCCCCACAAAAAGTCCCTCTTCACACAGTCATATGCCTGAGCCCAATCCAAGCCAAGGACGCCCCCTCCCTGACAGTTCTCTATAAAATCCCTTATCGCACTATGCCCATTCTTCATAGTCCTTCCCGGAATCCCATACTGTCCCTCATGTACTCTACTCCCAATTACCTTCTTTAACCTGTTCCCCAATACCTTCGCAAAAATTTTGTAATCCGTACACATTAACGACAACGGACGATAATCTCCCAAACCCTTCTCCTCTCCTCCCTTCTTTGGCACCAAGACAACGACCCCAGTTCTCTGTGTTTGCGCCATTCTGCCCCATTTCAACATATAATTCAGAACCTCCACTAGGCACTCCCTCAGAACCTCCCAATGCGCTTTGTAAAAATCATTAGGTAACCCATCTATTCCCGGTGCCTTCCCCTGACTCAACCCATTCACCACTTCCCCCACCTCCTCCCCCGTAATGCCTCCCTCCAACTCCCTATCCCTCTTCCCCATACCCTGCGGTACCCTAATCCCACAAAATGTTTCTATCCCACCTACCCCTCCCCTTCTCTTCCATTTCTCCGTAAACCAATCATCAGCATACCTACTAATAGAATCTGTGTCAGTGAGACCCTGTCCCCTCACATAACCCTCCCCACCCTCCACAACAATATGCGCCACGGTAGTCCTCAACTGTCTGTCCTTGAATTTTCTGAGAACATACCCGGTTGGCTTATCACCCTTTAGTACGTCCTCCAATCCTGCCCTGACCCTGAGTGCATCAAAACGTTCATTATGCATCTCTACTAAACGACTCCTAAGTTCCCCCATAACTCCTTCCCCTCCCTCCCTACTCCCCCCCGCATAACAATCATTCAACTGACCCTCTAAATAATTCTGCAATCCAAACCTCCAACGTGCCCTTTCCCTGCCCCTCTTCCTAAAAAATTCTACAATTTTCACCTTTGCCTGCAACTCCCACCAATCTAACAAATCCACCTCCTCATCCCTAGCCTCCCAAAAGCCCTTCCACCATGACTGAAAAGACCGACCTTGATCCTCCTCCTGTAAAAGCCTCACATTTAATTTCCAATAGCCCTGATATATTCTCGGAATACCATCCACCCTAAGATCAGCCAACACTGCTCTGTGGTCTGAAAAACCCACGTCTACTGTTCTAACTCTCTCCACTCCTATCCCCTGCCTCACATAAATCCTATCCAACCTTGCCTCATAACTCCCCTGTACATAGGTATACTCAACCTGATACCCCCCCCCTGCCAACCACATCTACCACCCCGACATCACCCAATGCATCCCTTAAAACACCCAACACACACCCCGCCCCCCTAGGAACTACGTCTACATGCCTAATCACACAATTCCAATCACCTCCAATTATCGCTATGGCAGGTAAACCCCTGAGATGATATAACAAAACGTCACGAACAAAATCTGATTTTATCCTTACGTTACCAATCGCAGGCATATAAACTCCCACAAAACATACCCTACTCTCCCCCCACCACCCATCCACCCGAACAACCCTCCCCCCACCCCCCTCCTCCCACCCCATGACTCGCAAGGGACTGGTCTCCTTTACTAAAACAGCCACTCCGCCCTTTAAAAGCGTTGCCATGCTCACAAACAACTTATATCCTCTCAATCTCAACTCACTACCTGACTTATAGTTATGCTCCTGTAGGAAACCAACATCAACATCGTACCTTTTAAGGAACCACTCCAACCACACCCTTTTAACCTCAGTTTTTAAGCCATTAGCATTTATCGTTACACACCTGAATGGTCAAGGAGAGGCGGCTTACCCCTATGCCGCTGTGGCTTGCTCACACTTCCCTTCAAGCTGCTTACACTTTCCTTATTACTCTTTTTAATAGAACTTCCTACCCCCCCTTGTCTCTCCCCCGATTTTCCCTGTACTCCCCCCCCTGTAGGTGAATTGCGGACCACCTCCGCCCAAACCTTCTTACCTGGTCTTTGCCCAGGTGTTAAAACATCATCTAATTCAGTCAGCCCCGCTGGTCTCTTCCTAGAGCTGCCTCCCAAAGCCACCTCTTCCTCAGACACATCCTCCCTGTGTACCTCTGCCACTACAAGTGTATCCTTTCCAGTGTTCCCTACTACTTCCGACTTCTCACTCAGGCCTTGCAATTGCTGCTTTTCATTGATCCGTTCATCTATGTCCCCTTCTACCAAGGCCTCCTCCAAGAATTCCTGGAGCACTGACTCCAAGGATACCTCCTGTGTCGTCTCCACCACTTCCTCCACCACCTCAGATGTTGGAGAAGGAACTTCCTCCTCCACCGGGAGTGTGACACACGTCCCCATCTGTTCACCCTCCTTCTCCACCTCCTCACTCCATAGAGTAGTCCCATTCTTCGCCGCCGCCACCACACTCGCCTGCTGGATGTCCTCCACCGGGACTGACACCCCCGGGTCAACTCTACGTGCACATTGTGCCGCTATATGGTCAAAAGAGCCACAAAGACGACACGTTCTCCTTTGCCCCACATACGACACATATACCTGGTTTCTGGTGCCTGGCAACATTACATACGAAGGTATAGGCGTCTTTAAAGTCATCTTGATATTGTATGACCCTTCCGGGAGGCCCACATATGGTCCATCCCGCCAAACCCCACCTCTGGCTTCATGAATGACACCATACTTGCGAAAAACTTCCTGTATACCAAACTGCGTTGCCTCGAAGGGTACATTCCTCACTCGTACCCACGTGTAGAATGTAGATACGTCATGCAAGCACACATCCATCGTCGAGTTGAGACACATTCGCCGTTCCTGATACTCCTCCACCACACTGCTGTAGTAGCTATTCCTCAGGAACTTTACAAATACTCGTTTCATCCCATTAAGGGCCACACCATACAGTTCCGCATTAGGGATACCATATAAATCCCTAATAATTGCAGGTAGAACGACGTTCATAGTAGCAGGGCTCAGAGAACCCCTCAACAGCTCAATGCAAACTGTATTTATCCTCCTGCCGGTGTACTCCGCCATGTCTGAACAGTGAAAACTGCGCAGAAACCAGTTGTAGTGGGAGCTACTGCACAGTGCGTCCGCACGGCCCAACAGCGATGCGAACAATGACCTCTGAGAATTGTGCTTAATTGTAGTGCCAGGAGTAACAAAAATGTACCTAGTTTAAATGACTGTTTGATGACAGGTCCGTCGTTGACGGAAAAATTAGGAGATATCTTATTAAATTTCAGGATGAAGAAATATGCGTTTACGGATGACATAAGTAAAGCTTTCCTAAGAGTGGGTTTACAAGAGGCTGACCGGGATTGTACCCACTTCTTATGGCCTGAGAATCCTAGTGACCCACTTAGCCCTCTGAAAACCTTTCGCTTCAGGAGCATATTATTTGGTGCTACATCCAGTCCGCTCCTACTTCAAGCGACGATAAATGCACACCGTAAACGTATGGAAAGTCCATTGAGTAAAGTAATGAGCAAACAATTTTATGTGGACAATTTCCTGGGTGTGACGTCAACTGAAGAGGAACTGTTAATGACTTATGGAGAGGCTAATAAAATAATGCAAAGTGCGAATATGCCTCTGAGGGAATGGAATAGTAATTCGTCCAAATTAAAGGACAAAATAAGTAAAGATTACCCTGGAGATGAAGTTCCAAAATGTAGTAATGTATTAGGATTAACTTGGGATACTGAGAGAGATTTGTTAATGTTAAAAACCTTATAATTACAGTATGCCCAATAAATTAACTAAGAGAGTTTTGCTTGCTGAAGTTTCCAAATGTTTTGATCCACTAGGTTTAGTGTCACCCCTTACTATAAGAGGGAAATTATTAATACAGGAAGCATGGAAACTTAAATGTGCTTGAGATGAGACTCTACCTGAGGAATTCATTAACAGGTGGGATGAATTAATTGGTGATTATGAAAAAATTCCAATGTTGGAGTTCCCATGCCAGGTGGCCAATCCAAATAGGAGAAATGTCCTCCACATTTTTTGTGATGCTTCAAAATTGGCATATGGAGCAGTTGCTTACCTTCAATGTAATAGTGTTATTTCTCTTGTTATGTCTAAGGCTAAAGTGTCTCCAATTAAATCACATACCTTACCTCAGTTGGAATTAACAGTCATTTACGTAGGTGTCAAATTAGCTAATTATATAAGAAATAAGTTGCAGGAGATAAATATTAGCGACACTGTAATTTGATCTGATATTGAGGTATCCTTACAATGGATTCGTAATGGAAACAGTAAAATTGTGTACGTACAAAACAGAGTCGCTGAAATTAATCAGATGCAAGAGAAGTATAATAGTTTGGGTCAGCATATGTTAACATTTAATCATATACCTGGTGAGGAGAATCCAGCTGATTTCTTGTCTCGAGGTTTACCTTATGCTAAATTTGTAAATGCTGTATCATGGTTTAAAGGGCCGAGCTGGTTGGTAAATAAAGCTAATTGGCCTGTACAAAAGGTGTATATTGCTCCTGTTGAAATTACTGTGACCACCGCTCCAATAGTTTGTCCTTCATTAGCCATTGGTATAAATAGGTATTCCTCTTTTCCCAAACTAATCAATGTATCTAATTTGGTGTTTAAATTTCTAAACAAGATGAATATCTCATACACAAATAACCCGCACATAAAAGAGAGAAGCTTACGACGACGTTTCGGTCCGACTTGGACCATTGACAAAGTCACACTAACAGAGGTGGAGCAGGACGGCTACATATAGGCAGGAAGAGGTGGAGGTAGTAGTAGTAGTAGTAGTAGTAGTAGTAGTAGTAGTAGTAGTAGTAGTAGTAGTAGTAGTAGTAGTACAAGAATTGTATATAATACCGACAGGATGAAATGACACATGCACAACACCCGGGCATCCCCACCGTAGACGTTTCGCCATCCAGCCAGCCACTGGATGGCGAAACGTCCACAACAAAGACAACCAGACGCCGCACATGTGTCTTAATTAATTAAGACACATCCATTGGCTGGCTGGACGGCGAAACGTCTACGGTGGGGATGCCCGGGTGTTGTGCATGTGTCATTTCATCCTGTCGGTATTATATACAATTCTTGTACTACTTCTACTACTACTACTACTACTACTACTACTACTACCTCCACCTCTTCTTGCCTATATATAGCCGTCCTGCTCCACCTCTGTTAGTGTGACTTTGTCAATGGTCCAAGTCGGACCGAAACGTCGTCGTAAGCTTCTCTCTTTTATGTGCGGGTTATTTGTGTATCGTTCCAGTCACGGTATTGTGCCTTTTTGTTATTTATGAATATCTCATATAAGTTTTCACATCCTCTTGAATATTGGATAAAGAGGGTACAAGAAGAAATATATGGAAATGAGATTAAACTGATGATGGAAAGAAAAATTGTGAAAGGTTCCATAATAGAGAAATTGGGGCTGTATTTAGAGAGCAATGTAATTAGGTGCAGAGGTAGGTTACAAAATGCTGAATTGGATGATTATGCTAAACACCCTATCTTACTGCCCAAAACTCATCATCTAACAAATTTGATTGTTCTAAATGCCCATAAAAATGTAATGCATGTGGGGTACAAGATACCTTAAATTGTATTAGGGAAACTTTCTGGATTCCACAAGGATGGCAAAGTGTAAAAAGGGTGATTAAACCTTGTGTAATATGTCGCCGTGTGGATGCCAGATCCTATATGTACCCAGGTCCTCCACCATTGCCAAAGGAGCATGTACAATTAGTGAAACCATTTGATGTAACAGGTGTAGACTATAGTGGTCCAATAATTTTAACAGGTACTTCAGATGGTGTTCCACTGAAAGTGTATGTTTGTTTGTTCACCTTTACTGCTACTAGGGCAGTTCATTTAGAAGTGGCACAGAACTTGTCTGCAGAACAGTTTATACAGGTGTTTCGAAAATTTGCAGCTAGGAGATCCTCTCCGAGATTGATGATTTCGGATAATGCCACAAATTTTGTAGCAGGTGCTCAACATTTGATAGAGTTAAATAATAGTAACGATGTTCAATCTCTGTTAACCCAACGAGGGTGTACCTAGAAATTTATTACTCCTAGAGCCCCTTGGCAGGGGGGGGCTGTACGAAAGACTTATTGGCACAGTGAAACGGTGTCTCCGTAAAGTACTACACCGGAAGAAAATTAATTTGGAAGAATTCCATGCATTGTTAGTG
The DNA here is from genome assembly GCF_038502225.1 of Cherax quadricarinatus. Taxonomy (NCBI): domain Eukaryota; kingdom Metazoa; phylum Arthropoda; class Malacostraca; order Decapoda; family Parastacidae; genus Cherax; species Cherax quadricarinatus. The sequence goes on along the minus strand of NC_091293.1, from coordinate 29,397,562 downwards.
GAGGCAGAAAATCGGATAAATAATAGGCCTCTCTCGTACGTGAGTGATACACCTGATACAGATGTATTAACACCTTCTCACCTAATAAGTGGAAGGAAATTGGAAGCTGCCCCTGTCTATAGAGATAATCTGGAAGAAAGTGATGAAGATTACAATGATGCAGCAGTGTTGTGTGATAAATTTAAAATGTTAAATAAAGTAATTGATCATTGGTCTAATGTGTGGCATAAGGAATATCTTCTTACACTACGTGAACACTTTTATGGTGCGACAGAGGCAGTAAATCGACAGAACATTCAATCAGGTGACATTGTGTTGATTGATAGTGAACAACATCGAACATTGTGGCCTCTGGGCAAAGTACTGACATTGTACCCAGATGCACAAGGTGTTGTCAGAAATATCAAAGTGTTGTGTCGTGGTCAGGAAAGTTTATGTACAATTAATAAACTGATTCCCTTGGAATTAAATGGTGTTCAATCAAACGTAAAGAAAAATCTGAGGGAAAGTGACACGAGTGATATGGAAGATAATGCTGACCAAGTGATGCCGGAAGATGAAATCGTAGTAAGACCTACTAGGAGAACAGCCACTCATGCCAGAACCGGCTGGAATCGTCTCCTAAAGGAAGGAGTAATTTAAGTCGTTTAGCAACGAACTCTGGCCGGCCGCAGTGTGGAAAATAATGTGTTTTCCAGAAAAAATACAGTGTATTTTTTATGTAAATTAGTGTAACATACTGTATTAATAAAAATTTATGTCATAAAAAATGGGAAGCCTGCGCCTGAGCAGACGGGACTCGCCATTGTGTTTTGAATGAGCCAAGAAAACGTTAGTGAAAATAAGAAGAATTTTCGTGTTCTAGAGGTTAAATTGTGTTGATAACTCTCAAATAGGAGGCGAAATTGTTGGATGTGCATTCGTGCATAACTTGAGATATCAGGCGAAAGGACAAGACTCTAATTAGACAGAAACAGGATATTACTCCAGCTAAGTGTCTTATTTTATGTTAGATTCTGGCCAGTTTCTTCATAAATTTTAGACAGGAGTTAGACATGATACACCTTGATCTCCAGTCAAATTTGTGAGTGATTTAAAGACATTCTCCTTCTGTTATATAAATGTGTATCTATAATAATTTTTTAATTTTAATATACAGTTCACAAACTTATTAATTTACCAGAATTCTTGTTGATGCATCTTTCATTTGTAATTAATAGGTCTAGAGCAACTTGTGGATAAGACAGTAGTAGGTATCGAAGGGAGACACTTTTGCGACCTAGGTGTCCCAAATTCCTACTTGTCTATGTAACTGATAAATAATAATTATCTTTATCATTTACTGTTATGTACATAATGAGTTACATTCAGATAAATGCAATTTTCCACATAAGTAAACTTATTATAAATTGAGAAAATCTCCCTTTAAACGGCATAAGTGTTCATTATCACAAAACTCTGCTTGCAAAAATAAAACATCAAAAATAAAACAAATAAAAAATAAAATTTCCACATTAATTACATGATTATTATAAATTGAGAAACTATGAAAGCAGCATTAACGTCCATTACCTCATATCTCTGTTTTCAAATATAAAATAAGCACTTCATAAAAATATATAAACAAAGTCTACAGAAACAGTGCAAAAAATTATTGTACATTATCAACCCTGCGTCTCACAGCAATATGTAATAAGCAAAACTGGCTGTACAAAACACACCACTGGGAGAAATTGGAGAGCACGGGAGGGAAAATTTTCAGACTTCAAAACTGGGTATTTAGTTATGTATAAATTTTGTTGGTGGGACTGTGGCCTTGAGAAACACACCATTGACCCCTCAATAGGTGGGCCTCACAGGCCTTCACCCTCGAACCCTGGAGTCACCCCACTTAGTGATCAAAAAAAAAAAAAGCAGGTGGGTCCTGGAGAAACATAACACACAAAACACACAGGATCACTATTCATGACCCAAAAATGGTGAGGCATCCACCAGCACCGTACCACTACCTTCATTTTGATGCAAGGCCACTGTGGACTTGCTTGAAAAGACCTTCATCCGAGGGTCTAAAACAGCTGGCTTACCTGAGGTAAAACTTCAGTACTGGCTACCGTGTGTGTAACTTGAGAAGCCTATGCAGCAGTCTGGTCACTAAGCATCTTTTTGTAAATCTGCTGCCTGTGACCCCCTTTTTTTACAGTAAGTACAAAAATTAGATTTAAAAGTCCCATGCCCATTTAGAGTAGGCTGGGTCCTATGTCCATGGGGAATTGGGTTTTTCCAACCTGCTCCTCGTTTTCTTGAACCTAAAACTGACTTACCACTTCCTTGAGCAGGTAAGTAAGAAGTATACTAAAATCCCTGGGAACCAGGATTCTGGTGGTTAGTAGCCTCAAAAATTCTTTGGATTATGAAGCTGGAAAAAATTTGATTTAAACCTGTGAAATTTCTTACTCCTCCTAGTTGGTGGAGAAAAATTATTATTAACATGATCTGGTTGATAACTACTTCCAACTTTTTGGTTGGCTAAAAACCTTTCACCCAACTCTAGAGCATGGTTAAAATCATTAAAATATTTTTCCTCAAGATATGCCTTAAGGTCAGGAGGTACACTGTTCAAAATATGCTCTAGCAAAATTAAAATCATTACACCTTCATAATCCCCTACATTATAAACCATACCCCGGCCGGGATTGAACCCGCGGTCAGAGTCTCAAAACTCCAGACCGTCGCGTTAGCCACTAGACCAGCTAGTCACAATAAGATTCGTCCAACTAGGTATATTTCTACACCATAGGAAGGTTAGCATAGGCACCAATGTGACCACAAATGCAAGTTTTTACAGACGAATCTCCAGCTAGCGTGGCCGTGACGAACTCTAGCTCAAGTCCCCTCACTGCCGTCAACATGACTCTCTGACCGCGGGTTCAATCCCGGCCGGGGTATGGTTTGTTTGCAATCGTGTCATTACGATTTCGTGAGTCATGTTCCCCTACAATATCTTTGGAGCGGCACCATCTAGTCAGCAGCGACATCTTCTCCTTTCCATACTCCACCAAGGATTGTCCTTCCTGAAACTTTAAATCTCTAAACTTCTGCCTATACCTCTCTGGCAATATCTGATAATATTAAAATGGTATAAAATAGCGACAGTTTGTTAGATAAGACATATGCAACAGTTAGGTATCTTTATTTCGAATTGCCCAGCATAAATACTCAGGACAGGGCAGGAGTCCAACGCGATCTTTAACCACGTTAGTGCATGTAATCACCCACCGGGGTGGGATGCTACCCAGATTATAGTACCAAACAGTTCTGTCATGGAAAGAAACATAATTGAATCTTCCCTCTTGAAACATGAAAGGAATACAGTATACAACTCAAATTAAGGGTTATACAAGCTCGATAACTATTTAGTAGTGTCCATTGTACACAAACTTAAACAACAGTGCTATACAAGATCACAGGATTGTTCATTATGCCAGGTGGGTTGATGGATTGGTGACTCCCGACCAGTGTCTACGTACCAGAACCTCAAACCACGTCAGTTGTAATGGTTATAAAGCGCGTGTAGCTGTTGATGTACCATACGGTGACAAGCACACAAGATAACGAGATAACGTAAGGAGAGGTTAAAGGGTATTAGTAGAATTTAGATCATAGAAATATTATCGGATAGGCATAGAAGATCTCCATATATGGCATATTAACCAACACTGAGAAAAATAGTAGACAATATTTAGGAAGAGATACTTCTGAGTAAATCGGTAGAACATTCGAGTACCTCAGAGCAGGACATTTAAACGGACAAAGAGCACATTGTATTTCTTTCTTTCATTATTTGAAAAAGGTCACACAGAATAACAGCAATCCATGTCTGCAATATCTAACGAGAAACTTACTTTCTCAAACCACGTGACCTGTTATAAACGATTAGAAAAAGCTTAGGGCTGGCTTTTTATATCTTATAATTTCATACTTGATATCTCAGAAACCCTCCTACTCCATATGGAGAGTATGGGGATAATGGTAGGGTGGGGTTGGCACCGACCACTAACCCAGGCTAAGGGTAACCGTGGACGATGACATCTACGGTACTCTGAGACCTCTCTCCATGCTTTGGTTGCTCCCTTGCAACATTGCACAGCTTATGATGCACTGAGAAGTGTGAAAGTACTTGAGCTAAAGATTTCCACCCCCCGTAGCTTGTCCTGCAAATGTATGTATATATATATATATATATATATATATATATATATATATATATATATATATATATAATATAGGGAGGTACCACCTCTAGAATTGGATTGGGGACCCTCATCCTCAGAAAAAAAGAATAAATTTACTTTAGGGAAAACTCGAGATTCTCCCCGGAGCTGTTTAAATATTGTCTTCTCTTACCACCCCCTATATTTTATATTCTATGTAAACTTTATTTAAAGACAAAATACATTAACAAAAATACAATAGGAAGTAGAGCAACATACAAGACATGTCAGAGCCTACATCTCAAATACTTCATCCGGCTCCCCAGCAGTCGGCCGCGTACCCAGAATGCTGCAAGCATTTCCATTCGGGATCGCGACACTGAGTTTCTGGAAGAGGAAGCTGGCCGCTCTGTGATCCTTCGTCTTTGAGGAAGTTTAGAGCACACTAACCCTATGCTCCAAGGGTCTCTGATCCTACTGGGATGAAGTTATACCAGCTGGGCAGGCCGTCATATTTGCCGAATTGGCCATGACTTCTGACATAGCCAGAGCATGACCTATTTGTGCTGAATAGGTAAATCTGGAGAATTAGCAAGAACTCATTAAAAATTAAGTCTTTTCTAAAATTTTCTATTGTACGTTTGAAGATATATATTTTTTACATTTACGTTTAATGTAAAAAAATAAAAATTTTGTACCCAAAGAACCTCAAACAACTTACCTAACCTTATTATAACAAGCGCAATTTAACCTAGCCTAACGCAACTAAATTAATTTTAGATAAGTTTACAATAATTAATAATAAACAAACACAATGAAATATGTAGACAGCCTGTACTGTCTGCACAGACAGCCCATGCTGTCTGCCAGCTTAGTTCATATTTCGCGCCACTCAAGTGCTGCCACCTATAGGCCTTGCCACTTCAGTATGCCCAGACTTGCCTCGCTCTCACTCACACAGCGGCCTGGCATCAAGACACAAGTACTCCCAGCTCTCTCTCGTGGGCATGGCCCTGCCCGGGCCATGGGCACAAACACACAAGCCTGTGTAACCCAGCACTAGTTATCAATAAAGTAAGAAGCCTCCGAAGAAGACATATCATTCACAACCCGCTACAGCTACCAAATAAGCACCATTATAAATGGTGACAGCGGTGCTTGCAGCAGTTGTGTTTGCCTGGAGAGAAGGAGGAAGAGGTATGAAGTCATCTTCACTTCATCACCCTACACAAGAAGCATCCGTCTCTCAACGAGTTATCCTGATGTCGTGTCTGCACGTTTGAGCATCCAGACACAGGTACAAGCAGGATCCAGCCGAAATTTGCCGAAATTCTCCGAGAATTGTGAGTGGCGTCACAGTGACCCCACGCTACAGCGTCCCAGTGACCCCACGCTGTTTCTCAAGTCACGTGTTCAGCGTCACTTGTATGTTGCTGTTGTTGTTCAGCTCAGCACAGCTGTTTCAGCAAGCCAGAGGTGAGTTTTGTGGTGATTTCTGCGTCCAGTGTGAGCTTCTCCACGTGTTTGTGGGTGGAGGAGGAGGAGGAATGGCCAGATGCCCGCCCTGCCATACACTCACGCACGCTCCTCGCCACCACACTACCATACACTCACCACTGCCCACTCCCTCTGCTGTGTTTTCTGCTGTTTTTCGTATGAATTCATTGCCAGTGCTGTGTATCCGAGTGCCCGAGGCCACTCGAAGCTACGTGGATCACGACGTCACGTGGGTGTGGGCGATGTCACGTAGACCTACAAAGCCACGTGAGTTACCAGATGTCCCAGGCCTCATGCTGTGGTCATGCTGCCCGCATCACATCGACGCCACCACCCACGATGCTGCCCGACTTCATGACGTCACGATGTCTGCTGACGTCACCTCACGATGTCTGCCTGACGTCACCTCGAGATGTCTGTTGACGTCACTGCTGCTGACGTCACCTTGCGACATCACGCCTGACATCACATGATGTCACATCGAGTGTTCTAGTAATTATTTCAGGATTGTCGAGAACATTGAGAGAAGATATATGTCGTGTGTTAATTAATTCCTCTCAGTCAGTGTTCTCACATTTTAGTATGTCTTAGTCAGTTTTATGCGCAGAAAAGCATCATTTGCTAGTTAAGCCATGTTGTACCGTATGTACAGCGGTGTGTTTGTAAGTTTTCCGTGTGTCCAGTGAGGTCTGTGGTCAGACCCTTGAGTTGCACCACTGTGCTGTCACCCGCGTGACCAGTGTTTGACAGCTGATTACTCAGCCCAAGTGACCGAGCCCTCTTGTACAGAAAGCTTTTATGCTCGTCGCTCGTGATGTTCTGTAGAATCGTACCTGCTACGATTCCCATCGAGATTTGTTTCACTTCACCTCCAGACCTTCAGAGTGCAGTTATATGTAGAGAAACAAGTCTGGGGACGCTTAGACTAACCTCTGCTATAACTCCAACTGTCGAGAGATGATACTCGTCAAGCCGCAGCCAGGCCTGTCGGCAGGCGCTGTGTCAGCCTCGTGTCACAAGCTTCAGTGAGCAGCCTGCACAAAGAAGATGTCACTTTGACTGCTAGCTCTCTCACTGCAGTCTGGTGTATGATGTTACGACTCCCAGATGTTTCGCCCAGTCGTCTCTGCCACGACTCGCTCCACGCTCGCCGGCAGTGACAGCCCAGCGACAGTACCAGTCGAGAAGTGTCCTCCTGAGTCGCTTGCCAGAAGTCCTGCCCAGTTGCCGAGTTTTGTCGACGCCTCACTCGAGGGCACCAGCATGTCGTGCCCCAGGTTGAGTGAAAACCTGCAGCGACTCCTACGATGTCTGCTTCACCGTTCCAGAGGAGACCGTACCCTGTTACGTCACAGCTCAGCCGCAGCGATGTCTCCCGTGTTGCAGTATCTGTCCAGACGCAGGAAGGCGTGCAGTGATGCCCATCGACGCTCACTGCCTATGACCACGATGTTTAGCACACCCCACATGTTTTTTTCTTCCCTCCCTGTAGGAAGTTTTTTTTTCCATGTCCATATGTATATATATGTTTTTATTTTGTGTTCTGTGCCCTGTTCCTACGAGAGAGAGACCGAGTTTCTTTTACTACCAGTATTGTCGCGTCGGGACGACGCGCGGTAGGTGGCCGAGCGTATGTAGACAGCCTGTACTGTCTGCACAGACAGCCCATGCTGTCTGCCAGCTTAGTTCATATTTCGCGCCACTCAAGTGCTGCCACCTATAGGCCTTGCCACTTCAGTATGCCCAGACTTGCCTCGCTCTCACTCACACAGCGGCCTGGCATCAAGACACAAGTACTCCCAGCTCTCTCTCGTGGGCATGGCCCTGCCCGGGCCATGGGCACAAACACACAAGCCTGTGTAACCCACCACTACTTAACAATAAAGTAAGAAGCCTCCGAAGAAGACGTATCATTCACACCCGCTTGCAGCACTTACCAAATAAACCCCGTTATAACAACATATATAAGACAGTCACATTCGGCTTCTCTTTTTTCTCTTGTTTCTTGTTTGTATTCTCTAGTCATCGTCTCTTTCGCCTCTGTTTCTATGTGTTCTCACCCACTTCCGTAAATTAAGAATTTCAAGTTAAAGTAATAAAAAAATACATGGAGATAAATGAAACAACAGATTAGGACACTTGTATATTGCAAGCTCTCTGCTACCATCGTCTGCGTCTAAGTTACAGACTAAAATATACAGTTGTAGTAGCTTGTTACTTTATATCTCTATACAAATGAACTACAAGGGATTACATTAACTAAGTGTTCATTATACTCATATAGGTAAGTTATTGTCCTGTGTTTCGTGGAGTGAACCTAATGGCAAAAGGTTTATCCGGCATCATGTTAAGTCTCATTATTTGACCGATGGTGTCACCTCCAGTAGAGCTTTCCACCTCCATCTTGAAGCTTTTCACAAGCTGTTGCAAAAGAAAAAATAAGCTTGTCCAATGTTACGATTCTTAGAAAGAAAAACAATCATTGAAGTCATTTATGAGAACATAAGAGAAAACATGAAGCCGTGTCTTTGAAGTATATTAAACATTCTCAACATATTTGCCAAATGCATGATGTGTTTGCATTACGCTCAACTATAAAAAATTCTCACAGACAAGAATTCCCCAGAAATCCCAGCTCGCCTTAAATAATTTTCAGAGTTATATGAAACACAAAATAAGGTTAAGACAGGCCAAGAATAAAATTTAGATAAAATAAATGAGTTCCTCTAAGCGGATATCTAAGAAAGGTTAAGTACGACACTTTACAACGGTAATTCTTTAAAAAAATTTTTGCTGGTGCCCAGGTTCTAGTTAAGGGAGGCTAAACCAACAACCTCTACCCTGACTCTCACTTTGGTCTTCACACACCACTTGAGATAAATAATAGACAAGGAAAAAATGTTAATTTAAAATAAGAAAATCGAGTAAACTTGGTTGCTGTACAAACTAGTTTTTTGCTCAAACTCATTAAAGAGAACACTGCCTTGAAAACTAATTTAACAAGGTATTCTAATTTAAGAGAAGCTGTATCACAAATTGTGCTCTGGTTACCTCGTAAGTCATGTACTAGCTGTATTAGAAGTCAAGCTCTGGCCGTATTAGAAATCATCTTCTGGATATATTATAAGTCAAACTCTGGCTGTATCAGTAGTCATGCTTTGGCTGTATTAGAATCCAAGCTCTAGATGTATTAGTAGTCATGCTTTGGCTGTATCACTAGTCATGCTTTGGCTGGATTAGAAGTCATGCTCTGGCTGTATCATTAGTCATGCTCTGGCTGTATCATTAGTCATGCTCTGGCTGTATCAGTAGTCATGCTCTGGCTGTATCATTAGTCATGCTCTGGCTGTATCAGTAGTCATGCTCTGGCTGTATCAGTAGTCATGCTCTGGCTGTATCGGTGGTCATGCTGCACTGGCAGTATCAGTAGTCATGCACTAGCAGTATCAGTAGTCATCATCCAGCTGTATAGGCAGTCATGCTCTGGCAGTATCAGAAGTCCTGCCCAAGCCTGCAAACAAATTCAAAACTTTGTCTTTGTGACAGAAAGAGCTGAAAATCCAGCTCCTGCCCGGTAGTTTGTTGCAAAGGCCAGAAGAACCTGAAGATCTTTACATCCCAGAGCCAGTTTTTTCTTGTGCACTTTAACCCAAAATGCACTCAACGATTTCTTTTGCTTGCTTAAAACATAATGAAGCGTTATAATTTTTACCTCTACGAGCAGCTGCGTTTGCAGCTAATTTATGTTTCCCATATTCAAGAAGAATGCGTGGATGATGGCAAAATGTCTTGTGCTAAAGAGTTATGCTACTCTCCCCTTCCTTGTGTCAAACGTGACTTTATCTCTCACTTTACAGTAACTGTATGACCCTTGGGTGTTTATTGCTTCTTCATTATTATAATTATGGTAATATGCAGCTCGCAGCTATGTTGAATGTTTCGAGGACGATGAAGGAAACTACTGTGTCTTCCAGAAACAAAATAGGGAGTAGAAAAATAGTAGTCTTTTTTTTTTCCTGTCCTCTTCTGCACCTTTAACTTACCGTTAAATGTTGACAGCTTCTCTGATAGCCCAAGCACTCTGGTCACGACTTTTCACTGAAGTGATAAAGTCGTTGACCTAAGGAAAAATAACTCACTAGGAAGACCACGAGCATCATCCACTTGCAGCATTGTGGTAATGGGACGAGTCATCTCAAACAAGAATATTTCTACCTTCCTGCAATGCCGCTATTCGTAGAACCTTTCCTAGCTACATTTATTTGACCTTGGTGTGATTTGGTATATATATATATATATATATATATATATATATATATATATATATATATATATATATATATATATATATATATATATATATATATATATATATATATATATATATATATATATATATATATATATATATATATATGTGTGTGTGTATATATATATGTATGTGTATGTGTGTATGTATGTGTGTGTGTTTGTGTGTGTACTCACCTATTTGTACTCACCTATTTGTGGTTGCAGGGGTCGAGTCATAGCTCCTGGCCCCGCCTCTTCGCTGATTGCTACTAGGTCCTCTCTCTCCCTGCCCCATGAGCTTTATCATACCTCTCCTTAAAACTATGTATGGTTCCCGCCTCCACTACGTCACTTTCTAGGCAATTCCACGGCCTGACTACTCTGTGACTGAAGAAATACTTCCTAACATCCCTTTGATTCACCTGAGTCTTCAACTTCCAATTGTGACTTCTTGTGTCTGTGTCCCATCTCTGAAACATCCCGACTTTGTGTGTGTGTGTGTGCGTGTGTGTGTGTGTGTGTGTGTGTGTGTGTGTGTGTGTGTGTGTGTGTGTGTGTGTGTGTGTGTGTGTGTGTGTGTGGGTGTGGGTGTGTGTGTGTGTGTGTGTAGTTAGAGCTTTGTCATTCCCATGTACGATGTTTCAATTGGAAGACGAAACTGGAGCACATCTGACTAAAGATTCAATGAATGACTGACCTCGCAGTGATGGTATTCACTCCTTGAGTGATGTCTTGCATGACAGCTGCAACTCACGCGACGGCCTTTAACAGTTTTGGGTTGCACAAAGCCATAAATAAGGTGTTTCGCTCAAGACAACGGTTCATTCTCCTAGAGTGGAACATTAATTTACTATACTCTAACTATCTTTATGCTACCCATATTTGTCGGAACTCAGACTTCCTCCTGATGGAGGAGACAATGAAGAATCATTACTCACTGACTATTTTCACTTTATCAATGAATCTCTGGCGTGCTCCAATCATCAGTAATGCAATATCAGAGCACATGCTGGAACACTGATTCAGGTTAAATACTTCTTCCTTAATGAATGAATCTCCAATTGAGAAAATATCTCCGGTTGTGGTAGACGGCAATAGCCGGCAGAACAAGAACAATTCCTCCCCTATCGTTCGGATCTCGATAGCGTGCATACGCTGTGAATGGAGCGTCGTCACTAGCATCAAACAGCAATCACCTGTTGTTTGATGTCATTTGATATGTCGAAGATGCTCGCATGAATCATATCATTCGACAAAGGAATCTGCTCGATCTTCCTGGCGACGTCACGTCGCGACGCCTGGTGGCGTCCCCTCCGCAGACGGTATGCACCCTCCCGACGTCACCTCTGTAGACAGCATGAACCCTGGTGGCGTCCCCTCTGCAGACGGTAGCATACTGCCGACGTCACCTCCGCAGATGAGTCATGAGTAATACCTTGTTAACTACTTTTAGGTAAGACACATATGCAACAGTTAGGTATCTTTATTTCGAAACGTTTCGCCTACACAGTAGGCTTCTTCAGTCGAGTACAGAAAAGTTGATAGAAGCAGAAGATACTTGAAGACGATGTAATCAGTCCATCACCCTTAAAGTTGTGAGGTGGTCAGTCCCTCAGTCTGGAGAAGAGCATTGTTCCATAGTATGAAACAATACCATGGAACAATGCTCTTCTCCAGACTGAGAGACTGACCACCTCAAAACTTTAAGGGTGATGGACTGATTACATCGTCTTCAAGTATCTTCTGCTTCTATCAACTTTTCTGTACTCGACTGAAGAAGCCTACTGTGTAGGCGAAACGTTTCGAAATAAAGATACCTAACTGTTGCATATGTGTCTTACCTAACAACCTGTCGGTATTTTATACCATTTTAATGTTCATTCTAACTACTTTTAGCTTCAACTGTATCTCACCAGTTGCGTGGCTTCTTCTGTCCTGCAATCAGTCACCAGCTTGAATGATCAGAGATCGAGAGTTCGACTTCAACCAAAGGATCAAGTTTTCATCAATCCTCGGGTCTAACTATCCGTATCAAAACGAAACAGAACAAAATGGGAGCGACAGTAGCTTAGTACTTTCGACAGAAGAAACCTTGTGTTTTTTTAAACATCGAAAGCACTGCCTTTTCTTTCGAGACGTTGCCCGGTGTACATAGGAACAAATAACTGTTCTTATGTACACTATTTTTCTTCACATCAAGATAAAGTTAAACTGTCTGTTTTCTCATCAATGTTTTTGAGAGTTTTGCGTATTTGTAGTCCAGAGTTCATAGATGAAGAAATATCCAAAATTTATGGAATAGCTAATGATCTGAAATACCCACGAAACGTAATTGATAAATCTTTTAAGATTGCTAGAAATACTTTTTTACAATCCAAAAAGGGACAACCAACCTTATTCAACTAAAAATATGTTGGTTCTCCCTTACCATGAAAACTTGGTTGATATGCCTTCTCTTCTTAAGACTTTTAATATCAAAGTTGTATTTAAAAATCTTGATACAGTAAAAAAAAATTTTTGATAAAGAATTTCCCCCAAAATGCTGATGGATGTGTCTATAAGATTCCTTGTAAAATTTGCGATAAAGTTTACTACGGTCAAACTGGTAAAAGTCTCGAGCTAAGATTAAAACAATATAAATATAGAATTAGAACTGGACAAGATTCCAATGCTCTATTTATTCATGTGAGAGATTTTAACCATCCAATTGATTTTCAAAAAGTTGAGAAAGTTGTATCAAGCAAGTCCATGGTCGACAGGAATATAATTGAATCTTGTTTCATAAAAAGCAGTTTTGACAATAATATGAATATTTCTTTTGGTTTATATAAATTAGATCCACTTATAATTAATAGAATTTGGGAAGAATTTAATAATACATTGGACAAATAATAAATTTTAAAATTCTTAATTCTTGGGTACAATAGTTTGTTTGTGGGTTGCGTGAAGGACTGTCTAGTTTGACCAGCGGGCCTGCTGCAGTGTTTCCTTTCTAATGAGTCGCACGTCAGGTGTTGTTTTGTTGTGGGATGTAATAGTGAGGTGGCGTCTAGACCCTTTATATGCCTTCCAATGATGCATTACCACACTTCACGATGCACTTCTCGAACAGGGTAAAGATCAAACCAGATAGTGGGACAGTTAATGACTCGTCCAAACTAGCACTTGCAGCTGTCGTCAGTGGCAGACTGCAAGTCAAGTTTAATGCGATTCTGTCGCTCAAAGAGGCCTTCGTTGTCGTCTGTACTGACGACACCGAGGCTGACAAACTCATTACCACCACTGCTACAGCCACTCTACGAGATCAGGGATTTATTGTCTTGACTTCCCCAGCTCTGAAGGCCAGGAGAACTGTGTTCCTCAAGAGACTCGACAAGCTCATCACTGTCCAGGCTACCGAAGAAATCAAGCCGTCCATTGAAGCACAGAACCCTTGGGCCAAGGTGAAATTCATTACCAAAATACCCAACGCCTCTTCCATGCTGAAGGTCACCTTCAGTGACGTCAACATGGCAGCCAGAGCTCTCGCTGAGGGACTGGCTATTCACTACTTCCACATCAACCCAGCCTTCATCGAAGCAGGAAAATTCCATCAAATTCCAGTATTCCAACTGTTACTCATACCTACATACCACCAAAGACTGCCTTGCCAAGAATAAGAAGTTCTGCTCCACCTGCGACCAAGAAGGTCATGACTTCAAGACGTGCACTACTGCCTCTCCACCTAAATGCTTGAACTGCAAGAATGATCACCATACTCTTGCTGCCAAGTGCCCAACCAGACGAGATATACTTAAGAAACAACTCCAACAACAACAAAAAAACCCACTGCACAAGCGACTACATATGCTGCTATTACCAAGCTTCAAGCAGATACTACCAAGATTCTTCAAGCCACGCAAGCTGCATCTACCACGTCTTCGCCAGCTCTTGCTGGCGACTCCACCAAGATTCTTTACTGCATCATGTATGCTCATGTGCAGAATGTAGCTGAACCTGGTTCCTTCAACACCACCATCAACGAACTCTTCAAGCTCAACAACATGCCTGGTTTCACATTCCCTGCATCTCCACCTTCCACAGAGATCATAAAATCCACTGCAAATGTCGACAACATTACCACTGCTCCACCGCTACCACACCTTCCTCCCGACACAGAGATGGACCAATCAGAGACCACTGAGACGCAGACCGATTCCACCAATGAGAGTCCAGCAGCACCTGCTTCCACCTCCGTCACAACGGACCAATCAGACGCCTCACCTCAATCGTCTCAGCCACCAGCCAAGAAGGTTAAAACACAAGAGCCTTGGGATGCATCCCTACGTACTACCGCCACTCGTTCACGAGAAGTCCAGTTCCTGCCTGGTGTATACTTCTACACAACCAACCAGAATGAGAACGCAATGTACACTCCAGAAATTATTCAACGCCTCCACAACGAGACAGTCAAGTTCACCTGCGACTCAACTCGATCATTCACCACTGAATCCCTGATCAACCTACTCTCAAAAAGTCACCGCTTTGTGGCACTCGACTACACCACAAGGAAGAAATTCAGGACTCTCTAGAATGGGGCTGCCGAAGACGGTACCCTCATCTAGCAGGACTGTCAATGATCAATCACCGTGAAGACAAGTTTCCCCAGCACTTTGCTGCCTGCTAAAGCTGGGGTGTGGCTCCAAAACGAACCCTGTAATTGCTGCCTCCGCCCTCCTATGCTGCTGAAGATGCTGAACGAGAAGACACTTCCCACTTGGGGAGTCACCGCAAGACAGAAGAAGTCACCCTCCAACCGGAGGGCCCCAAGAAAGAATACAGAAGAAAGAAGAAGATGAACGACACCCCCCGCCCGGGAGGCCACCGCCGGGTCGCCATCTGGAGAAGACCCGGGCCGGAAGTACCGGCAAACCTACAACAACATTAGAACATAAGAAAGGAGGATCACTGCAGCAGGCCTGTTGGCCCATACTCGGCAGGTCCTTTACAATCCATCACACTAACAAACATTTGCCCAACCCAATTTTCAATGCTCCCCAAGAAATAAGGTATGATAACTCTATCGACTCATTTGCAAGTCCCAATCAAATCCAACCCCTCTCACTCATATGTTTATCCAACCTAAATTTGAAACTACCCAAAGTCCTAGCCTCAATAACCCAACTAGGTAGACTGTTCCACTCATCAACTACCCTATTTCCAAACCAATACTTTCCTATGTTCTTTCTAAATCTAAACTTGTCTAATTTAAATCCATTACTGCGGGTTCTCTCTTGTAGAGATATCCTCAAGACCTTACTAATGTCCCCTTTATTAATACCCATCTTCCACTTATACACTTCGATCAGGTCTCCCCTCATTCATCGTCTAACAAGTGAATGTAATTTAAGAGTCTTCAATCTTTCTTCATAAGGAAGATTTCTAATGCTATGTATTAATTTAGTCATTCTACGCTGAATGTTTTCTAACGAATTTATGTCCATTCTGTAATATGGAGACCAGAACTGAGCTGCATAATCTAGGTGAAGCCTTGCTAATGATGTATAAAGCTGCAGTATGACCTCTGGACTTCTGTTGCTTACACTTCTTGATATCAATCCCAATAATCTATTTGCTCTATTACGTACGCTTAGGCACCATAACCCCAAAGTCCTTTTCACAATCTGTATGGCTAAGTTCTACATTGTTTAACTTATAAGTACTAGGGTTATGGACACTCCCGAGCTTCAGAACCTTGCATTTATCCACATTGAACTGCATCTGCCACTTTGCTGACCAGGTATTGAGTTTGTCTAAATCCTGTGTGATGAATGGTTTTGTGATGAATGGTTTGAAAAACCGACAAGTTGAAGATTGAGACACTTATGCAGCATATGGGAATCTTTATTCAGGAAACGTTTCGCCACACAGTGGCTTCATCAGTCCAATACAAAGAGGAAGGCGTAAGGAGAGGAGGAGTATGAGGTAATCAGTCCCTCAGCCTGGAGTCGATGTGTTCAGTCCATCAAATCCTCCTGAAGTTCCCTGATATTTACGTTTGAATCAATTATCCTACCTATCTTTGTGTCATCGGCGAATTTGCTCATTTCACTAGTAATTCCCTCATCAAGATCATTGATATATATTATAAACAACAACGGGCCCAAGACTGATCCCTGTGGAACGCCACTTGTTACAGATCCCCACTCGGATTTAATCCCATTTATGGACACTCTCTGCTTCCTGTCTGTGAGCCATGACTCGATCCACGAGAGCACTTTTCCCAGAATGTCATGAGCTGCCACTTTCTTTAACAGTCTTTGGTGCGGAACTCTATCAAAAGCCTTACTAAAATCTAAGTAAATAATATCAATTTTTTTATCGTGATCAACAGCCTCAGAAGCTTTACTGAAGAAAGTTAATAAACTAGTTAGACAAGAACGGCCTCTCGTGAATCCATGCTGAGTATCATTAATCAAGCTATGCTTTTCGAGATGGCTTCTTATAATCTCAGCTATAATTGACTCTAGTAATTTGCCTACAATTGAGGTCAGGCCTATTGGGCGGTAATTAGACGGTAACTTTTTTTGTTCCTTGATAATGTGAGTAGCCACAAAAGCGCTTGGAATTTCACTATGCTTTCACAGTGGTTGCTTTGCATATTCTGAAATCACCTGTTTACTGTGATCTTATTGTGTATATATATATATATATATATATATATATATATATATATATATATATATATATATATATATATATATATATATATATATATATATATATATATATATATATATTTATATATATATATATATATATAAATATATATACATATATATATATATATATATATATATATATATATATATATATATATATATATATATATATATATATTTATAGATATATATACATATATATATATATATGTATATATATATATATATATATATATATATATATATATATATATATATACATATATATATATATGTGTGTGTGTGTGTGTGTGTGTGTGTGTGTGTGTGTGTGTGTGTGTGTGTGTGTGTGTGTGTGTGTGTGTGTGTGTGTGTGTGTGTGTGTGAATGCAGCAGTGAGGAGGCAGTGGGAGGCAGTGGAGATGTCCTGTCTAAGGGCAATGTGTGGTGTAAATATTATGCAGAAAATTCGGAGTGTGGAAATTAGGAGAAGGTGTGGAGTTAATGAAAGTATTAGTCAGAGGGCTGAAGAGGGGTTGTTGAGGTGGTTTGGTCATTTAGAGAGAATGGATCAAAGTAGAATGACATGGAGAGCGTTTAGATCTGTAGGGGAAGGAAGGCGGGGTAGGGGTCGTCCTCGAAAAGATTGGAGGGAGGGGGTAAAGGAGGTGTTGTCGGCGAGGAGTTTGGATTTCCAGCGATCGTGCGTGAGCGTGTTAGATAGGAGTGAATGGAGACAAATGTTATTTGGGACCTGGCGATCTGTTGGAGTGTGAACAGGGTAATATTTAGTGAAGGAACTCAGGGAAACCGGTTATTTTTATATAGCCGGACTTGAGTCCTGGAAATGGTAAGCACAATGTCTGCACTCTAAAGGAGGGGTTCAGGATATTGGCAGTTTGGAAGAATATGTTGTGTATCTTTATAGGTATATGCTTCTAAACTGTTGTGTTCTGAGCACCTCTGCAAAAACAGTGATTATGTGTGAGTGAGGTGAAAGTGTTGAATGATGATGAAAGTATTTTCTTTTTGGAGATTTTCTTTCTTTTTTGGGTCACCCTGCCTCGGTGGGAGACGGTCGACTTGTTGAAAAAAAAATATATATGTGTATGTATATATATATATATATATATATATATATATATATATATATATATATATATATATATATATATATATATATATATATATATATATATGCGTGTGTGTGTGTGTGCGTGTGTGTGTGTGCGTGTGTGTGTGCGTGTACTCACCTATTTGTACTCACCTATTTGTGGTTGCAGGGGTCGAGTCACAGCTCCTGGCCCCGCCTCTTCGCTGATTGCTACTAGGTCCTCTCTCTCCCTGCCCCATGAGCTCTATCATACCTCGCCTTAAAACTATGTATGGTTCCTGCCTCCACCACATCACTTTCTAGGCTATTCCACGGCCTGACTACTCTATGACTGAAGAAATACTTCCTAACATCCCTTTGATTCATCTGAGTCTTCAACTTCCAATTGTGACCTCTTGTGTCTGTGTCCCATCTCTGGAACATCCCGTCTTTGTCCACCTCGTCTATTCCACGCAGTATTTTATATGTCGTTATCATGTCTCCCCTGACCCTCCTGGCCTCCAGTGTCGTCAGGCCGATTTCCCTCAACCTTTCTTCATAGGACAATCCCCGTAGCTCTGGGACTAGTCTTGTTGCAAACCTTTGCACTTTCTCTAATTTCTTGACGTGCTTGACTAGGTGTGGATTCCAAACTGGTGCTGCATACTCCAGTATGGGCCTGACGTAGATGGTGTACAGAGTCTTAAACGAATCCTTACTGAGGTATCGGAACGCTATCCGTAGGTTTGCCAGGCGCCCGTATGCTGCAGCAGTTATCTGATTGATGTGCGCCTCAGGAGATATGCTCGGTGTTATACTCACCCCCAGATCTTTTTCCTTTAGTGAGGTTTGCAGTCTTTGGCCATCTAAACTATATTGTGTCTGCGGTCTTCTTTGCCCTTCCCCAATCTTCATGACTTTGCATTTGGCAGGGTTAAATTCAAGGAGCCAGTTGCTGGACCAGGCTTGTAGCCTGTCCAGATCTCTTTGTAGTCCTGCCTGATCCTCGTCCGATTCGATCCTTCTCATTAACTTCACATCGTCTGCAAACAAGGACACTTCTGAGTCTATCCCTTCCGTTATGTCGTTCACGTATACCAAGAACAGCACAGGTCCTAGGACTGACCCCTGTGGAACCCCGCTTGTCACAGGCGCCCACTCTGACACCTCGTCGCGTACCATGACTCGTTGTTTCCTCCCTGTCAGATATTCTCTGATCCATTGCAGTGCCTTTCCTGTTATGTGTGCCTGGTCCTCTAGCTTTTGCAGTAACCTCTTGTGAGGAACTGTGTCGAAAGCCTTCTTGCAGTCCAAAAATACGCAGTCGATCCACCCCTCTCTCTCTTGTCTTACTTCTGTCACCTTGTCATAAAACTCTAGTAGGTTTGTGACACAGGATTTTCCTTCCCTGAAACCGTGCTGGTTGTCAATTATACACTTGTTTCTTTCCAGGTGCCCCACCACTCTCCTCCTGATGATCTTCTCCATGACCTTGCATACTATACACGTTAGAGATACAGGTCTGTAGTTTAGTGCCTCATGTCTGTCTCCCTTTTTAAAAATTGGGACTACATTTGCCATTTTCCATACCTCAGGGAGTTGCCCAGTTTCAAATGATGTGTTGAAGATCTTTGTTAATGGCTCACACAATATCTCTGCTCCCTCTTTAAGGACCCATGGAGAGATGTTGTCTGGTCCCACCGCCTTTGAGGTGTCAAGTTCGCATAGCAGCTTCTTCACCTCCTCCTTGGTTATATGTACCTCATCCAGCACTTGCTGGTGTGCCCCCCTGTTCTGATTTCTTGGAGTCCTACTGGTTTCCACTGTAAATACCTCTTTAAATCTTGTGTTGAGCTCCTGACATACCTCTCGGTCGTTTCTTGTGAATTCCCCATCACCCTTCCTCAGTCTGATTACCTGGTCCTTGACTGTTGTTTTCCTCCTGATGTGGCTGTACAACAGCTTCGGGTCAGTCTTTACTTTTGATGCTATGTCATTTTCATATTGTCTCTGAGCCTCCCTTCTTATCTGTGCATATTCGTTTCTGGCTCTTCGGCTGATTTCTTTATTTTCCTGAGTTCTCTGTCTTCTGTACCTTTTCCATTCTCTAGTACACCTAGTTTTTGCCTCCCTACACCTTTGGGTGAACCAAGGACTCGTTCTGTTCTTCCCATTATTTCTGTTTCCCTTGGGAACAAACCTCTCCTCTGCCTCCTTGCATTTTGTTGCTACATAGTCCATCATTTCTTGTACTGGTTTTCCTGTCAGTTCCCTCTCCCACTGAATGTCTTGAAGGAAGTTCCTCATGCCTGAGTAGTTCCCCCTTTTGTAGTTTGGTTTTTCCCAGCCTATTCCTGCTACTCTCTCCACTTGGAGCTCAACTATGTAGTCGAAGCACAGAACCACATGATCACTAGCTCCCAGGGGCCTTTCATACATGATACCCTCGATGTCCGAACTACTCATGGTGAATACAAGGTCCAACCTTGCTGGTTCATCCTCTCCTCTCTCTCTGGTAGTGTCTCTAACATGTTGATGCATGAGGTTCTCCAGTACCACATCCATCATCTTGGCTCTCCATGTTTCGGGACCCCCATGGGGCTCCAGGTTTTCCCAGTCAATCTCCTTGTGATTGAAATCACCCATAACTAGTAACTTTGCTCCCCCCATGTGTGCTCTCCTGGCCACCTCGGCTAGTGTGTTGATCATTGCTCTGTTGCTCTCATCGTATTCTTCTCTTGGCCTCCTGCAGTTCTGTGGTGGGTTGTACATTACTGCAATTATCACCTTATGTCCCTCAGACTGGATTGTTCCTACTAAGTAGTCCCTTTCGCCCATGCCATCCATTCCTTCCATTTTCTCAAAACCCCACTGGTTTTTAATGAGCAGTGCAACTCCTCCTCCCCCTCTCCTCCCTCTGTCTTTCCTGAAGATTTGATATCCGGATGGAAAGATTGAATCTGTTATTATTCTGGTGAGTTTTGTTTCTGTGAGTGCTATTATGTCTGGGGATGTCTCTTTGATTCTTTCGTGCCACTCCTCATACTTGTTTGTTATTCCATCTGCATTTGTATACCACACCTTCAACTTCTTTTCTAAGACTGTGGTCTGGGAAGTATATTGGGGTTGGGGAAGTGGGAGACCTGGTAAGGAACTATGGGTTGTTGCTGTGGGGG
>NC_091293.1:29356615-29366615 GCF_038502225.1 Cherax quadricarinatus | reverse complement strand
CGGTCCTAGGACTGGCTCTTGTGGAACCCCGCTCGTCACAGGCGCTCACTCTGACACTTCATCTCGTACCATGACTCTGATGCCTTCCTGACAGGTATTCCCTGATTCATTGCTGTGCCTTTCCTATCATACCTGCCTGGTCCTCCAGCTTATGCACTAATCTCTAATGTGGAACTGTGTCAAAAGCCTTCTTACAGTCCAAGAAAACCCAATCTACCCATCACTCTCTTTCTCGTGTCTTACTGCTGTCATCCTGTCATAGAACTCCGGTAGGTTAGTGACACAGGATTTCCAATCCCTGAAACAGTGCTGGTTGTTGTTACTAAGCTCAATCCTTTCTAGGTGCTCCAGCACTCTTCTCCTAATAATCTTCTCCATGACTTTGCCTACTATGCATGTCAGTGACACTGCTCTGTAGTTTAATGCTGAGTGTCTGTCTCCTTTTTAAAAATTTGGACTACATTTGCTGTCTTCCATACCTCAGTCGCCCTGTTTCGATAGATATGTAGAAGATTGTTCTTAGCGACATGCATAACGTCTCTGCTCCCTCTCTCAGGACCCATAGAGAGATATTATCCGGCCCCATCGCCTTTGAGGTATCTAGTTTGCTTAGTAGCCTCTTCACTTCTTCCTCGGTTGTATGTATTTTGTCTAACACTTGATGGTGGACCTCACCTCTCCGACTTTCTAGAGTCCCTTCTCTCTCCTCTGTGAACACTTCTTTGAATCTCATGTTAAATTCCTTAGATACTTCTCGGTCCTTTCTTGTGATCTCCCCTCCTTCCTTCCTCAGCCTGAATACCTGGTCCTTGACTGTTGTTTTCCTCCTGATGTGGCTGTACAACAGCTTCGGGTCGGATCTGGCTTTTGCTGTTATGTCATTTTCGTATTATCGTTTGGCATCCCTTCTTAGCTGTGCATATTTGTTACTGGCTCTACGACTGCTCTCCTTATTCTTCTAGG
The DNA here is from genome assembly GCF_038502225.1 of Cherax quadricarinatus. NCBI lineage: Eukaryota > Metazoa > Arthropoda > Malacostraca > Decapoda > Parastacidae > Cherax > Cherax quadricarinatus. The sequence continues at coordinate 29,365,652 of NC_091293.1, read as the reverse complement.
TTCTTTGCCTTCTATGCTTCTTCCATTCTCTAGCACACTTGGTTTTGGCCTCTCTACTCCTTTGAGTGAACCATCGGCTCATCCTGGCCTTCTCGTTATTTCTGTTACCCTTGAGTACAAATCTCTTCTCAGCTTCCTTGCACATTGTTGTTACATATTCCATCATCTCATTTACTGACTTCCCTGCCAGTGCCCTGTACCACTGAACCTCGTGCTGGAAATTCTTCATGCCTGTGTAGCCCCCTTTCATATTGTTTGGCTTCATTTGTCCTGCCCTTCATGCTTCCCTCTCCTTTTTTAACTCTATTATGTATTCGAAACTCATAACCACCTGGTCACTGGCCCGAGTGATCTTTCTATGTGATATCCTCAATATCTGTACTACTAAAGGAGAATACTAGGTCCAGTCTCGCCGGTTCGTCCTCTCTTCTCTCTGGTAGTGTCCCTTGCGTGTTGGTACATGAGGTTTTCCAGTACCACCTCCATCATCTTAGCCCTCCACGTTTTATGGCCCCCATGTGGCTCCAGGTTCTCCCAGTCAGTTTCTTTGTGATTGAAGTCACACACGATTAGCGGCTTTGCCCTGCTCGCATGAGCCCTTCCGGCCACTTCAGCCATTGTGTCAACCATCGCTCTGTTACTCTCATCATATTCTTGGCCTCCTGCTGTTCTGTGGTGGGGTATACATCACTACAATTACCACCTTGGGGCCTCCAGACTGAAGTGTTCCTATTATGTAGTCTCTTGCTTCTCCTCTGCCTCCTCTCTCCGGCTCGTCAAAATCCCATCTGGTTTTTGATGAGCAGTGCCACTTCCCCATCCCCTCTGTTCCTTCTGTCTTTCCTCAAGATCTGATATCCTATTGGAAAGATGGCACCTGTTATTATTCCTGTGAGTTTGGTTTCGGTGAGAGCTATGATGTCCGGTGACGCCTGTTTGATGCTCTCATGTCACTACTCCCACTTATTCCTTATTCCATTAGCATCGGTGTACCATACCTTCAGTTTCTTCTCCAGCACTGTGTTTTTGGGGATCTGTGGGGGGTCGGGAACCTGGGAGTGTGCTCTGGGGCTCTACAACATAGTGTGGGGTGGGGGCTGTAAGTGTGGATTGTGGTTTGTGTTGGGATAGCGTGTTTGGCTGTGGGGTTCTGAGGGTGGTTCTGTGTGTACTTGCACTTGTTGCTCTACCTGTCTCTGGTTGTCCTCTGATGACTCTGTCCTTGTCTCTGTTCCTATCCCCTTTCATTTCTGTGTCTTCTCCCACAACTGCTATCGTTTTGTTCTTGTTCTGTCACAGTCTAGGAACACCCTCTTGTATGTTTAATGATTCCTTCAGCCGTGATTTCTCTTGCAGGACCCTGTTCCACACCATTTGTCTTGAAAATCAGTTTGACTGCCCAGTTTCTCCCCTTCAACTACCCTCTTATTCTCTGAAAATTTACTCTCTCAGTCATGTCCTCTTCGCCTATTTCTTTGATTATGTTCGCAATTACCTGTTTTTCTTTTTGCCATCTCTCATTATGTGTCTTCCCTTCGCCCCCCTGAAACCCATGAATAAACACTGACTTCTCCCTCCCCTCCTCCCACTGCCTTTCCCTCTGTGTCTCTGGGTCCTGTTTGTACTTCTCTCTCTCCTCCTCCCATTGCCTTTCCCTGTGTTTTTGGGTCCTGCTTGTACATACCCATTGTCGTCCTTGCTGTTTCCTGTAACTCTTGTTGGCATGTTCGTGCATCTGCATGGGCCTGTCACTTTCTCCCCCCACACTTACTTCTATCCCTGCTCCTAACAGCTCTTAGAACTACATTCCTTGGCCATGCTTGGTGGAATGATAGGGCCTTAGCGAAAGTTTTGTCTCCTTCCTTTCTGTTGGGCTCCTCATTTAATAAGGGTGTACCTACTTCAGATGCCATGTCTCCTCTGGGCACTAGCCCTGTAACTGGCTTCAGCATATTTACTTAATATTCTTGGACCTGTAACCTGGCTTCTGCGGCTTCAGCTTGTGACTCCTATATCTTCTTCTCTGCCTCTATCCTCTTCTCCATTTTCACAGAAAGCTCACCTAGTTTGCTCTCCCATTCTTGTTCCATCCTTTTACATAGCTCTTCCATCCATTCTTCCTTACCAGGAACATCTTCCTCTGACCCCCTGAGCCTTCGACTTCCCCTTTGATCCATCATTTATGTGTGTGTGTGTGTGTGTGTGTGTGTGTGTGTGAGAGAGAGAGAGAGAGTGAGTGTACATGCATATTTGAATAAATAAATACAGGTGAGGGACACTAACACACAGAAAAACTATCTAATACGCTCTTATCGCAATTTACAACAAATATGATTGTTATTATTATTATACAAGTAGTAGTATAAGTCTTCTTTCTTTCAACACACCGAGGCGGGGTGGACCACCGAGGCGGGGTGGACCACCGAGGCGGGGTGGACCACCGAGGCGGGGTGGACCACCGAGGCGGGGTGGACCATCGAGGCGGGGTGGACCACCGAGGCGGGGTGGACCACCGAGGCGGGGTGGACCACCGAGGCGGGGTGGACCACCGAGGCGGGGTGGACCACCGAGGCGGGGTGGACCACCGAGGCGGGGTGGACCACCGAGGACCACCGCGGCGGGGTGGACCACCGAGGCGGGGTGGACCACCGAGGCGGGGTGGACCACCGAGGCGGGGTGGACCACCGAGGCGGGGTGGACCACCGAGGCGGGGTGGACCACCGAGGCAGGGTGGACCACCGAGGCAGGGTGGACCATCGAGACAGGGTGGCCCACCGAGGCAGGGTGGACCACCGAGGCAGGGTGGACCACCAAGGCAGGGTGGACCACCGAGGCAGGGTGGACCACCGAGGCAGGGTGGACCACCAAGGCAGGGTGGCCCACCGAGGCAGGGCGGACCACCGAGGCGGGGTGGACCACCGAGGCGGGGTGGACCACCGAGGCGGGGTGGACCACCAAGGCAGGGTGGACCACCGAGGTAGGGTGGACCACCGAGGCAGGGTGGACCACCAAGGCAGGGTGGACCACCGAGGCAGGGTGGACCACCGAGGCGGGGTGGACCACCGAGGCGGGGTGGACCACCGAGGCGGGGTGGACCACCGAGGCCGGGTGGACCACCGGGGCGGGGGGGGGTGGACCACCGAGGCCGGGTGGACCACCGAGGCAGGGTGGACCACCGAGGTAGGGTGGACCACCGAGGCGGGGTGGACCACCGAGGTGGGGTGGACCACCGAGGCGGGGTGGACCACCAAGGCAGGGTGGCCCACCGAGGCAGGGTGGACCACCGAGGCAGGGTGGACCACCGAGGCAGGGTGGACCACCAAGGCAGGGTGGCCCACCGAGGCAGGGTGGACCACCGAGGCAGGGTGGACCACCGAGGCAGGGTGGACCACCGAGGCAGGGTGGACCACCGAGGCAGGGTGGACCACCAAGGCAGGGTTGCCTAAAAGGAAAAACGAAAGTTTCTCCTTTTACATTTAGTAATATATACGGAAGAAGAGGTTACTAGCCCCTTGTTCCCGGCATTTTAGTCGCCTCTTACAACACGCATGGCTTACGGAGGAAGACTTCTGTTCCACTTCCCCATGGAGATAAGAGGAAATAAACAAGAACAAGAACTAGCAAGAAAACAGAAGAAAACCCAGATGGGTGTGTATATATATGCTTGTACATGTATGTGTAGTGTGACCTAAGTGTAAGTAGAAGTAGCAAGACGTACCTGAAATCTTGCATGTTTATGAGACAGAAAAAAGGACACCAACAATCCTACCATCATGTAAAACACTTACAGGCTTTCGTTTTACACTCACTTGGCAGGACGGTAGTACCTCCCTGGGCGGTTGCTGTCTACCAACCTACTATCTAGAGTAGTATAAGTATCAATAATATTATTATTAGTAGTAGTAGTAATAGTAGTAACAGTAGTTATGTATGAACTATGCTTCGAATAAACACGGTTTTGCTGGAACTCACAAAAGGTCTTCACAGTGGTGATGACCCACTGTTTTAAAACATCCTAAGTAAACAATTTAATCAAACTTCAAATAAAATACAGAAGAACTCTGATGTAGTTAATATATTAATAAGTATACGTACGTCCCTTCTATATTGTTTTTAGAAAGTACACAATAAACAATGTACTCTATGTACTCAGCTAGTGTATTTCTCTCAGAGAGTTTACTTTAACCCCTATTTCAGGGATTCAAATATTCTTGTCTTGCCGTACAAAAGGTTACCCGCAGTGTTAGTGACCCCCGCATAGTCAATAGGCTTTAAACTCCATTAACCAACCTAAGTTCTACCAGATAAAATATTAAGCTTCTTGCCTGCGAAGTTAGTTTGTTATGTAAAATGCTTCTCCACTACGTGAGTCATTAAATTCAGTGTTTACTTGTGCACAAAGCATAAGGCTATTTTATTAACTAAGACCAAAAACGAGATTTACTTTAAAACACACAACTCTCCGTTCCCATTACCTACATAGTGTAACTATGTGGAGCAGCCAGACTATACTTGCCAGCAGCGAAAACTTATGTGTTTTATTGTTAACTTGTTCCTGGCAAAATATTTTCTTGAAGAAACTATGTACTTACTCATGAAAACTTTTAATTATATTACTAGTCACTTACTAAGTGTTACTAATAATCACACATTTAATAGTGTGCTTTAGAGAGAGAGAGGAATCGAATGTTAGTTTGAACCTCGTCCTTTAGATCTCAGCTAACGTGGCTAAAGTTCAGAAAAAAATTATTTTTGATGGTAATTGTCAGTTTTTTTTTTCTAGAGACATCTTTAAAACTTGATCTGTAAGGCCACACGTCATAGTTCATGGTTTACATACAGTAATTCGATTCGAAAACGATAGATATATCTCAAACTAATTCATTCTCAAAGTGAACCAAATCAGCCAACATCCATGAGAGTCAAACTGACTTTCCATGTTTAGCGTTTTCTGTAAAGCTCATTAATAAATGTGCCATTGTCAACAGTATTTCATCGTACTAATTATTCCTTTCTCAATTCCAATGGACAATTGGATTAAAAAAAAAATTCTCATGCCATGTGTGTTTGAAATAATGAGCTGGTTACTCCCAACTTGAAGGCAATGAATAAACAGAACCAGAAACTAATTTTGGTGTTATATTGTTTGGCTGTCTGTTGATGTTATACATACATTTGAATATTGTTATAGATATGCACAACAAAAATATAAAAAGGATAAGCGCCATACCAGGCTGAACCTTTTACCATGGTGAGCTCGTAGCAAAGAAATAAATTTTGGCAAAATGAGCTCTTGAAAAAATGAGAGGAGCCCAGTTAGACTGACTGGTGTGATGGTTCTTCCAGGCTCATAAAATCGTCCAGCACTCAGCCGTGACACTCTTCCTGCACACGATACTACCACATGGTGACACCGCTCTCACCTAACACATCACTGAACGTTAGTGCCTGTGTGTGTGTGTGTGTGTGTGTGTGTGTGTGTGTGTGTGTGTGTGTGTACTCACCTATTTGTGGTTGCAGGGGGTCGAGTCTTAGCTCCTGGCCCCGCCTCTTCACCGGTTGCTACTGGGCCCTCTCTCTCCCCGCTCCATGAGCTTTATCAAACCTCGTCTTAAAACTGTGTATGGTTCCTGCCTCCACTACGTCATTTTCTAGGCTATTCCACTGCCTGACAACTCTATGACTGAAGAAATACTTCCTAATATCTCTCTGACTCATTTGTGTCTTCAACTTACAATTGTGGCCTCTTGTTTCTGTGTCCCCTCCCTGGAACATCCTGTCTTTGTCCACCTTGTCTATTCCACGCAGTATTTTATATGTCGTTATCATGTCTCCCCTGACTCTCCTGTCCTCCAGTGTCGTCAGGCCGATTTCCCTTAATCTTTCTTCATAGGACATTCCCCTTAGCTCTGGAACTAACCTTGTCGCAAACCTTTGTACTTTCTCTAGTTTCTTGACGTGCTTTATCAAGTGCGGGTTCCAAACAGGTGCTGCATACTCCAGTATGGGCCTGACATACACGGTGTACAGTGTCTTGAACGATTCCTTACTAAGGTATCGGAATGCTGTTCTCAGGTTTGCCAGGCGCCCATATGCTGCAGCAGTTATCTGATTGATTTGTGCTTCCGGAGACATGCTCGGTGTTATACTCACCCCAAGATCTTTCTCCTTGAGTGAGGTTTGCAGTCTTTGGCCACCTAGCCTATACTCTGTCTGTGGTCTTCTGTGCCCTTCCCCTATCTTCATGACTTTGCATTTGGCAGGATTAAATTCGAGAAGCCATTTGCTGGACCAGGTGTCCAGTCTGTCCAGGTCTCTTTGAAGTCCTGCCTGGTCCTCATCTGATTTAATTCTCCTCATTAACTTCACATCATCTGCAAACAGGGACACTTCTGAGTCTAACCCTTCCATCATGTCGTTCACATATACCAAAAATAGCACTGGTCCTAGGACCGACCCCTGTGGGACCCCGCTCGTCACAGGTGCCCCCTGTGATTCATCATTACGTACCATGACTCGTTGTTGCCTCCCTGTCAGGTATTCTCTGATCCATTGCAGTGCCCTTCCTGTTATATGCGCCTGATGCTCTAGCTTCTGCATTAATCTCTTGTGAGGAACTGTGTCAAAGGCCTTCTTGCAGTCCAAGAAGATGCAATCAACCCACCCCTCTCTCTCGTGTCTTACTTCTGTTATTTTATCATAAAACTCCAGAAGGTTTGTGACACAGGATTTGCCTTCCATGAATCCGTGCTGGTTGGCATCTATACTCTTGTTCCGTTCCAGGTGCTCCACCACTCTCCTCCTGATAATCTTCTCCATAACTTTGCATACTATACACGTCAATGACACAGGTCTATAGTTTAGTGCCTCTTTTCTGTCTCCTTTTTTAAAAATGGGAACTACATTTGCCGTCTTCCATACCTCAGGTAGTTGCCCAGTTTCCAGGGACGTGTTGAAGATTGTGGTAAGTGGCACGCACAACATATCTGCTCCCTCTCTAAGGTCCCACGGGGAGATGTTGTCCGGTCCCATTGCCTTTGAGGTATCGATGTCCCTTAGCAGTTTCTTCACCTCCTCCTCATCTGTATGTATGTCGTCCAACACTTGTTGGTGTATTCCTTGCTGGTGTCCCCATCTGGTCTGTCCCCCCAGAGTCCTTCCTGTCTCTACTGTAAATACTTCCTTAAATCTCGTGTTGAGCTCCTCACATACCTCTTGATCGTTTCTTGTGAGTTCTCCACCTTCTTTCCTCAGCCTTATCACCTGGTCCTTGACTGTTGTCTTCCTCCTAATGTGGCTATACAGCAGTTTCGGGTCAGATTTGATTTTTGATTGTCGTTTACATACTGTCGCTGGGCCTCCCTCCTTATCTGTGCATACTCGTTTCTGGCTCTTCTACTAATCTCCTTGTTTTCCTGGGTCCTATGCCTCCTGTACCTTTTCCATTCTCTGTTGCACTTAGTTTTTGCCTCCCTACACCTTCGGGTAAACCAAGGACTCGTTTTGGTCTTCCTATTATTTCTGTTTCCCTTGGGAACAAATCTTTCCTCTGCCTCCTTGCACTTTGTTGCCACATATTCCATCATCTCGTTTACTGATTTTCCTACCATTTCTCTGTCCCACTGAACCTTCTGCAGGAAGTTTCTCATACCTGTGTAGTCCCCCCTTTTATAGTTTGGCCTGTCCCCTTCAGTTCCTGTTACCTTCTCCACTTGCAACTCTACTATATAATCAAAACTCGGAACCACGTGATCGCTAGCTCCAAGGGGCCTCTCGTAAGTGATGTCCTCAATGTCTAAACTGCTCAGGGTGAACACAAGATCTAGTCTTGCTGGCTCATCCTCCTCTCTCTCTCTGGTTGTGTCCCTGACATGTTGATGCATGAGGTTTTCAAGTACCACATCCATCATCTTGGCTCTCCATGTTTCAGGACCCCCATGTGGCTCCAGGATTTCCCAGTCGATCTCCCTGTGGTTGAAATCGCCCATTACCAGTAATTTTGCTCTGCTCGAGTGAGCTCTTCTTGCCACCTCAGCCAGTGTGTCCAACATCACCCTGTTGTTTTCTTCGTACTCCTCTCTTGGCCTCCTGCAGTTCTGTGGTGGGTTATACATCACTCCAATGACTACTTTATGTTCTCTGGACTGAATTGTACCTACAATGTAGTCTCTTTCTCCAATCATGTCCATGCCTTCCATTTCCTCAAATCCCCATCGGTGTTTTATGAGCAGTGCAACTCCTCCTCCCCCTCTACTCCTTCTATCTTTCCTCAGGATCTGATATCCCATTGGGAAGATTGTGTCTGTTATTTTCTCAGCGAGTTTTGTTTCTGTGACGGCTATGATGTCTGGGGATTTCTCACTGATTCTTTCGTTCCACTCCTCATGTTTATTCATTATTCCATCCGCGTTTGTGTACTAAACTTTCAGTTTCTTTTCTATCATTGTGGTCATGCAAGAATATTGGGGTTGGGGGAGCGAGAGCCTTGGTGGGGGGCCTATATGGGGCTGTGGTGTAGGTGAGGTTTGTGATGATGGGGGTGGGGTCAGAATGCCCATAAGGGACAGCTGTTGGGGTGAGGTTTGTGATATGGGGGTTGGTGGCAGAGGGAACAGTGAGTGGGTTGTAGTATAGGTTGCTCAGTTGTGTTGGGAATATCGCAGTTGGAGTCTTTTGGTGGGAGATTCTGTGGGGTGTGTTTGCCCTTCCTCCTGTGTCTGGGTCCTGTTCATCTTCGTCATTGCCTCTCGTTCCTCCTTGCAACTCTGTACCCTCTCTTTCAGTGTAGTCCTTTCTTCTTGTGTTCTGTCGCGGTCGAGGTACACTCTCTGGTACCCCTGTTTGTCCCTCAGCCTTGCTTTCTCTTGCAGAATCCTGGTTCGAACTGATTATTCCTTGAAAATTACTTTGACAGGCCATATCCTTCCACTCGCAAACCACCCAATTCTCTGAAAATTTGTCACCTGGGTTATATTGCCCTCACCTATTGTTTTCATGATGCCTTCAATCATTTTTTTCTCCTCCTGTTTTATTTCTT
>NC_091293.1:29324115-29351615 GCF_038502225.1 Cherax quadricarinatus | reverse complement strand
TCTCCGCTGTCTCCTCTCTCCAGCTCATCAAAATTCCATCGGTTTTTGATCAGCAGTGCCACTCCTCCACCCCCCTTGTTCCTTCTGTCTTTCCTCAGGATCTGGTATCCCGTTGGAAAGATGGCATCTGTTATCATACCTGTAAGCTTGGTTTCTGTGAGAGCTATGATGTCCGGTGATGCCACTTTGACTCTTTCGTGCCACTCCTCCCACTTGTTTGTTATTCCATCAGCGTTTGTGTACCATACCTTCAGTTTCCTTTCCAACACTGTGGTTTGGGGGGCTTGTGGGGGTGGGAGACCTAGTAGCATACTGTGGGATTCTATGGTTGGGGGTTGGGTGGAAGCTGTGGGTATGGATTGTAGTGTGTGTTGGGATGGTGTGATAGGTTGTGGGGTTCTGAGGATAGTTGTGTGTGTGCTTGCCCTTTCTGCTCTGTTCTGCTCTGACTGACCTCTGCTGGTTCCATCCTTGTCTCATTTCCTAGCTCCTTTCGCTTTTTTGTCCTCTCCCTCAGCTGCTGTTGCTCTGTTTGTGTTCTGTCTCTGTCTAGGAACACCTTCTTGTACTCTTCCGAGTTTTTCAACCGTGGTTTCTCTTGAAGGATCCAGTTCCACACTGTTTCAGTCATGAGAATCAGCTTGTTCGGTCGGTTTCTCCCCTTCAAGTAACCCCCTATTCTCTGAAAATTTACAATCTCGTCCATGTCTTGTCCCCCTATTTCCGTGATGATTTTCTCAATCTCCTTTCTTTCTTCCTGCCGTCTTTCAATGTGTGTCCTTTCCTCTCTCTCCCGAAACCCATGGATAAACACTGATTATGCCCTTTCCTCCTCCCATTGCCTCTCCCTCTGTGACTCTGGTTCCTGTCTGTATGTGGTCATTTTCTCCCTTGATTTTTCCAGTGGCTCTTGGTAGCATGGTTGTGCCTCAGCATTCGACCTATCTCCCTCTCCATCTGCACCCATCTGCTCTTCCCTTTCACTGCTTGGCCCTTCTGTGTACTCACCTAATTGTGGTTGCAGGGGTCGAGACTCAGCTCCTGGCCCCGCCTCTTCACTGATTGCTACTAGGTCCTCTCTCTCTCTGCTTCCTGAGCTGTATCATACCTCTTCTTAAAACTATGTATGGTTCCTGCCTCCACTACTTCGCTTGCTAGGCTATTCCACTTCCTGACCACTCTATGACTGAAGAAATACTTCCTAACGTCCCTGTGACTCGTCTGAGTCTTCAGCTTCCAGTTGTGACCCCTTGTCCCTGTGTCCCCTCTCTGGAACATCCTATCTCTGTCCACCTTGTCTATTCCCGCAGTATCTTGTATGTCGTTATCATGTCTCCCCTGACCCTTCTGTCCTCCAGTGTCGTCAGTCCGATCTCCCTCAACCTTTCCTCGTACGACATTCCCCTGAGCTCTGGGACTAGCCTTGTTGCAAACCTTTGTACTCTCTCTAACTTCTTGACGTGCTTGACCAGGTGTGGGTTCCAGACTGGTGCTGCATACTCCAGTATGGGCCTAACGTACACAGTGTACAGTGTCTTGAACGATTCCTTATTAAGGTATCGGAACGCTATTCTCAGGTTTGCCAGGCGCCCGTATGCTGCAGCAGTTATTTGGTTGATGTGTGCCTCCGGTGATGTGCTCGGTGTTATGGTGACCCCAAGGTCTTTCTCCCTGAGTGAGGTCTGCAGTCTTTGTCCACCTAGCCTATACTCTGTCTGCGGTCTTCTATGCCCCTCCCCAATCTTCACGACTTTGCATTTGGCTGGATTGAATTCGAGAAGCCAGTTACTGGACCACATGTCCAGCCTGTCCAGGTCTCTTTGCAGTCCTGCCTCATCCTCATCCGATTTAATTCTTCTCATCAACTTCACATCATCTGCCAATAGGGACACTTCAGAGTGTATTCCTTCCATCATGTCATTCACATATACAGAAATAGCACTGGTCCTAGAACTGACCCCTGTGGGACCCCGCTCGTAACAGGCGCCCACTGTGATACCTCTTCACGTACCATGACTCGTTGCTGCCTCCCTGTCAGGTATTCCCTGATCCATTGCAGTGCCCTCCCTTTTACATGCGCCTGATCCTCCAGCTTCTGCACTAATCGTACCAGCCCCAAGAACCGAGGTCCAGCTGGGATGGCAGTGGTCCTACATGCTGAATGAGAACCTGTCGGGTTGGTGCGTTGCCTGCCGTCTTTGCCTTGAGACGTTGAGCTGACACTACACTGGGGTGAGCTGCTACTGCCTCGATGGGCATCATCAGCGGGTATCGCATCACTACACCCTTGGTGATCTTCTGCCGAGAGTCCAGTTCCTCCAGGGTGAATGAGCGATCTGTCTCCATGACTCTCTTCAAGGTGGTATACATTTCCTTGTTGAGAGGGGTCAATATTGGTTCTCCCCTCAAGTTGAACCATATCTTGAACTTCAGGTTGTGTCGTGATTCCAGGTATGAAACAACCCCATAGTGGGTTCCGTGGTCCCCATAAGACTTCACCTTGAATTTGCCAGGTCGGTTGAGCTGGTTTGCCTGCTCCTTGGATGGACGGTGCTTCTTGTTGTCCAGTGTTCCATCCCTCTTGGTTTTCGGGGGGTGCGGTGTTTATTTCCGCACCTGTTTCTATTGTCGCTGGCTCCATACCTGGGGTGGAAGGGACGCGAGTATTTATGGTCGGGTTCGGAGTGCTGAGGTCGGGTGGAGGGTGCTGCATCTGATGGTGTACCGAGTGGGGTTGTGGAGTCTGGGATCTTGGGTAGCTTGGAAAGGAGATTGAATGGGTTTGTGAGAGGACCCCCCACAGTGTTCTCATGTGGGATGATAGGGGTTAGGACCTTGGGTAGCTTTAAGAAGAGACTGGACAAATATATGAGTGGGAGGGGCTGGGTTTGATTGGTGTCAAGGGGTACGGGAGTTATTTCTTGAGTAATGGAAATAAATGGTATAAAATACCGACACAATGGAAATATAAACACAAATGCAGTATAATGTGATCCTTTATTGACAACGTTTCACCCACGCAGTGGGCTTTTTCAAGTCACACACGGATCTACCTGGGGTTGGAAGGTACGGGAGTATTTATAGTTCAGAACGTTGAGGTCAGGTGAAGATTGCTGCATCAGATGATCTACCGGGTGGGGTTGTAGAGTCTTGGGTAGCTAGGCGGGGATATTGGACAAGTTGTGAGTAGACCTTCTGCAGTGTTCTATGTTCTTATGTGGGATAGCGATGAAGAAGTTTCTTGGCGAGTGGTTCAGCTATGTTATAGAAGCCATTGTTCTGGTTGAAATTGTTGGTTATAGAGATAAACGATGATTCCAGGATTCTTCTGTATTGAGTGTTGTCTTCTGTGGCTATAAGTCTTGAGTTTCTGTAGTTAATTAAATGGTTGTGTGAATTGCGATGTTGTACACAGGCATTCCTTGTATCGTCAGTCCTGCTTGCATATTGGTGTTCTGAAATACGTGTTTGGAGGTCTCTTGATGTTTCGCCCACGTATAATTTGTTGCAGTCATTACAAGGGATTATGTATACCCCTGCAGAGGATGGAGGCTTGTCCTGTCTACTACTGGTGATGTCCTTGATGGTCGTGGTTGTGGAGATAGATACTTGGAATGATGTTTTGGCAAAGATGTTGGAAACATGTTTGGCAATGGAGTTGGTGGGAAGGACTATGTATCTCTTCTCGGCAGTGTCTTCTCTGGGTGTGTTGAAGATGTTTAATGCTCGCCGTCTGCAGTCTCTGATGAAGTGACGAGGATAGTGGAGTTTGGAAAATACTTGTTCAATTATAGTGCATTCTTCCTCAAGGAACTCGTTGCTGCAGATTCTGAGTGCACGCAGGAAGAAGCCTATAATTACACCACGTTTGGTTTTGGTGTCGTGGTGAGAGTAGAAGTGGAGAAGATCGTTTTGGTTGGTGGGTTTTCGATAGACTTTAAAACGAAGTTCGTGGTCAGCTTTGCAGAGTAGAACATCAAGAAAAGGAAGAGTGTTGTCGACTTCTTCTTCAAGTGTGAATTGGATTGAAGGCTCGACCTGGTTGAGCTTGTCTTGGAGAGCTTGAACGTTGAGGCGTTTAGGAGTTATGAGGAGAATGTCGTCAACATAACGGAGCCAGGTGACAGACGAAGGAATAATGGTGGAGAAACGTTCGGCTTCTAGATGTTCCATGTATAGGTTCGCCAGGACTGCACTGAGTGGCGAACCCATGGGTAGTCCAAAAGTCTGCTGAAAGAGGTGATTTTCGAAAGAGAAACACTCCGTTTTAAAGTCTATCGAAAACCCACCAACCAAAACGATCTTCTCCACTTCTACTCTCACCACGACACCAAAATCAAACGTGGTGTAATTATAGGCTTCTTCCTGCGTGCACTCAGAATCTGCAGCAACGAGTTCCTTGAGGAAGAATGCACTATAATTGAACAAGTATTTTCCAAACTCCACTATCCTCGTCACTTCATCAGAGACTGCAGACGGCGAGCATTAAACATCTTCAACACACCCAGAGAAGACACTGCCGAGAAGAGATACATAGTCCTTCCCACCAACTCCATTGCCAAACATGTTTCCAACATCTTTGCCAAAACATCATTCCAAGTATCTACCTCCACAACCACGACCATCAAGGACATCACCAGTAGTAGACAGGACAAGCCTCCATCCTCTGCAGGGGTATACATAATCCCTTGTAATGACTGCAACAAATTATACGTGGGCGAAACATCAAGAGACCTCCAAACACGTATTTCAGAACACCAATATGCAAGCAGGACTGACGATACAAGGAATGCCTGTGTACAACATCGCAATTCACACAACCATTTAATTAACTACAGAAACTCAAGACTTATAGCCACAGAAGACAACACTCAATACAGAAGAATCCTGGAATCATCGTTTATCTCTATAACCAACAATTTCAACCAGAACAATGGCTTCTATAACATAGCTGAACCACTCGCCAAGAAACTTCTTCATCGCTATCCCACATAAGAACATAGAACACTGCAGAAGGTCTACTCACAACTTGTCCAATATCCCCGCCTAGCTACCCAAGACTCTACAACCCCACCCGGTAGATCATCTGATGCAGCAATCTTCACCTGACCTCAACGTTCTGAACTATAAATACTCCCGTACCTTCCAACCCCAGGTAGATCCGTGTGTGACTTGAAAAAGCCCACTGCGTGGGTGAAACGTTGTCAATAAAGGATCACATTATACTGCATTTGTGTTTATATTTCCATTTCTTGAGTAGCTTTAGGTAGATGTTTTGATAAGGACCTGCCTCGTATGGGCCAGTAGGCCTTCTGCAGTGTTCCTACATTCTTATGTTCTTATGTTCTTGTGGGGAACTGTGTCAAAGGCCTTCCTGCAGTCTAGGAAAACGCAATCTACCCACCCCTCTCTCTCGTGTCTTACTTCTGTTACCTTGTCATAAAACTCCAGGTTTGTGATACAAGATTTGCCTTCCATGAACCCATGCTGGTTTTCATTTATAATCTTGTTCCTTTCCAGGTGTTCGACCACTCTCCTCCTGATAATCTTCTCCATGACTTTGCACACAATACATGTCAGAGACACAGGTCTGTAGTTTAGCGCCTCGTTTCTGTTTCCTTTCTTAAATATGGGGACTACATTTGCTGTCTTCCATTTCTCAGGTAGTTGCCCAGTTTCAAGGGATGTATTGAAGATTGTGGTTAGAGGCACGCACAGCATCTCTGCTCCTTCTCTAAGGACCCATGGGGAGATGTTGTCCGGTCCCATCGCCTTTGATGTGTCAAGATCACTTAGGAGCTTCTTCACCTCCTCCTCAGTTGTTTGTATGCCATCCAACACTTGTTGGTATATTCCCTCTTGATGTTCCCTTCTGTGCTGTCTTCCCACAGCCCTTCCTGTCTCTACTGTGAAAACTTCCTTAAATCTCCTGTTCAGCTCCTCACATACCTCCTGATCATTTCTTGTGAGTTCTCCACCTTCTGTCCTTAATCTGATCACCTGGTCTTTGACTGTTGTCTTCCTCCTGATGTGGCTATACAACAGTTTCGGGTCAGTCTTGATTCTCGATGCTATGTCATTTTCATACTGTCTCTGGGCCTCCCTCCTTACCTGTGCATACTCATTCCTGGCTCTGCGACTGATCTCCCTATTTTCGTGTGTTCTCTGCCTTCTGTAATTTTTTCCATTCTCTATTGCACTTTGTTTTTGCCTCCTTACACCGTCGGGTAAACCAGGGGCTCGTTCTGGTCTTCCCGTTGCTGCTGTTGCCCTTGGGAATAAACCTTTCCACTGCCTCCTTGCATTTTGTTGTTACATATTCCATCATTTCATTTACTGACTTTCCTGCCAGTTCTCTGTCCCACTGGACCTCCCGCAGGAAATTCTTCAACCCTATGTAGTCCCCTCTTTTATAGTCAGGCTTTTCCCATTCAACTCCTGTTATTCTCTCCACTAGCAGTTCTACTATGTATTCAAAGCACAGAACCACGTGGTCGCTAGCTCCTAGGGGACTCTCATACTTGATGTCCTCAATGTCTGAGCTGCCCAGGGTGAACACAAGGTCCAATCTTGCTGGTTCATCCTCCCCTCTCACTCTGGTAGTGTCCTTAACATGTTGGTGCATGAGGTTTTCCAGCACCACGTCCAACATCTTGGCTCTCCATGTTTCGGGACCCCCATGTGGCTCCAGGTTTTCCCAGTCAGTCTCCCTGTGGTTGAAATCCCCCATAACCAGCAACTTTGGAGTGAGCTCTTCTTGCCACCTCAGCAAGTGTGTCTACCATTGCTCTGTTGCTCTCTTCATATTCCTCTCTTGGCCTCCTGCAGTTCTGTGGTGGATTATACATCACTGCAATGACCACTTTGTGTGTGTATGTGTGTGTGTGTGTGTGTGTGTGTGTGTGTGTGTGTGTGTGTGTGTGTGTGTGTGTGTGTGTGTGTGTGTGTGTGTGTGTGTGTGTGTCTGTGTGTCTGTGTGTCTGTGTGTCTGTGTGTGTGTCTGTGTGTGTGAGTGTGAGTATGTATGTGTGTACTCACCTTTTCTAATCACCTAGATGTGTTTGCAGGGGCCTATTCACAGCTCCTGACCCCGCCTCTTCACTGGTATCTACTTGGCCATTTTTCCTGAACCGTGAGCTTTATCATACCTCTGCTTAAAGCTATGTATGGATCCTGCCCCCACTACATCACTTCCCAGACTCTTCCACTTCCTGACAACTCTGTGACTGAAGAAATACTTCCTAACATCCCTGTGATTCATCTGAGTGTTCAACTTCCAACTGTGACCCCTTGTTGCTGTGTCCCATCTCTGAAACATCCTGTCTCTGTCCAACTTGTCAATTCCTCTCAATATTTCATATGTCGTTATCATATCCCCACTATCTCTCGTGTCCTCCAATGTCATCAGGTTGATTTCCCTCAACTCCTCGTAGGACATGCCCCTTAGCTTCGTGACTAGTCTTGTTGCAAACCTTTGAACTTTCTCTAATTTCATTATATGCTTGGCGTGGTGTGAGTTCCAAACTGTTGCTGAAGGGCCCTGAATCTGCCCTCTCTAGAAAGGCGTAGAATTAGGGGGGATATGATTGAGGTGTATAAATGGAACACAGGAATTAATAAAGGGGATGTAAATAGCGTGCTAAAAATATCTAGCATAGACAGGACTCACAGCAATGGTTTTAAATTGGAAAAATTCAGATTCAGGAAGGATATAGGAAAACACTGGTTTGGCAATAGAGTTGTGGTTGAGTGGAACAAATTCCTGAGAACCGGCATAGAAGCTAAGACGTTTGTAATTTTAAAAATAGATTGGATAAATACAAGAGTGGGTGTGGGTGGGTGAGAGTTGGACCTGGATAGCTTGTGCTACTAGGTCAGATGCCGTGCTCCTCCCTTAAGTGAATGTGACTGACCTGACTAGGTTAAGGAATTGGTTTAAGCCGGTGGGAGAATTGGACCTGCCTCGCATGGGCCACTAGGCTTCCTGCAGTGTTCCTGCTTTCTTATGTTCTTATGTTCTTAACGTAAACGATGTACAAGGTCCTGAACGATTCCTTATTGAAATGTCGGAATGCTGTTCTTCGGTTTGTTAGGCGCCCATATACTGCAGCAGTTATTTGGTTGATTTGCGCCTCAAGATATGTTCCTGGTGTTATACGCACCCCAAGATCCTTTTTCTTGAGTAAGGTTTGTACTCTTTGGCCCCTAGACTGTACTCCGTCTGCGGTCTTCTTTGCCATTCCCCAGTCTACATGATTTTGCACTCGGTGGAGTTGAACTTCAGGAGCAATTTGCTGGACCAGGCCTGTAGCCTGTCCAGATTCCTTTATAGTCCTGCCTGGTCCTCCTTCGCTTGAATTCTTCTCATTAACTTGATATCGTCTGCAACCAGAGACACTTCTGAGTCTACTCTTTCCGTCATGTCATTCACATATACCAGAAACAGCACCGGCCCTATGACTGACCCCTGTGAAAACCCGCTAGTCACACTGTTCCATTTCAGTACTTTCCCTTTTATACCTGCCTTGTCCTCCAGCTTTTGCACTAACCTCTTGTGTGGAGCTGTGTCAAAAGCCATTTCTCTCTTGTCTTTCTGTTGTCACCTTGTCATAGAACTCCAGTAGGTTTGTGACGCAGGATTTCCCGTTCTTGAATCCGTGATGGGTGTAGTTGATAATCTCGTTTCTTTCTAGGTACTCCAACACTCTTCTGATAATCGTCTCCATGACTTTGCATGCTATGCAGGTCAGTGATACTGGTCTGTAGTTTAGTGCTCCGTGTCTGTATTCTTTTATAGAACCTTGGATTACATTTGCTGTTTTCTATACCTCTGGGCGCTGCCGTATTTCGATAAATGTGTTGTTAATGGTACACAGAGCACCTCTGCTCCCGATTTCTCTCAGGACCCACGGAGAGATGTTTCTGTGGCCCCATCGCCTTTGGGGTATCTAGTTTGCTTAGCAGCCTCCTCACTTGGTGGTGCACCCCACCCGTCTGTATTTCAGGGGTCCTTTCTGTCTCCACTTTGAATACTTCTTTAAGTCTCACGTTGAGCTCCTCACATACTTCTTGGTCATTTCTTGTGATCTCGCCACCTTCTTTTCTCAGACTGATTACCAGGTCCTTGACTGTTGTTTTCCTCCTGATGTGACTGTACAACAGCTTTGGATCGGACTTGACTTCAGCTGTTATGTCATTTCTGTATTGTCGTTTAGCCTACCTCCTTACCTGTGCATATTAATTTATGGCTCTTCAACTACTCCCTTTATTCTCCTGGGCTTTTTGCCTCCTGTGCGTGTGTGTGCGTGTGCCTTCTTACCTATATGTGGTTGCAGGGGTCGATTCACAGCCCCTGGTCCTGTTTCTTCGCCGGTCACGCCTAGATAAATTTTTTGTACCTTTTTATAAGTTTATGTATAGATCCCACCTCTATCACTTCACTCTCCACATTGTTCCACTTCTTGACAACAGTAAGGCTGAAGAAAAACTTACTATCATCCCTCTGACTCATCAAAGTTTTCAACAGCCAGTTTAGCCCTTAAGTTCCTATTTTCCATCTCTGAAATATTCGGTCCCTGTTCGCCTTCTCAGTTCCTCTCACTATTTTCTACGTCGTTAGCATATCTTCCATAGTCCTCCTATCCTCCAGTGAACCTCTTAATTTGTCCCTTCCGTCATGTCATTTACATATACCAGAAACAGAACTGGCACTAGGACTGATCCCTGTGGAACCCCGCTCGTCTCAGGAGCTCACTCTGACACCTCGTCACGTACCATCACTCCTTGTTTCTTTTCTGGCGGGTATTCTCTGATCCACTGCAATGCTTGTCCTATTATTTTTGCCTGCTCCTCTAGCTTTTGCACTAATCTCGTTTATGGAGCTGTTTTGAAAGCTTTCTTAAAGTCCAAGAAAATGCAATCTACTCACTCCTCTCTCTCTTGTCATACTTATGTCATTTACATTCACTTGTTAGACGAAGAATGAGGGGAGACCTGATCGAAGTGTATAAGTGGAAGACAGGTATTAATAAAGGGGATATTAACAAGGTCTTGAGGATATCTCTCCAAGAGAGAACCCACAGTAATGGATTTAAATTAGATAAGTTTAGATTTAGAAAGGACATAGGAAAGTATTGGTTTGGAAATAGGGTAGTTGATGAGTGGAACAGTCTACCTAGTTGGGTTATTGAGGCTAGGACTTTGAGTAGTTTCAAATTTAGGTTGGATAAGTGCATGAGTGGGAGGGGTTGGATTTGAGTGGGATTGCACATCAGAGTTTATTTCATGGGTAGCATTGAAAATTGGGTTGGTCAAATGTTTGTTAGTGGGATGAATTGTAAAGGACCTGCCTAGTATGGGCCAACAGGCCTCCTGCAGTGTTCCTCCTTTCTTATGTTCTTATGTTCTTATGTTATCATAAAACTCCAGTAGGTCCGTGACAGAATTTCCTTTCCCTGAGACCGCACTGGTTATCGTGCATAAGCTCATTCCTTCATAGGTGTTCCACCACCCTTCTCTTGAAAATCTTCTCCATGACTTTGCTTACTATGTTTCAGTGACACTGGACAGTAGTTAAATACTGCCTATCTGTCTCCTTTCTTAAAAATTGGGATTACATTCACTGTCTTCCACACCTCAGGAAGCTTCAATAGATGTCTTTAAGACTGTTATTAGTGGCACACACAGCGCCTCTGTTTTCTCTCTCATGATCCATGGAGAGATGTAGTATGGCTCCACTGCCTTTGAGATATCTAGTTCACTTAGAAGCCTTGTTGAGAAATGGTACAACTAAGGTTAAAGATTAAATATAGGGGGAACTTAGCTTGATAGACAGCTTTCACCTACACAGCCACCCCTGCAGATGAGGTCTTGAGAAGCTGTTGTAGCCACTTCTCAACAGGCTGTAAAGAAAATTTATTAGAAATAAATTACCCCTAGGGGGTATTATGTCAGCATATTTCATTAACTGATTTCTGACTGGAAAACTTACTATTGTAGGCTCAATGGCCTGTAATTTATCGAGTATTGGTAGTCTAATCAACATAACATGATATCCGCTGTGCAGCTGACCTATCAATGATCATTAAATGTACCTGGGTATCTGTAGCTGACCCATAGTTGCACCTGGATATCCGATGACTTAATTGAAGAATAGTGTTCTTTGAAAAATGTCGCACTACACTCTGTAGGATCGTAACACTCGTTGTTACACTGTTCAAGATTTGTTCATTTTCACAATCTGTTTACTAAAGAAACTGATGACACTTCTCTGTAAGTGTTTATTATGTTTTGTGAGACACGTTGTTCACACTAATGCACGGATCAGTGTTCTTTGTTGGTTATCCTGGCCTCACAGCGTCACGCCGCACCTCACTTGTGCCCGGCATAAAGGAAATGATGACCTAGTACATTTCGCTTCCTTGCCAAACTTCCACTATGAAGCAATGCAGAATACTTGATTCTTGCTGTCTTAAGCATAGACAACAATGTATACTATCTTTACCATGGTAATAAAGTGGGAGCAGGATTTTCCTTAATTGTCCTGCTAAGGTAAGAGATGGACTGTCTCTTATTAAACTAAACTACTTGCAACATCGGCCTCTTGCAAGGAGCCACGGCCACGTGACCACGTCACATGCTCGTACTGCATTTGGGATCAATTACTTGCTGTAGCAGTGAACAAGATGTTTGTGCCCCTCAGGGCTGAAAAGGGCTGAAAGGGGCTGATAGCCCCCTCCTGGAGAAAATTTCTCCACAAGCCTCTTCACCTCCTCCTCGGCTGTGTGTATTGTGTCCAGCACTTGTTGGTGAACCCCTCAATTCCTGCTTTCTGAAGTCCTTTCAGTCTCCACTGAAAACACTTCCTTAAATTTCATGTTGAACTCATCATTTGTTTTTCGGTCGTTTCCTGTGATCTCCCCTCCTTCATTCCTCAGCCTGATTACTTGGTCTTTAGCTGTATTTTTTCCTGATGTGGCTATACAACAGTTTCGGGTCAGATTTGGCTTTCGATGCTATGTCACTCTCGTATTGCCGTTAAGCCTCCCTCCTTATCTGTGCATATTCATTTCTGGCTATTCGACTGTTCTCCTAATTTTCCTGGGTCCTTTATTCTCTATACTTTTTCCATTCTCCACCACACTTAGTTTTGGCCTCCCTACACATTCAGGTGAACCAAGAGCTAGTTCTGGTCTTCCCACTGTTTCTGTTGCTCTTGGGTACGAACCTCTCCTCTCCTCTCCCTCCTTGCATTTTGTTGTCACATTTTTCACCATTTTATTTAATGATTTTTTCCCACCAGATTCCTTTTCCACTGACCTTCATGCAGGACATTTCTCATGCCTGTGTAGTCCCCTCTTTTGTAGTTTTGCTTCTCCCAGCCTATTCGTCTTGCTAACCCTCTTAACCTGTAGCTCTACTATGTATTCAAAGCTCAGGACCTCAATTTCAGAACTACTCAAGGTGAATATGAGGTCCAGTCTTGCTAGATCATCCTCTCCTCTATCTCTGGTATTGTCCCTAACATGTTGATGCATGAGGTTTACCAGTAGCACCTCCATCATCTCAGCCCTCCACGTTTCAGGTCCCCCGTGTGGCTCGAGGTTTTCCCAGTCAATCTCCTTGTGACTGAGATCACCCACAGCTAGTAAGTTTGCCCTGCTCATGTGGGCCCTCTGGTCACGTCAGCTAATGTGTCAACCATTGCTCTGTTGCTCTCATCATATTCTTGTCTTGGCCTCCTGCTATTCTGTGGTGGGATGTACATCACTGAAGTCACCACCTTGGGCCCTACAGTCTGAAGTTTTCCTACAATGTCGTCCCTTGCCTTCCTTCTGCCCCCTCCTTCCAATTCCTCAAAACTCCAATGGTTTTGATGAGCAGTGCAACTCCTCCACCCCCCTGTATTCCTTTTACCTTTCATCAAGATATGTTATCCATTTGGAAAGAGTGTGTCTGCTTTCATTCCTGTGAGCTTGGTTTTCGTGAATGCTGTGATGTCGAGAGATGTCTCCATGATTTTTCGTGCCACTCCTCACACTTATTCGTTATTCCGTCTGTGTTGGTGTATCATACCTTCAGATTCTTTAACAAAACTGTATTCTGGGAGGTTTATGGTGCTGGGGGAGTGGGAGACATGGCAGGCTACTATGGAAGGCTGCTGTGTAGGTGGGGTATGTTCTGGGGGATGGGGGCTGTGAATGTAGAGTGTGATTTGGTTTTGGTTAATTTGTTTGGTTGTGGAGTTCTTTGGGTGGATCAGCAGATGGTTGTACTTTCTGCTCCTCCCTACTCTGGGTGTCCCTGCCTGACTCTAGCCTCGTCTCTCTTTCCACTTGCATCTTTGTATCCTTTCTCTCAGTTTCTGTTGTTTTGTTCTCGTTCTGTCGTGGTCTAGGTGCACTCGCTGGTATTTTGTTTCCTTTAGCTTTGGTTTCTGCTGCCGGATCCTGTTTCACACCGTTTCTGTCCTGAAAATCGATTTGACTGGCAGATATCTTCCCTACGAGTATCCCCATGTTCTTTGAAAATTTATCATCTCGGTCATATCCTCCTCTCCTGTTTATTTGAAGATATTTTCATTCACTTTTTTCTCTACCTGTCGTCTTTCTTCATATGTCCTCCCTTCAGTCTCCTGAAGCCCATGAATAAAAACTCACCTCTCCCTCTCATCTTCTCATTGTTTTTCACTTTGCGTCTCTGAGTCCTATTTAATCACAGCCATTACTTCTTCCTTCATCATTTCCTGGATCTCCCGGTGGCCTGATAGCACCTCTGCGGGACGCCTATCACCTTCTCTTCCTACAACGCCCACCCCCCCATCCCTTTCACTTCCTGCTGTCCCTGTGCCTAACAGCATGCCACTTTTCTTCCTCGGCATTTCCTGGTGGCATGATAGGGCCTCTACGCAGGACTTAACTCCATCCTTTGCTTCGGTCACCTTGCTGGATATTGGTGTACCTACTCCTGATGCCATGCCCCTTCTGTTCTCTGGCTCTACATCCTGCTTCAGCATTTTCAGTTCATCTTCTAGGCTCTGTAATCTGGTGTGTGTGTGTGTGTGTGTGTGTGTGTGTGTGTGTGTGTGTGTATGTGTGTGTGTGTATGTGTGTGTGTGTGTGTGTGTGTGTGTGTGTGTGTGTGTGTGTGTGTGTGTGTGTGTGTGTGTGTGTGTGTGTGTGTGAATAAATATGCTCCGGAAAACATATTTCTTATTAAACAACTGAAAATCACAGATTGTAATTATTTTTTCCACAATATGGTTCAGCTCTCCTCTCCTCCAACACACCGAGCTAAGACATGGGGTCTTGCCCTACCTCTTAACCACTTTTCCTACTCGGACTCCTTGCTCTTCTTCCTTCCTCGCCTCCCCCTTCCATCCTTTCAACCCTCACCGCCAACCGTGAATTGGTATCCAACTGCTTCTGCTGTACAGTATGTGTTAGCTTTGCAAGCACCATTTTGCTTTGACCAAAGTACAATGAGGTCTTTCAAATGAGGTGTCTCAAAACTAACAGACAGAGGATCGAGTCTCCAACACTGCTTGCGATAATCGACCTGCACGAATCATTCAGGATTAGTAATTTAATTTAAACAAGTACCTTTAAGGAACAACTTGAAATGTAAACAGACTGGCATTTGCAGTTGACAGGCTTAGGCTAGTTGCAGATTGATTTGACAGTTTAGATTATTTATAATTACTTAACCAAGTGAATTCTTATTAATCCTTGTGGCTCCTCGTACAAGGGTCTTTGTGAATACGTATGTTCTTTCGCTACTGTCTACCGGATAGATGTAGGGTACTCAAATAACATGCCGTTGCAGCCAGCAAAAAACTGATTTAATTTTTTTTCTCTACGGTTTTTACTCTATCTCCATTTTCTACCCATGCCATTCTTTCTACAATATCACCAACTTCCCTTTATCCCTAGGTGACTGCTTTTACAGTTTGTCTTTAAATCCACTTCTCTTTAGAGAGTAGCGTCTCTAGCCTTCTGCCATCTCTTATTCCACACTAATCTCGCCTCTTAATTTTCCCATACTCACCTGTATTAGGGCTAACTTTATCTCCTGCTCAGCCAGACGTCGTCCTGGACACATGCGAGCACCGTGGCCAAAAGCCACTATGGTGTATGGATGAACTTTCCTTCTACTAGGTTCTCCACCTGCGCCCCGGGTGACTGGTTCATCGAGCGATGGTGCAGGCTCTAGTGCCGTAGCAGACGACCTTGAGAGCCACCGTTCTGGCCGGAAGACTTCAGGTTCCGGGAATACTTCCGGGTCGCAACAAGCGACCACTGGAGGTGACGTGACATACGTCTGGGGATAAAAAACGCTGTCAGTTACTATGGTATCTCTCTGGTTCCTTAATGTATGTTAGCGACAGCAAATGCTGTCAATTTTATTAAGTTATACTATTTGCAATTTCATATAGAAGAACACTATTAATAAGGGTGTGTGAGAATAATATTAGATTACAGATCAGTGATCAACTTATTAGAAATATGTATGTATGTTGGTAGAATTACCGACAATATGTAAAGTAAAAAGACACAAGTGCAACTAATGTGACATTTTATTGTGGCAACGTTTCGCTCTCCAGGAGCTTTGTCAAGCCGTTACAAACAATACATGGTCACAGAGGGTATATATAGGCTAAGAGTGAGGTATAATACTAGTGGTAGTAGTAGTAGTAGTAGTAGTAGTAGTAGTAGTAGCAGTAGTAATAGTAGTAGTAGTAGTTGTGATATAAGTTGTAGTAGTAGTATTGATACAATGTAGTAGTAGTGATACTACTACATTTTATCACTACTAGTTGTAGTAGTAGTAGTGATACACGAGTAAAAGGATATGAAAGCTATTACTTGGGTAGCATAAAAATAGGTTAAACAAATATTGGAGGTTGGATTAGAGAAGGTCTGTTTCAGTGTAGATCCAAACTACTCAGTTTCTTGTTACGGATGGAGAAGTTTCGGATGCAGTTGAAGGGTCGCCTGAATGCTTAAGATGAGCGGGGCGACCTTCTCAACCGCATCCGAAACCTCTCCATCCGTACCAAGAAACTAAGCAGTTTGGACGTGACTTCCCTCTTCACTGAAGTACCTACCACACCTACCTACCAATCAGGGCCATAATCTTCCGCTCCCACCCGGAGATTTTGTTGACCTAATTGAACTCTGCATTAATTTCAACTGTTTTTCTTTCAATCACAGGCTCTACAGACAAACCTACGGCATGGGAATGGGGTCCCCCATGACTGTCGTCTTAACCAACTTGTACATGGAACACCTAGAGGCTGAACACTTCGCCACCATCATCCCTTCAAGCATCACTTGATTACGTTGCGTGGACGACGTCCTCTTAATAACTCCCAAACGTTTTGATGTACAGAATCTTCAGGCAAGGCTCAACGCAGTTGAACTGGCGATCCAGTTTACATTAGAAGAAGAGTCCAATAACAAGCTACCTTTTCTAGACGTCCCCATTCACAAAGTAGATAACAACCTAAGGTTTCAGTTTTACCGGAAACCTACATATATAAATGATCTCACACACTTCTATTCCAGTCAAGATACTAAGACTAAAAGAGGCATCATCATCGAATTTTTCCTAAGAGCATACCGAATTTGTAGTCCTGAGTTTCTTGACGAGGGATACACATACAATCACCAAACCTTCACTGATTTACATTTTCCTTCCTTTTTCATCAAAGATTAAAAGAAAAGAGCTCTTCAGATCATTAACTCTCCACGCACCAACACCACTCCTAACAAAGTTATAATTCTTCGCAACAGCCAGGTTGCATTGAACGTTTCTCAAGTACTTGCGCCATCGTTTTCAGCACTTCAATAAAGGATCTAACCAGGACAAAATCCAAGCACCATGAACCAGTCAACGCAGGGATTTACACTATACCCTGTAGAGGCTGCGACGGGATTTATGTAAGTGAAACAGCAAGAAACCTTGAAACCCGACTCAATGAGATCAGTGGTCACGTGTGGTCATACCTGCCTAAGCTCTTGGGAATTAGCGTGGGGTGTTACCAAGCACCATGGCTTGCTGTAGTGTTTTAGAATCTCCGTTTCAAATGTTGAAGAAGGAGGTTCTACTTCTTCAGGAGGAAAATAGGAGGCTGAAGCTTCGCATAGATGAGTTTGGGAGTGAGTGTGAGATGGATTTAGTTGGTAAGGAGGAAATGGTCACCAGCAGTGAGAGTGGCAGCCGCTTTAAGTGGCAAGTGCTTCACAGTTCAGGAAGAAGGAAGATAAGGAGGGTTAATAGAGAAGATGTGAAGGTAGGAAATCGATTCTCTTTTCTCCAGGACGAGTGTACTACAGTGGTTAGTGAGGTTGAAGGCACCACTAATTCCCCTGATATTCAAGGTAAGAATATTGTAGTTGTAGGAGATTGTCAGGTAAGATATATGGACTGTGCTTTTTGTAACAGAGATAGAAAGGTCAGACAGAGGGTGTGCCTCCCAGGAGCTGGTGTTAGTGACATAGTCAGTATGTTGGATAATATTATGTCAGGTAATGGGAACAAGCCCATTATCTGTCTTAGTGCTGGGGGTAATGACAATGAGAAGGGCAGGAGACAGGAGCTGCTGGATAAGTACAGGTCAGCCATAGAAGTAGTCAGGTCTAAGGGAGGGATCCTAGTCATATGTAGCATCCTGCCTAGAAAGGGAGTGGGCAATGAATGGATGTCTTGGGCAATTTGTATAAATTGTTGGCTAGTCAGGTACTGCAAGGAACTTACAATCCCATTCATTGATAACTGGGACAAACTCTTTAGCAACCTTGATATGTATGCAAGGGATGGGGTTCATCTCTCTGGGGTTGGAGTGGTTGCATTAGCCAATTCGATTGAGAGGGTAATTGATGACTTGTCTAGGACTTTAAACTGATAGATTATGGAGGTATGGGTGTTTGTGGAAAACGATCAGGCTGCAATATTAGGGTTGAAAACAGCAGATATTACCGGGATACCTCAAGGATATGTTTAAAAGACAATATTCAAAATAAAGTTGCTAGTAATGGCAAATAATTGATCAACAAACAAAGAGAGATAGTAGAGGGCAACGAGTGACTAGTGCCCTTAAGGTTTACTAAACAAATAGTAGGAGTCTAAGAAATAAGATAGATGAGCTAAGACTACTTGCAAGTCCAGGTAATATAGATATTATTGGTATAACAGAGACCTGGTTTAAGCTGAAAGATAGAGAAATGCCTTCTGAATGCAACATACAGGGTTATAAACTATTCCACAATGATAAGGTCAACAGAAAGGGTGGTGGAGTGGCGATGAAAGTCAGAGATAATTTTAATTGTTGTCTTAGACATGATATAAGATTAAAAAAATCGGACACAGAATCTGTTTGGCTACAGTTTCTCAAAGGTCGTGACAAATTAGTTCTGGGAGTGATTTATAGGCCCCCAAACCTTGATAGGGAGTGCAGTAAACTGTTATGGGACGAAATTCATAAGGTATCTAGATATGAAAATGTTGTGTTAATTGGGGATTTTAACTTTATACAAATTGATTGGAACAATACGACAGGAAACCTTGAGCCTAGTGACTTTCTTGATACGGTTCAGGATTGCTTTTTAGAACAGTTTGTGACATAACCAACTAGAGGAAACAATCTGCTTGATTTGGTTCTTGCCAACAAAGAATCGCTAATTAATAATCGTAAGGTTAATGATGAGCATGGGGAAAATGATCACAAATCACTTAGTTTCAATATATCATGGAATTACCCACATATCAGCAATCAAATCTCTGTCCCAGACTTTCGCTTGGTCGATTTCATGGGACTGAGAAATTACCTGGGTGGGTTAAATTGGGATGACCTGACTATGGGTCAGGGAGGTGATCTTCGTTGCCAATATGACGTTTTTTAGAGCATAGTTCTAGCTGCCCAAACAACTTTTGTTCCGAGTAGGGAAATTAGATCTAACAAAAATGATCCCAGATGGATGAACAATAGATTAAAACATCTCATTGGTCAAAAGAGAGGCATATATAGGCGTAGCGAAAGAGGGTATGGGCAGTTAAGAATTCAATATATTGAATTAAAGAGAGAAATAAAAAAAAGAATAAGAAAAGGAAAAATGGATTATGAGGCTAAGGCCGCAAGGGATTCGAAGACTAACCCAAAAGGGTTCTCAGACAAATAGAGAAATTAAAACCTAACAAATCCCCAGGCCCTGATGAACTGTTTGCAAGGGTGTTAAAGGAATGTAAAGGGGAACTTAGCGTACCTTCGGCTAATCTTTTCAACATATCACTACAAACTGGCATAGTGCCTGATAAGTTGAAAATGGCAAATGTAATACTATTTACAAGGCAGGTGACAGGTCCTTAGCTTCGAACCATAGACCAATAAGCCTTACCTCCATAGTGGGAAAATTTATGGAATCAATAATTCCCGAAGCAATCTGTAGCCATCTTGGCAGGCAAAAACTGATTAATGAATCTCAACACGGTTTTACAAAGGGGCGTTCCTGTCTTACGAATTTACTAACTTTTTTCACTAAGGTGTTTGAGGAGGTAGATCATGGTAACGAATATGACTTGTGTATATGGACTTCCGTAAGGCTTTCGATAGAGTTCCACATCAGAGGCTATTGAGGAAACTTAAGGCACACGGAATAGGAGGAAAATTTTTTTCCTGGGCAGAGGCATGGCTGACAAATAGGCAGCAGAGTGTTTGCATAAATGGGGAGAAATCAGAATTAGGGCACATCACTAGCAGTGTTCCGCAGGGGTCAGTGTTCGGTCCGTTGCTGTTCACAATTTACATAAACGACATAGATGAGGGAATAAATAGCGACATAAGCAAATTTGCTGATGACACCAAAATAGGCCGGCCAATTCATTCTAATGAGGACACTAGAGCACTCCAGGATGTTTTCAATAGACTGATGCAATGGTCGGAGAAGTGGCAGATGCAGTTTAATATAGACAAATGCAAAGTTCTAAATGTTGGACAGGAAAATAACCATGCCACATATAAACTAAATAATGTAGATCTTAATGCTAGTGATTGCGGAAAAGATTTAGGAGTTCTGGTTAGCAATAATCTAAAACCAATACAACAGTGCATTAGTGTTCGCAATAAAACTAACAGAATCCATGGCTTCATAACTATAAATATAAATAATAGAAGTCCTCAGGTTGTTCTACAACTCTATATATCCTTAGTTAGGCCTCATTTAGATTATGCTGCTCAGTTCTGGTCACCGTATTACAAAGGAGAATGACAAAATTGATATCCCATGTATCAGAAATCTTCTCTATGAGGATAGAATGAGGGCCGTGAATCTGCACTCTCTCGAAAGGCGTAGAATTGGGGGGGATATGATCGAGGAGTATAAATGGAAAACAAGAATAAATACAGGGGCTGTAAATAGCGTGCTGAAAATTTCCAGTCAAGACAGGACTCGCAGCATTGGTTTCAAGTTTGAAAAATTCAGATTCAGGGAGGATATAGGAAAGCACTGGTTTGGTAACAGAGTTGTGGATGAGTGGAACAAACTCCCGAGTACAGTTATAAAGGCTAAAACGTTGTGTAGCTTTAAAAATAGGTTAGAAAAATACATGAGTTGGTGTGGGTGGGTGTGAGTTGGACCTGACTAGCTTGTGCTACTAGGTCTGATGCCCTGCTCCTTCCTTAAGTGGAATTGACCTGACTAAGTGGGTCATTGGGCTAATCAGGGAGGGGGGACATGGACCTGCTTCGCATGGGTCAGTAGGCCTGCTGCAGTGTTCTTGCTTTCTTATGTTCTTATGTTCTTATTTATGCACATAGGAAAGATAACTTGAACAACACCTGCGTACAACACCGAAATCCCACCAATCATCTCATGAAATTCAGGGACGCCCAATTAGTGATCAAAGAAACTAATTTCCGCAGACGTAAGTGCCTTGAATCAGCACTAATCGCTGTTTCTAATACAATTAAGCAAAACAAAAGCAGCTTCACCATCTCTGAAGTCTTAGCAAGAATCCTCATGAAAACAGTAAACCCTGCCATCACATAGTCTTTCCTGCTAATACTACACAAGCACATTACAGAGGATGAACACTGAAACAGGCCTTCTCTAATCCAACCTCCAATAGAAATATTTGTCTAACCTATTTTTATGCTACCCAAGTAATAGCTTTTATATCCTTTTACTCAAGTGCAAGTTAACTGTTCTACCATATTGTATCACTGCTACTACTACAACTTATATCACTACTACTACTACTACTACTACCACTAGTATAACATCTTACTCATAGCCTATATATACACTCTGTGTATATATAGCCTATATATACACTCAGAGAGTTACACACACTCAGTTCATGGAGTACACTACCTTATCACTAGATAGGCACATGGATTCTGCCGAAAAGAAGAGGCCACGATGCTCCATGAACACGACGGAGGACTCGGATTTGGAAATGTGGGGAGCAATTCTAGCGATGAAGTTGCGAGACCATTTAGTGTCATCAGAGGAAGAGAAGATCCTGCTCACATTGCAGCAGATCTGACAGTTCCAACCATGGAGCCAGCGAATATGGAAACAGGAGAGGAAATAAACACCCCACCCCCCGAGAACCAAAAAGGATGGATCATTGTGGACAACAATAAGATGCGCCGTCCGTCCAAGGAGCAGGCAAACCAGCTGAACCGACCTGGCAAATTCAAGGTGATGTCTTACGGGGACCACAGAACCCACTATGGCGTTGTTTCATACCTGAAATCACGACACAACTTGAAGTTTAAGATATGGTTCAACTTAAGGGGAGAACCAATATTGACTCCTCTCAACAAGGAAATGTACACCACCATGAAGAAAGTCATAGAGACAGATCGCTCATTACCCTGGAGGAACTGGACTCTCGGCAGAAGATCACCAAGGGTGTAGTGATGCGATATCCGCTGATGATGCCCATCGAGGCAGTAGCAGCTCACCCCAGTGTGGTGTCAGCTCATCGTCTCAAGGCAAAGACAGCAGGCAATGCACCAACCGGACAGGTCCTCATACAGCATGTAGGACTACTGCCATCCCAGCTGGACCTCGGTTCTTGGGGCAGGTACGATGTCAGGACCTTCACAGCAGAACCAGTTCGCTGTTTCAAGTGTCAGCGTTACGGACACCTGGGTGCACTCTGTCCGAACAGAGTAATCTGCGGTGTCTGCAGCCAGAACCACCCTACTGAGGAATGCATCACCAAGCTGAAAAATGCATCTTCACCCACTCCACAATGCCCGAACTGCAGGCAGAAACACCATGCCTAGAATCATCGATGCCCCGAGAGGCTCGCCAGAATTCAAGAAGTCTGCAAGACGCCAAAAACTCGGCAGCAGGCTACGACGGATCATCACTCTCAGCAGACGATGGGTACAGAGAACCCTGCCACATCGCAGATCTCTCATCAGCTAACCCAACTCATTGCCCAGGAATTCCCAACCCTCGAAGCCTCAACCAGGCGCCATGGTCAAGAACCTCCTGCACCCCTACCTCAACGAAGAAACAGAAACAAGAGGAACAAGAGGCGTCAACAGGGTACATCTGGTCAACACGATCAGCAGGCGGCACTAAACGAGCCTCCACCGGCCATAGCACGACAACGCAGCACTCTTTACCCGGCACAGCCGCTTTGCAGGCTCAACTGGCACCTCAACAGCAGAACCCGGCTACCCAACCTGGTATACAGCAACAGACCACGGTGCATACAATAAAGAAATCCAACCCTCAGCAGTCCCTTCAGACTACAACAGCCTAGGTAATATCCACTGTTTCTAACCCAACGCCAAAGCAGGCCCTCACCAGGGAGGATCTCATAGTGCTCATCAGGGTGTTCACGGATCTTATTTGCAACACAATCAACTCCACGGAACAACAGAGCATATTCCGGCAGATGGTCAGTACGCTCCTGAGAGTGTGCTTACTGACCGAGGAGGAGACAGTGGATGCCATGAATTTGCAGGCTCTCAGAGCGGCCAGGGCTCAGTCTCCAGCTCAGGAAACAACAGCGATGGAATAACCTCGGTACAAATCACACCCTCAAGGTACTACAATGGAACATTCAGGGCCTGAGGCGCAAACAGCACCTCTTGCTGGAGGCAGTAATTCGAGATCGGGTTGACATCGTCTTGCTACGAGAAACTTTGACTGTCCCGACTATCTGCCAAAGACTACCCGGTTTTGTTGGGTATTTTCGGCACATGGACGTGGGCGTTCACTGCAGAGGCACAGCTGTATTTGTATCCAATACAATACCTCACGAGGTTATAGCCAACCCTGTGGACTGTGGGTACAGGCCATCCTTGCACACATACCTGGGGCGCCCATTACCATCTATAAC
This sequence comes from Cherax quadricarinatus, assembly GCF_038502225.1. Lineage (NCBI taxonomy): Eukaryota > Metazoa > Arthropoda > Malacostraca > Decapoda > Parastacidae > Cherax > Cherax quadricarinatus. The sequence goes on along the minus strand of NC_091293.1, from coordinate 29,328,251 downwards.
ATCTACAAGAACCCAAGACACACCCTCGACATTGCAGAGCTCCTCGCGCTAACACGCACTGAGAGTATTATTGTGGGTGGAGATTTCAACGCACATCACCCTATGCTGCACTCTCACTCAGCAACCAATGCTGCAGGCAGACACATAGTAATGCTCCTATACGATATTCCAGAGGTAAAATTGCTAAACAATGGAGACCCCACACACCTGTTGGGTGGCTGTCTCGACCTTACCTTCGGGTCAAGACAGCTCGCTGCAGGAAACTCATCCTCACTTTGTCAGTGACCATTTTGCAGTGATCACCACCTTCAACATCAACAGACCTCCGAGAGTTGTGTTGCCCTCTAGATGGGACGTAAAGAGGGCCAACTTGGAAGGTGTTCCAGGATTATCTTCATGACTGGTGGTCCACATACACTCTATCTGAAGACTGTGATACGGCTGAACAGGAGCTAATGACTGTTCTCATCCAGGCAGCAGAATGCGCAATTTTAAAGATGTCCGCAGGACGTACTCACAAAAGAGACTGGTGGTTCTACAACGACGAGGTGCGGGAGAAGAACCACCGCATCAACTCTTTTAGGAAGCTATACAGGCGTAGCCCTACGGCAGAGAACAGGAATACTCTGAGAGCCATTGTGAAGCATGCCCGCAGCGTCTCTCTCAGAGTAAAAACTGAGAAATGGCTGGAGTGGTGCTCAACATTCGGGCATCACACCACCTTATCTGAGATATGGGACAAGCTCAACATAGCAACTGGCAAGAGCAAGCCGAGGCCACCAGCACACCCGAACCCATCTCAGGAAGCTGAGAAACTAGTGGAGCTTTACACTTCCAGGGGAGCCTCCCCTCAGCTCCCACAGGACATCCGGAATATACAGACGGATCTTCTGCCACAACGCCAGTTAACAATACAAGCTGCATGTGAGTCGGAAGATGTGACTGATGAAGACCTCACGGACTTGGAACTCCGACGCGCCATTAAGAACGCAGGTGACACTGCCCCGGGCAACGATGGTGTTACGTACTCCATGATTGCACGGGCTGGGCAGAGTGGATAGGAGGCTATACAAGATGTCACAAACGAGTCGTGGAGGGCCGGGACACTCCCAGCAGCTTGAAAGAAAGCTACCATGGTACCATTTCCAAAGCCCAAGGACCCAGGCAGTATGAGACCCATATCGCTGACCAGCTGTTTAGCCAAGACTGCTGAGAGGATGGTGTTAAACCGCCTCCTATGGAAACTTGGACCCCCTCATCATCACATATTTGGCTTCACCAAAGGAGTGGGTACAGCAGAGTGCATAACCCCCTACTAAGCCAGATTGTTGACAGTAACTTAAAACCTATAATCGTCGTCTACCTCGACCTTGAGAAGGCATTTGAGCTAGCCAGCCTCACAGCAATTCTAGCAATACTAGCTCGGAAGGGAATCAAAGGACGCCTCCTGGCCTGGATAGAGTCCTACCTTAGGGTCAGGCAGGCCTGTGTCAGCTTTCAGGGACACTACTCTTCCTTTAAAACCCTGGAAAACGGCACACCACAAAGAGGTGTACTTAGTCCTACCCTGTTTAACGTCCTTATGCAGGAACTTGTGAGCCTTCCCTTTCATAGTGGTACGCAGCTCCTCAGCTATGCTGATGATCTTGCCCTCGTGGTGAATGGGAAAGGCAATTTGGAGCGACAGGCCCAGAAAGCTTTGGACCTAATTACACACTCTTGCAAGGAACTAGGCCTCAAGATCTCGGCCGAGAAATCTCTTGCAATGATGTCCAAGGGACAAGATCCTGTGAATAGTTTACGTATTCAGGACATAGAACTTGAGTGGACAGGCTCCTACCTGTACTTGGGAATCTACATTGATAAAAAACTGACTTTTCAGAAACAGGCCGAGTATGTCAGGTCACGTGCTCTACTCAGACTCAACGCCATGAGAGCCATGACGAGGCACCGTGTAGGGGCGAGCAAAGATGTACTTCGCTTGTACTATATACAAGCTATACGCTCGCTCATTGACTACGGTGGACCAGCGTTAGCTCATCTCTTCCCGCAGAGCAGGCAAAGGGTGGAGGTCGTACAAAACCAGGCGATAAGAACTATGCTTGTGGCCCCCATCTGGACCAACACAGTATGTCTCAGATCTGAGGCCCGGCTTCCTTTCCTGGCTGACAGAGTAAGATGCATAAACGCCTGCAAAGTAGCCACGATTCTGCACCGGCAGCAAGGAACCCCACTAAGGAGACGGATATTGACAACCATGACACAAGATCCCACACTCTTCACGGACTACTCCTGGATTCGTTCGTTTTGTGCTGCTGGGCAGAAGCTGCTGCCTATACAACCACTCCTTGAAAAGAGTTGTGTCCTTCCTGTTGCAGGACATCATCCACCACCTCCCTGGCACCCATATCCGACCGATGTTTGCGTCATGCAACTTCCTATCTCTAAGCGTCTCTGCAGTCAAGACACCCTCAGCAATCATGCTGAGACAAGCATGGCACTGACAGAGGGAGGCACATGTGCAGTGTATTTCACAGATGTCTCTGTCGACCCTGACAGAAAGAGAGCAGCAGCTGGACTGTACCACAATGGTCACACACAAGGCTGGCGACTCCCTGATCACTACACGATCCTTCAAGCTGAGCTGGTGGCGATTCAGCAGGCATTGTCACATGCCCTACGACATCGACTCCGACCTGTCATACATGTTGATTCCACCTCTGCAATCAATGCCCTCTCCGATCCTCAACCATAGGACAATGTTCACCTAATAACATCGATCCTGAACATAATGACAGCCATGCTGCCATCCGGGGAAATGAGGCGGCAGATGATGCAGCCAAGGCAGCAACAGATTATCCACATGTTGGGATTACTGTCCCCATCAGCCTACGACAGACCAAACTGGTGGCTGCCAGAGCCATGAGGGAGGTCTTAGGTGATACCCCATCTCAACAGTGGTACCGAGCAGCGACTCAGGAAGATCCCCCTCCATGTGATAGAAGCTGGTCCAGAGAGCAGTGTACCGCCATCCATCTGCTTTGTTTGGGCTTTCCCACAGCCAAGATGATGGTAGACAAGGCTGAGGAGATGTGCCAGTACTGCCAGCACGTTGTCCAGCACCCCCTAACACACTATCTTCTGGAGTGCGAAGTTACTGAGACACTCCGCAGGCAACTAGGACTGATATTCCCTCCCGAAGAGGACCCAGAGATGACTGCGGCCACACTAGTGTACCATGGGGTCAACGAACCAGACAAGCTGTTACCCGTGATAACTACATATCCTCCTCCTCGCTAGTGTCCACAGTTAGGAGTACATATGGTGTTGTCGCTTATGAGATGCACCAGTTGAACTGACCAGAAGAGTGCTTGAGCAGCATACGTCCCATCATTGTAGAAACCTTTCTCCCTCGGGAGCCAGAGACGGGTCATCGCAAGATTGAGACCCGTGCCAGGACTACGGTCTTGGCGAACATTATACATACATACATGTACTGTTTGTAACGGCTTGACAAAACTCCTAGAGAACGAAACGTTGCCACAATAAAATGTCACATTAGTTGCACTTGTGTCCTTTTACTTTACATGCTAGAAATATCTGCTATTATGAATAGATGAATGTGAATTCAGCATTCAGCTTATTTAAAACAATGAGATAAGTAGTAGGAATTTTCCCTCTGAATTCTTGCGTAAAAATTTACAGAAGTAAAAGCGGTTCCAACGATTGAGTTGAACAAAAAGGATAATTATTAACAAAGAGTGACACTATATATAAAGTTATATAAAATCCCGTTTAGTATACCAGTGGCAAAGTGCGATCACAAACAAGGTGACTAGTCAGAAACCGGTCTGTGACTAGCGGACGTCGGAATAAGCCTCCACCAATTCTAGCGCTGTTTGCATCTTTTCTTAAGAATCTTCAGATAATGCTGTCATTGGCAAACAGTAACAATGGCAATACCAACTTTACATCAGTCTCCTAAGCACTGTAAAACTCACGCTTTCATTACTGTACCTATTAGTAACACACTCCATCACGCTTCCAGTACTAATATATTATTTTAAAGTCTATGGCAAACACGACCCACATTTCACTGTGTATGGCGTGTAAACAGGTAGCATTGCAGTCTTGAA
>NC_091293.1:29271615-29319115 GCF_038502225.1 Cherax quadricarinatus | reverse complement strand
GGAATGATAATGTTAAATTTAGATTAAATTGTAAGGGTTAAGGGATGGGGATATTAGACTTACTACGGTTTGTAAGATTAAGCTAATAAGGATATCAGTATTAGGGAAAATTTTAAGGGTAAAAAGATGATTATATATAAGAACATAAGAACATAAGAACGAAGGAACACTGCAGAAGGCCTACTGGCCCATGCGAGGCAGGTCCAAGTCTCCTACCGGCTTAAGCCAATGCACCCAACCTAGTCAGGTCAGGTCACATTGACTTAAGGGAGGAACACGGCAACCGACCTGGTAGCACAAGCTATCAGGTCTAACTCACACCCACCCACATCCACTCATGTATTTATCCAACCTATTTTTAAAGCTACACAACGTTCTGGCCTCTATAACGGTACTTGGGAGTTTGTTCCACTCATCCACAACTCTATTACCAAACCAGTACTTTCCTATATCCTTCCTGAATCTGAATTTTTCCAACTTAAAACCATTGCTGCGAGTCCTGTCTAGGCTAGATATTTTCAGCACACTATTTACATCCCCTTTATTTATTCCTGTCTTCCATTTATACACCTCAATCATATCCCCCCTAATTCTACGTCTTTCTAGAGAGTGCAGATTCAGGGCCCTTAGTCTATCCTCATAGGGAAGGTTTCTGATACATGGGATCAACTTTGTCATCCTCCTTTGTACATTTTCCAGAGAATTTATATCCATTCTGTAATAAGGTGACCAAAACTGTGCAGCATAATCTAAATGAGGCCTAACCAAGGATGTATAGAGTTGAAGAACAACCTGAGGACTCCTATTATTTATGCTTCTTGATATGAAGCCAAGGATTCTATTAGCTTTATTGCGAACACTTATGCACTGTTGTCTTGGTTTCAGATTACTGCTAACCAGAACTCCTAAATCTTTTTCGCAATCCGTAATATTAAGATCTACATTATTTAGTTTATATGTGGCATGATTATTGTCCTGTCCAACATTTAGAACTTTGCATTTGTCTATATTAAACTGCATCTGCCACTTCTCCGACCACTGCATCAGTCTATTCAAATCTTCCTGGAGTGCTCGAATGTCCTCGTCAGAATGAATTCGACGGCCTATTTTGGTGTCATCGGCAAACTTGCCGATGTCGCTCTTTATGCCCTCATCTATGTCGTTTATGTAGATTGCGAACAGCAGGGGGCCCAACACTGACCCCTGTGGAACACCGCTCGTGACACTTCCCCACTCTGATTTCTCCCCATTTATGCAAACTCTCTGCTGCCTATTTGTCAACCATGCCTCTATCCATGCCTCTATTCTCTTTGGCATTAAGACATATTGCTCTGTGTCGTCAGGAGTAAACAAAATTCAGTGTGTGAAAAAGCGTAAATAAAAAATAGTATTTGGTAAAGAATATATGCATTCCCCCCAAAAATATGAGTTGCAATGAGTTATGAGACTGAAAGGAAGAGGATATCAGGCTTAGGGTGAGTCGTAAAAAGTAAAGTATAAAGATGTCAAGCAGAGTGTAGAACGATAGATGTCACATTTAGAAGGATTAGTTTTATAACTGAAGTGATGATGAAAAAATAATATTTCCAAAAATAATATTTAGTCACTACAAATTTTCCTATTTACACGAGTACCCTGTATGTGAAAAACATATTTGCATAAATTATTTAATGAGTTTCAATTTGTTGTAATTATTAATGTTTCAATAATTTATTAATTTTAATTATATTAATTATGCCAAATTACACGTATTTTAAAATTGTGTAGCGATCTTCTCTCTGAAAATATCATCATTGAATTTAAAAATAAAATATAACATATTAATTTTCTAAAGTTCAGAGAAGTTAAATGCAGCTAGTGTTTGTCAGGTTCTTCAGTTTCTGAAGCAACAAATTACATTATCACAGATTACACTATGTAACAAAATTTCACTTTCTTCGTGTTCCTTGGAAATAAACATCATTTCCCAGTTCTTTATAGCTAAATAAATTTTAGAAAAGTAATTTTGATCCCAGAACTTTGATTTTGTGGTCAGGACACTTCTGGATCACTTTCAAGACTGGCGTAAAGCTATTATATTCTAAGGTTTTGCTTGGCAAATATAAAAACAGGGGCTCACAAACCAGCACTCAGTTCAGCTCTGGCTGCCTGAGAAGACACATCAGAAGAAGTGAAATGGCATCAAGAGGCTGCAATCATTCTCCAGATGCATTCTACTACGTATGTGGTCAATTCATTAAGACAAGAGCATCTAAAAAAAATGTGTGAAGCTTACAAAGCATATTTTGGCATGACAGTTGTGGACCAAGACAAGACCTGGGCACCTCATGTTGCTTGTGAACATTGTAAGAAAACATTGGAAGGTAAGAAAGTCATTAGTTATATGAAGAGTAAAATCTTGAATAGGAACATTTTTTAAATGAAATGTATGTAACAGAAACTAATTCTTTTGTTCTTTTACAGGATGGTATAGAGGAGAAAAAAACCCATGAAGTTTGTTGTTCCTAAAATATGGTGTGAACCCACTGGTCATTCAACCAACTGCTACTACTTCTGCCTGGTGGATCCTTCCAAACGCCGAACTGGGAAAAATGCACCAGCTATTTCTTATCCAGACCTTCCCTCTTCTGTTGCCCCAGTACCACACAGTGCTGATCTTCCTGTACCTACACATCCAGAAAGAAGTCAACCGCCAGAAGAAGAAAGCAGCAAATCAGAAAATAAAGAGCACAATGAACAAGACTATGACCTCACAAATGCAGCTGTTGGGATGAATCCTTACTGCCCAAACCAAACAGACCTCAATGGTCTTATCAGAGATACAGGTTTGACAAAGTCAAATGCTGCGCTTTTGATTTCAAGGCTCAAGGGGTGGGACTTGGTGGATGAAAATGTGCAAGTGAAAAGCCAAAGAAAACGTCATCAACGTTTCTCAAGCTTCTTCACTAATGACAACAGGTTGTGCTACTGTAATGTTGTATCAGGCCTGTTTTATGCAACTGGAATTTCGTGCAATCCAGATGAGTGGAGACTGTTCATTGACAGCTCCTCTAGAAGCATAAAAGCTGTACTTCTGCACAATGGGAACAAGTACCCATCTCTTCCCTTGGCTCATTCAGTGCATCTTAAGGAGGACTACAACAGTGTCAAACTTCTACTGGAAGCTTTGAACTATGATAAGCATGGCTAGGAGGTTATTGGAGACTTCAAAATGGTGGTATTTTTGATGGGACTCCAAGGAGGTTTTACCAAGTTTCCCTGTTATCTCTGTCATTGGGATAGTAGAGACAGAGCAGCACATTAGCTGAGGAAGCACTGGCCTCAAAGGACTGAGTTCTTAGTAGGAAGACATAATATCAAACATAAACCATTGGTGGATCCTCAAAAGGTTCTGTTATCTCCATTACACATCCAACTAGGGCTAATGAAACAGGTTGTTACAGCTCTTGACAAAGAGTCTGCAGCTTTCAAATATCTTCAAGACTTGTTTCCCAAGCTATTAGAGGCAAAGGTGAAGGCTGGCATTTTCACTGGACCACAAGTCAGGAAAATCATGGAGCCCACAGAATTTCCAAAGAAACTCACAGAGAAGGAAAAGAAAACTTGGGAGAGTTTTGTTGCTGTAGCACAGGGCTTTCTGGGCAACAACAAGGCTGACAGTTACGTGGAACTTGTTGAGACCTTGGTTAAAAGCTATAGTTAGATGGGCTGTAGGATGTCCCTTAAGGTTCATATCCTTGATGCTCATCTTGACAATTTCAAGGATAATATGGGAGCATACTCAGAGGAGCAAGGGGAGCGCTTCCACCAAGATATAATGGACTCTGAACACAGATATCAGGGATCTTATAGTGAAAATATGATGGGAGACTACATTTGGAGGCTTAAACGGTAAAGTGACTTGTTGCTGCTCGCAAATCTAGAAAAACTGTTCATTTTTAACTTTGTAAAAATGTTTCAAAAAGTTTAAAAAATAATTTGTGTAAATTTTATTTTATTTATTTAAATTTTATTTATTTTATTATATGTTTTTGTTTTACATCCAAAGCTAGCAAAAAAAAATATTGAAATTTGGTCATTTTTTGATAATAATTCATCTCGTAAGCCACAAAAACAAAGTTTACAAGGAATAATGGGCATTTTCCATTATTTTGCAATAAATGGAGTTGGAAAATAATACTTACTTGCCAGGAACAAAAACTGTGCTAAATAGTGTTATTTTCAGAAAGTTACGGTGTAATTATTGCGTTAATGGTGTGTAGAGGAACGAGTGTGGAGTTCAACGTATATGTCCATTAGCTCCAAATAATATCGAGGATAATGAAGAAAAGATAAGTTTCAGAAAAGCTATTGGAACAACGTTTTGCTTTGCGTAAGCTTTATCAAGACATGAATTGGTGAAGCTCTACACAGACCGAAGTACCGTTTTAATAAAAGCTTGTTCCACTGTAGATCTTCAGAATTTTCTGAATAGTGGACCCATTAACTGCAGTGCCCTCTTGGATACAAAGAGTTTATTGGCTCATTCGCCAGAGTCAGAAACTTTACTATGGTCTTTATGAGACGTGCTTGTCAAAACTTCCAAATTAAGACGTGTCGTAGGTAAATATCTCACGGTTATAAATCGAAAATCATACCTTTATTCACAAGTCTAGTCATTCAGAACATAATGTTGTACCTAACTAAGAGGAATAAAGACATATTGTATAAATATATTTATAAGCCTATCAACCGTACGTCAAATATAAGTTAATCAACCCACAAATATTAAGTGTTCTAAGTCCAACATCGGACCGTAAAGAAGTAACAGAAGTACAGAAGTCCACACAGTGCACATATGTGGAGATTCCATTTAGTCAGAGATGAGGTTCAGGAAATACTGTGTGAAGACAAACAAGGCAATTCTGGGCAAATGGTAAATCCACTGTCAACACAAGACGGTGAAGAAATAGAGCCCAGTACACCAAATATCAGTCAAAGTCAATCCAAAGCCATAGTGTGCTTGACATAAAGCCCACAGAGGACAACTATATTTGTTTTGTAGACCACATGGCTTTGTGAAGTATGAGAATAGGTTAACCAAGAAAGCTGAAGGCTGAAAGCTGGCTGAAGGAGACTCGAACCTACGAACGTTGGAACAAGGTACGCAGTGCTATATCAATCTTCCCACACTGGACAATACCTTGGCGTGTAGCTTGCGCTACACGTTTGATCCAAGGCAACCAGCTTTCAGGGAGAAGGCTTACAGCTTTTCATCTCATCCCCTGCATGTATCAGCCTTACTAGAGAGTTTAACAATGCAAGGAATTCGCAAGAGCAGGCGAAATATACACAAACACTGATCTCTGACTGAAGGAGACTCGAACCTACGAACCATGGAACAAGGTACGCAATGCTTTACCAATCTACCCACACTGGACCAATACCTTGGAGTCCAGCTTGCGCTAGACTTTGATATATATATATATATATATATATATATATATATATATATATATATATATATATATATATATATATATATATATATATATATATATATATATATATATAATATATATATATATATATATATATATATATATATATATATATATATATATATATATATATATATACATATATATATATATATATATATATATATATATTTATATATATATATATATATATATATATATATATATATATATATATATATATATATATATGTATATATATATATATATATATATATATATATATATATATATATATATATATATATATATATATATATATATATATATATATACATGCTTTCTCATCACTAACACCTACCTCAGCTTTCTTGGTTAACCTATTCTCATACTTCACAAAACCACGTGGTCTACAAAACAAATATAGTTGTCCTCTGTGGGCTTTATGTCAAGCACACTATGGCTTTGGATTGACTTTGACTGATATTTGGTGTACTGGGCTCTATTTCTTCACCGTCTTGTGTTGACAGTGCATTTACCATTTGCCCAGAATTGCCTTGTTTGTCTTCACACAGTATTTCCTGAACCTCATCTTTGACTAAATGGAATCTCCACATATGTGCACTGTGTGGACTTCTGTACTTCTGTTACTTCTTTACGGTCCGATGTTGGACTTAGAACACTGAATATTTGTGGGTTGATTAACTTATATTTGACGTACGGTTGATAGACTTATAAATATATTTATACAAGATGTCTTTATTCCTTTAAGTTAGGTACAACATTAAGTTCTGAATGACTAGACTTGTGAATACAGGTATGATTTTCGATTTATAACCGTGAGATATTTACCTACGACACGTCCTAATTTGGAAGTTTTGACAAGCACGTCTCATAAAGACCATAGTAAAGTTTCTGACTCTGGCGAATGAGCCAATAAACTCTTTGTACCCAAGAGGGCACTGCAGTTAACGGGTCCACTATTCAGAAAATCCTGAAGATCTACAGTGGAACAAGCTTTTATTAAAACGGTACTTCGGTCTGTGTAGAGCTTCACCAATTCATGTCTTGATAAAGCTTACGCAAAGCAAAACGTTGTTCCAATAGCTTTTCTGAAACTTATCTTTTCTTCATTATCCTCGATATTATTTGGAGCCAATGGACATATACGTTGAACTCCACACTCGTTCCTCTACACACCATTAACGCAATAATTACACCGTAACTTTCTGAAAATAACACTACGTAGCACAGTTTTTGTTCCTGGCAAGTAAGTATTATTTTCCAACTCCATTTATTGCAAAATAATGGAAAATGCCCTTTATTCCTTGTAAACTTTGTTTTTGTGGCTTACGAATAGGCAGAATAGGGAGAACTTGCGATCTTGGCTTAAATAGCAACGCTCATCTTGCCATATAGGACAAGTGAAAATTTGTGTATGCAATATTTCGCCAAAATCATTCTCAACCTAATGACAAAAATATATTTGATTGTGTTTGTTTAGTACTAAATTATTATAAGTGTATTTAAAATATATTTATTTGGGTTAGGCTAAAATAAATTGCGCTTGTTATAATAAGATTAGGTAAGTTTTCAAAGATTCTTTTGGTGCAAAATTAAAATTTTTTACAATAACATTAATGAAAAAATATATCTTTAAACATATAAGAGAAAATTTTAGAAAAGACTTAATTTTAAATGAGTTCTTGCTAATTGACCAGTTTTACATATTCGGCACGACATATATATATATATATATATATATATATATATATATATATATATATATATATATATATATATATATATATATATATATTATTTATTTATTTATTATTATTATTATTATTATTATTATCACACTGGCCGATTCCCACCAAGGCAGGGTGGCCCGAAAAAGAAAAACTTTCACCATCATTCAATCTATCACTGTCTTGTCAGAAGGGTGCTTTACACTACAGTTTTTAAACTGCAACATTAACACCCCTCCTTCAGAGTGCAGGCACTGGGAAGGAGGGGTGTTAATGTTGCAGTTTAAAAACTGTAGTGTATACATATATATATATATATATATATATATATATATATATATATATATATATATATATATATATATATATATATATATATATATATGTATATGTCGTGTCGAATATGTAAAACTGGTCATTTAGCAAGAACTCATTTAAATTTAAGTTCTTTCTGAAATTTTCTCTTATACATTTGAAGATATATTTTTTCATTAATGTTAATGTAAAAAATTATAATTTTGCATCAAAAGAATCTTAGAAAACTTACCTAACCTTATTATAACAAGAACAATTTATTTTAGCCTACCCCAACTAAATATATTTTAGATTTGTTTGCAATAATTTAATACTAAACAAACACAGTGAAATATATTTTTTTCGTTAGGTTCAGAACGATTTTGGCGAAATTATTGCATACACAAATTTTCACTTGTCCTATATGGCAAGATGCGCGTTGCTATTTAAGCCTAGATCGCAAGTTCTGCCTATTCGGCACGACATATATATATTTATTTATAGGTAGTAGGTTGGTAGACAGCAACCACCCAGGGAGGTACTACCGTCCTGCCAAGTGAGTGTGAAACGAAAGCCTGTAATTGTTTTACATGATGGTAGGATTGCTGATGTCTTTTGTCTGTCTCATAAATATGCAAGATTACAGGTACGTCTTGCTACTTCTACTTACACTTAGGTCACACTACACATACATGTTCATGTTTATTTATACACACTCATCTGAGTTTTCTTTGATTTTATCATAATAGTTCTTGGTCTTATTACTTTTCCTTTTATATCCATGGGGAAGTGGAATAAGAATCTTTCCTCCATAAGCCATGCGTGTGGTAAAAGTCAACTGAAATGCCGGAACAATGGGCTAGTATCCCCTTTTCCTGTAATAATTACTAAAAATAATAATAAGAAAATTGTCAAAGCGGGAAGTCTGAATGTGCGTGGATGTTGTGCAAATGATAAGAAAGAGATGATTGTGGATGTTGTGAATGAGAAGAAGCTGGATGTCCTGGCTTTAATTGAAACAAAGCTGAAGGGGGTGGGAGAGTTTCAAAGGAGAGGAATAAATGGGATTAGGTCAGAGGTTGCAAATCGAGTTACAGCTAAAGAAGGAGTAGCAATAACGTTGAAGGATAAGTTATAGCAGGAAAAAAGAGACTATAAATGTATTAATTCAAGGATTATGTGGAGTAAAATAAAGGTTTGAAGTGAAAAGTGGGTTATAGTAAGCGTATATGCACCTGGAGAAGAGAGAAGTGTAGAGGAGAGAGAGAGATTTTGGGAAATGTTGAGTGAATGCGTGGGGAATTTTGAACCAAGTGAGAGTAATGGTGGTTGGGGATTTCAATCCTAAAGTGGATAAAAATGTTGTGGAGGGAGTAGTAGGTAAATTTGGGGTGCCAGGGGTAAACGAAAATGGGGAGCCTTTAATTGAGCTATGTGCAGAGAGGTTTGGTAATAAGTAATACATATTTCATGAAAAAGAGGATAAATAAATACATAAGGTGTGATATAGCACGTAATGAAAGTAGTTTGTTAGATTATGTATTGGTAGATAAAAGGTTGATGGGTAGGCTCCAGGATGTACATGTTTATAGAGGGGCAACAGATATATCGGATCATTATTTAGTTGTAGCTACAGTTAGAGTAAGAGGTAGATGGGAAAAGAGGAAAATGGCAACAACAAGCAAGAGGGAGGTGAAAGTGTATAAACTAAGTGAGGAGGAAGTTCGGGTGAAATATAAGCAACTATTGGCAGAAAGGTGGGCTGGTGCAAGTAGGAGTAGTGGGGGGATTGAAGAGGGTTGGAATAGTTTTAAAAATGCAGTATTAGAATGTGGGGCAGAAGTTTGTGGTTATAGGCGGGTGGGTGCAGGAGGAAAGAGGAATAATTGGTGGAATGATGGAGTAAAGGGTGTGATGAAAGAGAAAACGATAGCTTATGAGAGGTTTTTACAAGCAGAAGTGTTATAAGAAGAGTAGAGTATATGGAGAGTAAAAGAAAGGTGAAGAGAGTGGTGAGAGAGTGCAAAAGAAGAGCAGATGATAGAGCGTGTGAGGCACTGTCAAGGAATTTTAATAAAAATAAGAAAAAAAAATTGGAGCGAGTTAAACAAGTTAAGAAAGCCTGAAGAACGAATGAATTTGTTAGTTAAAAATAGAGTAGGGGAGTTAATAGATGGGGAGATGGAGGTTTTGGGTAGATGGCGAGAATATTTTGAGGAACTTCTAAATGTCGAAGAAGAATGGAAAGCGGTAATTTCATGCACTCGCCAGGGAGGTATACCATCTTTTAGGAGTGAAGAAGAAAAGGATGTGAGTGTGGGGGAGGTGCGTGATGCATTACGTAGAATGAAAGGGGGTAAAGCACCTGGAACTGATAGGATCATGACAGAAATGTTAAAAGCAGGGGAGTATATATTGTTGGAGTGGTTGGTATTTTTGTTCAATAAATGTATGAAAGAGGGGAAGGTACCTAGGGATTGGTAGAGAGCATGTATAGTCCCTTTATACAAAGGGAAGGGGAACAAAAGAGACTGTAAAAATTATAGAAGAATAAGTTTTCTGAGAATACAAGGAAAAGTGTACGGTAGGGTTATAATTGAAAGAATTAGAAGTATGACAGAATGTAGGATTGCGGATGAGCAAGGAGGTTTTAGAGTGGATAGGGGACGTGTAGATCAAGTGTTTACATTGAAGCATATATGTGAACAGTACTTAGATAAAGGTAGGGAAGTTTTCATTGCATTTATGGATTTAGAAAAGGCATGTGATAGAGTGGATAGGGGAGCAATGTGGCAGATGTTGCAAGTATATGGAATAGGTGTTAAGTTACTAAATGCTGTAAAGAGTTTTTATGACGATAGTGAGGCTCAGGTTAGGGTGTGTAGAAGAGAGGGAGACTACTTTCCAGTAAAAGTAGGTCTTAGACAGGGATGTGTAATGTCATCATGGTTGTTCAAAATATTTATAGATGGGGTTGTAAAAGAAGTAAATGCTAGGGTGTTCAGGAGAGGGGTGGGATTAAATTATGGGGAATTAAATACAAAATAGGAATTGACACAGTTGCTTTTTGCTGATGATACTGTGCTTATGGGAGATTCTAAAGAAAAATTCCAAAGGTTAGTGGATGAGCTTGGGAATGTGTGTAGAGGTAGAAAGTTGAAAGTGAACATAGAAAAGAGTAAGGTGATGAGGGTATAAAATGATTTAGATAAACAAAAAATGAATATTAAATTGGGGAGGAGGAGTATGGAAGAAGTGAATGTTTTCAGATACTTGGGAGTTGACGTGTCGGTGGATGGATTTATGAACGATGAGGTTAATCATAGAATTGATGTGGGAAAAAAGGTGAGTGGTGCGTTGAGGTATATGAAGAAACAAAAAACGTTATCTATGGAGGCAAAGAAGGGAATGTATGAAAGTATAGTAGTACGAACACTCTTATATGGGTGTGAAGCTTGGGTTGTGAATGCAGCAGTGAGGAGGCGGTTGGAGGCAGTGGAGATGTCCTGTCTAAGGGCAATGTGTGGTGTAAATATTACGCAGAAAATTCGGAGTGTGAAAATTAGGAGAAGGTGTGGAGTTAATAAAAGTATTAGTCAGAGGGCTGAAGAAGGGTTGTTGAGGTGGTTTGGTCATTTAGAGAGAATGGATCAAAGTAGAATGACATGGAGAGCGTTTAAATCTGTAGGGGAAGGAAGGCGGGGTAGGGGTCGTCCTCGAAAAGGTTGGAAGGAATGGGTAATGGAGGTTTTGTGGGAGAGGGGCTTGGACTTCCAGCAGGCGTGCATGAGCGTGTTCGATAGGAGTGAATGGAGACGAATGGTATTTGGGACCTGACTATCTGTTGGAGTGTGAGCAGGGTAATATTTAGTGGAGGGATTCAGGCAAACCGGTTATTTTTATATAACCGGACTTGAGTCATGGAAATGGGAAGTACAATGTCTGCACTCTAAATATATATATATATATATATATATATATATATATATATATATATATATATATATATATATATATATATATATATATATATATATATATATATATATATATATATATATATATATATATATATATATATATATATATATATATATATATATATATATATATATATATGTCGTGCCGAATATGTAAAACTGGTCAATTAGCAAGAACTCATTTAAAATTAAGTTCTTTCTAAAATTTTCTCTTATAACTTTAAAGATATATTTTTTTTGATTAATGTTAATGTAAAAATTTTTAATTATTCACCAAAAGGAACTTAGAAAACTTACCTAACCTTATTATAACAAGAACAATTTATTTTAGCCTAACCCAACTAAATATATTTTAGATTTGTTTACAGTAATTTAATACTAAACAAACACAGTGAAATATATTTTTTTCGTTAGGTTCAGAATGATTTTGGCGAAATTATTGCATACACAAATTTTCACTTGTCCTATATGGCAAACTGATAGTTGCTGTTTAAGCCAAGACCGCAAGTTCTCCCTATTCGGCACGACATATATATATATATATATATATATATATATATATATATATATATATATATATATATATATATATATATATATATATATATAAATAAATATATATATATACCTATATATCTAAATATATATATATATATATATATATATATATATACATATATATATGTCGTGCCGAATAGGCAGAACTTGCGATCTTGTCTTAAATAGCAACGCTCATCTTGCCATATAGGACAAGTGAAAATTTGTGTATGCAATGATTCCGCCAAAATCATTCTGAACCTAACGAAAAAAATATATTTGATTGTGTTTGTTTAGTATTAGATTATTGTAAACGTATTTAAAATATATTTAGTTGAGTTAGGCTAAAATAAATTGCGCTTGTTATAATAAGGTTAAGTAAGTTTTCTAAGTTCCTTTTGGTGCAAAATTATAAATTTTTACATCAACATTAATGAAAAAAATATATCTTTAAACGTATAAGAGAAAATTTTAGAGAGGACTTAATTTTAAATGAGTTCTTGCTAATTGACCGGTTTTACATATTCGGCACGACATATATATATATATGTCGTGCCGAATATGTAAAACTGGTCAATTAGCAAGAACTCATTTAAAATTAAGTCTTTTCTGAAATTTTCTCTTATACATTTAAAGATATATTTTTTCATTAATGTTAATGAAAAAAATTTTAATTTTGCACCAAAAGAATCTTAGAAAACTTACCTAACCTTATTATATCAAGAGAAATTTATTTTAGCCTAACCCAACTAAACAAACACAATCAAACATATTTTTTTCGTGAGGTTCAGAATGATTTTGGCGAAATTATTCCATACACAAATTTTCACTTGTCCTATATGGCAAGATGAGCGTTGCTCTTTAAGCCAAGATCGCAAGTTCTGCCTATTCGGCACGAGAGATATATATATATATATATATATATATATATATATATATATATATATATATATATATATATATATATATATATATATATATATATATATATATATATATATATATATATATATATATATATATATATATATATATATATATATATATATATATATATATATATATATATATATATATATATATATATATATATATATATATATATATATATGCAAAACAACCACTCTGAAAGAAATAGAGAAATTCCAAGCGCTTTCGTGACTACTCACATTATCAAGGAACTATGAAAGTGAAGCATCCTAGGAAGCTATATAAGGGGTCGGCCAGCACCTCACTATCAGATCCCACAACGGTTAAACACGTGACGCGCGGCGAGCCAACTTGGACAGGTCCTTTGCAAAACTCACCCCCAAGCTATTTATTTGTCCAGTGTATTATTAAATTCTACCCAAATTCTATTAATTATAAATGGATCTAATTTATATAAACCAAAGGAAATATTCATATTATTGTCAAAACTGCTTTTTATGAAACAAGATTCAATTATATTCCTGTCGACCATGGACTTGCTTGATACTACTTTCTCAACTTTTTGAAAATCAATTGGATGGTTAAAATCTCTTACATGAATAAATTGAGCATTGGAATCTTGTCCAGTTCTAATGCTATATTTATGTTGTTTTAATCTTAGTTCGAGATTTTTACCAGTTTGACCGTAATAAACTTTATCGCAAATTTTACAAGGAATCTTATAGACACATCCATCAGCATTTTGGGGGAAATTCTTAATCAAAAGTTTTTTTACTGTATCAAGATTTTTGAATACAACTTTAATATTAAAAGTCTTAAGAAGAGAAGGCATATCAACCAAGTTTTCATGGTAAGGGAGAACCAACATATTTTTAGTTGAATAAGGCTGGTTGCCCTTTTTTGGATTATAAAAAGTGTTCCTAGCAACTTTAAAAGATTTATCAATTACATTTCTTGGGTATTTTAAATCATTACCTATTTCATAAATTTTGGATATTTCCTCATCTATGAACTCAGGACTACAAATTCGTAAAGCTCTCAAAAACATTGATGAGAAAACAGACAGTTTGACTCTATCTTGATGCGAGGAATAATAGTGGACATAGGAACAGTTATTTGTAGGTTTTCTGTAAATTTTAAATTTGAATTCATTATTACCCTTAATAATTAAAACATCTAGAAAAGGCAATGATCTTATTGCATATATATATATATATATATATATATATATATATATATATATATATATATATATATATATATATATATATATATATATATATATATATATATATATATATATATATTTATATATATATATATATATATATATATATATATATATATATATATATATATATATATATATATATATATATATATATATATATATATATATATTAACAAGTCGGCCGTCTCCCACCGAGGCAGGGTGACCCAAAAAAGAAAGAAAAATCCCGAAAAAGAAAATACTTTCATCATCATTCAACACTTTCACCTCACTCACACATAATCACTGTTTTTGCAGAGGTGCTCATAACACAACAGTTTAGAAGTATATACGTATAAAAATACACAACGTTTCCCTCCAAAGTGCCAATATCCTGAACCCCTTCTTTAGAGTGCAGGCATTGTGCTTCCCATTTCCAGGACTCAAGCCCGGCTATACAAAAATAACCGGTTTCCCTGAATCCCTTTACTAAATATTACCCTGCTCACACTCCAACAGATCGTCAGGTCCCAAATACCATTCGTCTCCATTCACTCCTATCGAACACGCTCATGTACGCCTGCTGGAAGTCCAAGCCCCTCTCCCACAAAACCTCCCTTACCCCTTCCTTCCCACCTTTTCGAGGACGACCCCTAACCCGCCTTCCTTTCCCTACAGATTTAAACGCTGTCCATGTCATTCTACTTTGATCCATTCTCTCTAAATGACCAAACCACCTCAACAACCCCTCTTCAGCCCTCTGACTAATACTTTTATTAACTCCACACTTCCTCCTAATTTCCACACTCCGAATTTTCTGCGTAATATTTACACCACACATTGACCTTAGACAGGACATATCCACTGCCTCCAACCGCCTCCTCACTGCTGCATTCACAACCCAAGCTTCACACCCATATAAGAGTGTTCCTTCTACTATACTTTCATACAATCCCTTCTTTGCCTCCATAGATAACGTTTTTTGTCTCCACATATACCTCAACGCACCACTCACCTTTTTTCCCTCATCAATTCTATGATTAACCTCATCCTTCAGAAATCCATCCGTGGGTGTGTGTGTGTGTGTTTCGAAAAATTTTCCCATATATTCTATGTTGAGAAATCTTGTTTACAAAGACTGTTAACACATTTGTTGTTGTGTTGACAAAACAGGTCTGTACACTAATTCTCAACTTTTTTTCTATTAAGCATATGTAATACATGAGCCTCAGATCTAGGAAATTCATATCATTGCTGACTTTCTTAAGGACGACGTACAATAACTGTGAGTGACGGTGGTTGCGAGAGTTTCACGTAATTCCTGGTTTCCCACATTAAATTTTACATTGTCTATTATCACTTCGATCTGTGCAACTTATAAACAATATTTTTAGCTTTTCATCATTCAAACATTTGCCACCAAATTTCTATTTTTTAATGTAAGAAATGTTTCTCACAGACTATTTTTATTTTAAAGATTTCTTCTAAAATCGATAATTTTTATGGAACCATTTCACTAACCCATTTCCAGAATGTCGCATTTATCTTCATAAAATTCTATTAGCTCATTTATCGTTCCATTTGCTCACTTCATCGAAATGTTCTCTCAAGAGGTGAGAGAAGAGCTTCTGTCTTGTGCTGAGCGGATGAAGGACGCAGCCTCCACGTCTCCTTGCTCTGCATCCTCCACACAGTTTTGTCATTCCATAATAATAAATTAATGATCAGCTTTCACTTAGATCTACTACTGCAAATAAGATAACGAAATATCAGCAAACATATTTATATATAAGTTTTTTTTCTTTTCAGAATATGTGAAAATAACAGAAATATGAAAGGTGTATGCGATTTGAAGTCATGACTAGGAATTCATACCAAGCTTAAAGTAATGGTAAAAAATGCAGCCAAATTACGGTTTTACAGAAAGTTGCCAGCATTCGAGACTCGTATTCACCTCATAATTTTCTGAAACTTCCTCACGTTGTAAAATTCCCATTAGATAAACCAAAGAGAGGGAAAGTAAACTCTATAGTTCTATGCAGTATCCGTGAATCCCGAATGCTGGTGGCTTTCTGTAAAACTGTGATTAAACAGTAGTTAAGAGCGATCATTAAGGCTTGTGTGAATTGACCTGTAAAATGACTAAAACTTCAAAACGTGTTCGTAGGCTCGAATACAACATATACTGTACAGTTTTACGCTCATATTTATTCCTTTTGATAAATCATTTTCGAACATTTTTAATCTGGCTGATACTTACATCCATCACAGCTGAAAGTTAAGACACAAGTGCAACATCTGGTTATCTTTATTGTAGACGTTTCGCCATCCAGTGGCTTTATCAATACAGATTCTAGGACATAACTAGAAGACAGTAGAACTATATACAAAAGATCAGGTAATCAGTCCCTCAGCCTAGGAGTGGAGAGCACCGTGGTCGACGGTATTCTCAGAATATCTTCGACCACGGTGCTCTCCACTCCTAAGCTGAGGGACTGATTACCTTATCTTTTGTATATAGTTCTACTGTCTTCTAAC
The DNA here is from genome assembly GCF_038502225.1 of Cherax quadricarinatus. Classification (NCBI taxonomy): domain Eukaryota; kingdom Metazoa; phylum Arthropoda; class Malacostraca; order Decapoda; family Parastacidae; genus Cherax; species Cherax quadricarinatus. The sequence goes on along the minus strand of NC_091293.1, from coordinate 29,302,416 downwards.
GAAGCAAGTACAGATCTTTGAGGGACCCCGTAGTCACGGCCTATGAGAGGGGCAGGGCTCAGCCGGTACATTGGTCTCTGAAAGACCCATATAGCCGTAGACAATATATTTCGATTTTTTCACTTGATTCTTTTTTTTTAGTAATTTCAACTATAGTTTATTTAGAAAAATAATTATGTAAAAATCACTTAGACTGGTGACCTCAGGCTGCCCCCAGGGGCTCCAAAACAGTCTCATTCTGCCTTGCAAAATTTCTCTTGGAGGCCCCACTCACAGTGCTGCATGACGGTTTTCCCTCTAATCACTGTTACAGTTTTTCACTGAAAGAAACAACTTATTTATGCTTTTATTTTCCTGCATTGTTTACAGCGATCATAGAAGCTACATCATATTTTTTTAAGAGGTAAACAATTTAATTTTCCTTATTGCTTTTCTAAATACCAGGAATATATATGTGAATAAAAAGGCACAATATCGTGACTAATTATGGTTCGAGTTGGACTGAAACGTCGCCATCAGTTTCAGTCTTCTATGTGCAGGTTATTTAGGTAATATGTATAGTATATTTTAAACTTGTCCGCCAACTAATTTCGGCGAAGGTCAAAAAATCACCCAGAAAGGAAAGCTTTGCTCTTATCTATATTCCTTGAAATCCAAAGGCCACTTTCTCTACGACAACTCGCTTGTTTTAATCGATTTGCAATAACAGTTTGCTTACTTCCTGTTTGGTAATTTCAATAGATGATCTCTTATTTATCTGTGTAAGGAGGATGGCGTTCAGGTCCACTTCATTTAAGATCTTTTGTAAATATACTGACGAACCTCACGTTTAATATATCTCAAATTTCTTCCTCTGCTTCCGCAAATTATTGACTTTCTAATTTGAATATGACATTTCACATTTTATTAATCCTTTTTCAAACATGAGTTGAAGATTTAGTTCCTATTGCTCTTTTCTGTTGTTCATTAAGAAAGTCACTCATTTGCATATATTTTAGTCTAATCTCCGATAAGTTTGAAGTACAGAGTTTTCTGTATTTGCTTCAAATTTCTCAGATGTGTCTGTTGTTAGTCAAGTCTTAAGGGATAACAGGTGGTAGGAGTGACTTTTTTTTCAGGCTGAAGACAAAAGTAATTAAAAGTTACGTAAAGCGCTAAACTCATGTGGGTGATTCGGTGTAAGAGGTGGTGAAGGCTCGATTCTCCGTCCATTAAGAGCGGGATAGACACGCTAACTATTGCACCCACCTAGCTGAGGAGATTCGATCACATGAGTATTGTTTTATTGGGAACAGTTTCCAACCTATTATGTTCTTCCTGTTAAGATGGTCACTGATTTAAATAAATACTTACCTGTTGTGTACAGAAATTTAATAGTTCTTATGGTAGTGTGAAGAGTCGGTAGAGATGAGGGGGTTCTGGCAAACGGGTTTTGGTTGAGGGGTTATGGGTGGGCGGTATGGCCTAGGTAGGAATGTAGATGAGTGGGTAACACGACCTGGGTGAAGAGTTGTGGGTGGGTGATCGTGTGTAGTATGAGTCAGCGGCACCGCGTGGGAGAGGGGTTGTTGGGTAGGGCGTGAATGAGGGGTTGTGGGGTAAGGCTTGGATAAGGGGTTGTGGGTGTGTGGTACGGCGTGAGTGAGGGGTTGAGGGTGTGTGGTACGGCGTGAGTGAGGGGTTGAGGGTGTGTGGTACGGCGTGAGTGAGGGGTTGAGGGTGTGTGGTACGGCGTGAGTGAGGGGTTGAGGGTGTGTGGTACGGCGTGGATGAGGGGGGTTGTGGGTAGGTGGTTGTGAGTGGATGGCACGGTCTGAGTTAGGGGTTATTGTTAGGTGGGTGAGTGGATGTTTGTGGATGGTGTTGTGTGGCATCGGTGATGCAACATTGACTAGCAGCAGGAATTTGTTGATATTCGTACCTGAAGGGAGTGAGTGATGGGATCAACATCCTTCACCTCCTGGAGGAGCAAGTCCTGAATCCTCTGCTCCCTCGCCAGAAAGTAAACACAGAATCCCAGGGTTGTAGCTGTCTGCAGAGAACACAAAAACAATAAATATATTTTTAATAACATCTCCGTAGGGAAGTAATAAATACATTTTCTATAAAACCTCTGTAAACAATAGATACATTTTTCATAATATTTTCCTGGGTAAACAATTGTTTTATACTGGATGAAAAATCAAGAAGTGGAAAATATTCGGTTTTTCACTTTATGATATTTTACCCAATCCAAAACAATCTAGAGTCTACTTTAAGAAAATACTTTTCAGTCCTACCCTGAAAACAAGCGTACACAGGAAAAGTAAATCGTGTTGTTACAAAATAGATAAGCGAGACATGAGAGGATTTTGACCAATGTGCACAGCACACACAGCGCCTGATAAATGGTTAATTGTCTAAACTTTGCAACGCGGAAAGTAACAAAAGGTGGTTCCTTTGCGGGCTCGTTGACATTATAAAACTTCTGGTTGATGAGCGACAAAGTAGTTGGAAACTCTTTAATTAATATAATAGTTAACATTTTTTCTCCCAATTTTTGATGACGCCTGTGAGGGTTGAAATTATTATATTACGTAGATGGATATCTATTTGTTTATTCTAGTGGGTGAACATTAAAATGGTATAAAATACCGACAGGTTGTTAGGTAAGACACATATGCAACAGTTAGGTATCTTTATTTCGAAACGTTTCGCCTACACAGTAGGCTTCTTCAGCCGAGTACAGAAAAGTTGATAGAAGCAGAAGAGACTTGAAGACGATGTAATCAGTCCACCACCCTTAAAGTTTTGAGGTGGTCAGTCCCTCAGTCTGGAGAAGAATATTGTTCCATAGTCTGAAACAATATGGAGTTGAAGTGATAGGATGGAGCCTTATATAGCGCCAGGAGGTGAGACGTAGGTCACTAGCAGAACGCAGATGTTGGGAGGTCAGGTTCCTCTCAAATCCAGCCGTTCTCACTAGTAGAGGTTGTCGAAGTTGATTTCAGGTCTGTACCAAGATACCCTTGTGTTGCAGTGTCTGACAGATTGAACATTAAAATGGTATAAAATACCAACAGATATCTTTATTTCGAAACGTTTCGCGTACACAGTAGGCTTCTTCAGTCGAGTACAGAAAAGTTGATAGAAGCAGAAGAGACTTGAAGACGATGCAATCAGTCCATCACCCTTAAAGTTTTGAGGTAGTCAATCCCTCAGTCTGGAGAAGAGCATTGTTCCATAGTCTGAAACAATATGGAGTTGAAGTGACAGGATGGAGCCTTATATAGCGCCAGGAGGTGAGACGTAGGTCACTAGTAGAACGAAGATGTTGGGAGGTCAGAAGATACCTAACTGTTGCATATGTGTCTTACCTAACAATTCTAGTGGGTATGTGTATGTGGGGGGGGGGGAGATGAGCCTATGTGGGAGTGTGTATTTACGAGGCCAAGCGCGAATATGCAAACGTGATTTATAAGTATGTAGGTAAGTCAGATAAGGTTGGTGTATGTGCAGCTTCATTTATAGTTAATTACTAAAGAGTATCCCAGAAGGATATCAATGCTAGTTCAACTTGTTGCTATCCCGTTATCATATTCATCACATGATACAAAATTTATGCAATAGATATACAAGAGAAGGTCAGACGTTCCCAGTCAACATCAATTAAAACTGTGCAAGACAGGTATACAATACCGACAAGATGAAAGGTAAGACACTTGTGCATCATCTGGTTATCTTTATTGTAGACTTTTCGCCATCCAGTGGCTTTATCAATACAGATTCTTGGACATAATTAGAAAACAGAAGAACTATATACAAAAGATGAGGTAATCAGTCCCTCAGCCTTGGAGGTGGTGTTTACAGCACCGTGGTTGTAAAGATTCAACCACGGTGTTGTAAACACCACCTCCAAGGCTGAGGGACTGATTACCTCATCTTTTGTATATAGTTCTTCTGTTTTCTAATTATGTCCAAGAATCTGTATTGATAAAGCCATTGGATGGCAAAACGTCTACAATAAAGATAACCAGATGTTGCACAAGTGTCTTAACTTCATCAATTAAAACTGACACAGTACGCTGTAAACCACCGCAATAACGTATGGGATTAGATCGGAAAGCAGTAAACTACGGAAATTATTAATATTTATTAAAAGAATCAGCGAAAAATTGCATGAAAATAGTCATATTTATATGTTTATTATTTCAAATGTTTACTCAACCCTTTGCAGTCTTTGTTTTTTCTCAGCTTCCAGAAGATCGGGAAAACTTTTCAGTCTCAGCATCTCAACTCTGTTTTAGATTTACATCCATTATGTGCAATCGATACTTCGACTTTATATAGTTACAGCACAAGAAAAGTGGATACACAGACATAAGGTGACTAGAACATTGGAAACAGGTTTTCGAAGGACCACTACTGCTTTTCATATACATAAATGACTTGCCAAAGGCAACTGGTTCTAATGTGAGGAAAAGTAGAGAGGAAAAATGTGAGGAGAATGGAGACCAGACACGGAGGAGATTGGAGACAAGAGTCAGAGTACAACCAGAGATATAGGAGATCATGAACTAGCATGGACTTGGAATTCACCCGGATATTACATACGTAAGACCCCTCGGCGCTAGCTGTCACACAGACCTTCGTTTCGAATATCTTGTAGACTTAACAGTGGAAAGTGAAGCAGTACTGGAATGTGGTGAGAAGCCAAACTTCAAAAGAGGGGACATCACAGGCATGAAGCAGTTCCTATATGACATGCAGAGGGAGAGAGAACTAGCCGGAAAGACAGTGAATGAGATGATGTAGTCTTTGGCCTGAAAGTGCAGGGAGGCGAAGAAAAATTTGTATCCAAGAGCAACAGAAACAATTGGAAGACCAGTGTGTAGGGGCCAAAGCCAAATATGCTAGATCATAGAAAAAGTACAGAAGGCAAAGAATTCAGGAAAACAAAGAGCTGAGCGGAAGAGCCAATTTGAGAATGACGTAGCACTGAAAGCTAAAACCGATCCAAAGTAGTTATAGCCACATCAGGAGGACGACAACAGTCAGGGACCAGGTAATCAAGCTGAATAGGAAAGGCAGGGAGCTCACAAGAAATGATCAGGAAGTCTGGGAAGAGCTCAGCATGAGAATGAGGGAAGTATTCTAAGTATTCTGGCCTCCCAACAAGTTCAACCCCAGTGCAACCAAACACTCTAAACCAAAACACCCATGCCACATCCAATGCCCCCACCCACTGCATTACAAACTCCACCCCCACAGCAACCACCCATAGTTCCTTATCAGGTCTCCCACTTCCCCAACCCCAATACACCTCCCAGACCACAATCTTAGAAAAGAAGTTGAAGGTGTGGTATACAAATGCAGATGGAATAACAACTAAGTATGAGGAGTGGCACGAAAGAATCAAGGAGACATCCCCAGACATAATAGCACTCACAGAAACAAAACTCACCAGAATAATAACAGATTCGATCTTTCCATCCGGATATCAAATCCTCAGGAAAGACAGAGGGAGGAGAGGGGGAGGAGGAGTTGCACTGCTCATTAAAAACCAGTGGGGGGTTGAGAAAATGGAAGGAATGGATGGCATGGGCGAAAGGGACTACTTAGTAGGAACAATCCAGTCTGAGGGACATAAGGTGATAATTGCAGTAATGTACAACCCACCACAGAACTGCAGGAGGCAAAGAGAAGAATACGATGAGAGCAACAGAGCAATGGTCGACACACTAGCCGAGGTGGCCAGGAGAGCACACATCGGGGGATCAAAGTTACTAGTTATGGGTGATTTCAATCACAAGGAGATTGACTGGGAAAACCTGGAGTCCCATGGGGGTCCCAAAACATGGAGAGCCAAGATGATGGATGTGGTACTGGAAAACCTCATGCATCAACATGTTAGAGACACTACCAGAGAGAGAGAGGAGAGGATGAACCAGCAAGACTGGACCTTGTATTCACCATGAGTAGTTCTGACATCGAGGATATCATGTATGAAAGGCCCCTGGGAGCTAGTGATCATGTGGTTCAGTGCTTCGACTACATAGTTGAGCTCCAAGTGGAGAGAGCAGCAGGAATAGGGTGGGAAAAATCAAACTACAAAAGGGGGAACTACTCAGGCTTGAGGAACTTCTTTCAAGACATTCAGTGGGAGAGGGAACTGACAGGAAAACCAGTACAAGAAATGATGGACTATGTGGCAACAAAATGCAAGGAGGCAGAGGAGAGGTTTGTTCCCAAGGGAAACAGAAATAATGGGAAGAACAGAACGAGTCCTTGGTTCACCCAAAGGTGTAGGGAGGCAAAAACTAGGTGTACTAGAGAATGGAAAAGGTACAGAAGACAGAAAACTCAGTAAAATAAAGAGATTAGCCGAAGAGCCAGAAACGAATATGCACAGATAAGAAGGGAGGCTCAGCGGCAATGCGAAAATTACATAGCATCGAAAGTCAAGACTGACCCGAAGCTGTTGTACAGCCACATCAGGAGGAAAGCAACAGTCAAGGACCAGGTAATCAGACTGAGGAAGGGTGATGGGAAATTCACAAGAAACGACCGGGAGGTATGTTAGAAGCTCAACACAATATTTAAAGAAGTATTTACAGTGGAAACCAGTAGGACTCCAGGAAATCAGAGCAGTGGGGTGCACCAGCAAGTGCTGGATGAGGTACATATAACCAAGGAGGAGGTGAAGAAGCTGCTATGCGAACTTGACACCTCAAAGGCGGTGGGACCAGACAACATCTCTCCGTGGGTCCTTAAAGAGGGAGCAGAGACACTGTGTGTACCATTAACAAAGATCTTCAACACATCATTTGAAACTGGGCAACTCCCCGAGGTATGGAAGATGGCAAATGTAGTCCCAATTTTTAAAAAGGGAGACAGACATGAGGCACTAAACTACAGACCTGTATCACTAACGTGTATAGTATGCAAGGTCATGGAGAAGATCATCAGGAGGAGAGTGGTGGAGCACCTGGAAAGAAACAAGTGTATAATTGACAACCAGCATGGTTTCAGGGAGGGGAAATCCTGTGTCACAAACCTATTAGAGTTTTATGACAAGGTGACAGAAGTAAGACAAGAGAGAGAGGGGTGGATCGACTGCATTTTTTTGGACTGCAAGAAGGCCTTCGACACAGTTCCTCACAAGAGGTTACTGCAAAAGCTAGAGGATCAGGCACACATAACAGGAAAGGCACTGCAATGGATAAGAGAATACCTTACAGGGAGGCAACAACGAGTCATGGTACATGACGAGGTGTCAAAGTGGGCGCCTGTGACAAGCGGGGTTCCACAGAGGTCAGTCCTAGGACCTGTGCTGTTCTTGGTATATGTGAATGACATAACGGAAGGGATAGACTCAGAAGTGTCCTTGTTTGCGGGCGATGTGAAGTTAATGAGAAGAATCAAATCGGATGAGGATCAGGCAGGACTACAAAGAGACCTGGACAGGCTACAAGCCTGGTCCAGCAACTGGCTCCTTGAGTTTAACCCCGCCAAATGCAAAGTCATGAAGATTGGGGAAGGGCAAAGAAGACCACAGACACAATATAGTTTAGATGGCCAAAGTCTGCAAACCTCACTCAAGGAAAAAGATCTGGGGGTGAGTATAACACCGAGCATATCTCCTGAGGCGCACATCAATTAGATAACTGCTGCAGCATACGGGCGCCTGGCAAAGCTACTGATAGCGTTCCGATACCTCAGTAAGGATTCGTTCAAGACTTTGTATACCATTTACGTCAGGCCCATACTGGAGTATGCAGCACCTGTTTGGAATCCACACCTAGTCAAGCACGTCAAGAAATTAGAGAAAGTGCAAAGGTTTGCAACAAGACTAGTCCCAGAGCTACGGGGATTGTCCTACGAAGAAAGGTTGAGGGAAATCGGCCTGACGACACTGGAGGCCAGGAGGGTCAGGGGAGACATGAAAACGACATATAAAATACTGCGCGGAATAGACGAGGTGGACAAAGACGGGATGTTCCAGAGATGGGACACAGACACAAGAGGTCACAATTGGAAGTTGAAGACTCAGATGAATCAAAGGGATGTTAGGAAGTATTTCTTCAGTCATAGAGTAGTCAAGCCGTGGAATAGCCTAGAAAGTGAAGTAGTGGAGGCGGGAACCATACATAGTTTTAAGGCGAGGTATGATAAAGCTCATGGAGCAGGGAGAGAGAGGACCTAGTAGCAATCAGTGAAGAGGCGGGGCCAGGAGCTATGACTCGACCCCTGCAACCACAAATAGGTGAGTACACACACCACGCACACGTGTCTAATCGACATGTGCCTAAGACAAAATGGTAACTAACTAGCACACACACACATACACATTCCCGCGAAACTAATTATCTTTTAGAGAAAGTCCATTGAGTGGAAACACCATCCCAATGTCCTATTTCATCCACAAAGACATTCTGGACATTCCAGCTCCTTGCAGGACTATTTTTTGGTACACGGAGTGCGTGCAAGAATTTAATAATGTGAACAGTTTGAAGTCTTGTCTCGTTGTGAGGTCACTTGCTGAGCACTTTACATACCCTTAGGTCTTTACATCTCGCTATGAACCCACTTGCAAATCACGCAACTTGCAGTACATATTTATGGTTGTATAAGGTCGAGTCTCAGCTCCTGGTCCTACCTATTAACTGACCGTTACCAAGTTCCTTTCATCTTTACCATGGTGGGCCGTAGCCATATCTATCCTGTAATTTTTGTAAGAAGTCTCCCTCTACCACTTCCTTATCCACTTCATCCCACTTTCCTACCACAGTGAGACTGAAGAAATACTTCCCGACATCCCCGTGACTCGTCTGTACCTCTAACTTCTATTTCATTTTGTTCTCAAGAACCCGTTTCTCACAAGTGCAACTAATGTGACATTTTATTGTGGCAACGTTTCGCTCTCCAGGAGCTTTGTCAAGCCTGGAGAGTGAAACGTTGCCACAATAAAATGTCACATTAGTTGCACTTGTGTCCTTTTACTTTACATATTGTCGGTAATTCTACCAACATTATTACAACCCGTTTCTCACCACGCTAACTATCCGTCGCTGTCACCCCTCTAACTATCCATCGCTGTCACCCCTCTAACTATCCATCGCTGTCGCCCCTCTAACTATCCATCGCTGTCACCCCTCTAACTATCCACCGCTGTCACTCCTCTAACTATCCATCGCTGTCACCCCTCTAACTATCCATCGCTGTCACCCCTCTAACTATCCATCGCTGTCACCCCTCTAACTATCCATCGCTGTCACCCCTCTAACTATCCATCGCTGTCACCCCTCTAACTATCCATCGCTGTCACCCCTCTAACTATCCATCGCTGTCACCCCTCTAACTATCCATCGCTGTCACCCCTCTAACTATCCATCGCTGTCACCCCTCTAACTATCCATCGCTGTCACCCCTCTAACTATCCATCGCTTTCAACGCTAAATACTTAGGAAAAAAATTTATCATTCCGTTATCATATCGCTCCTGGATCTTTCACCTTTAATATGATCAGTCTCAGTTTCTTTAATCTTTCCTCATATTACATTTCCTTTAGCTCCGTGAATAGTCTCTTTCTGTACTTCTTTTCCTTCTCTAGTTTCTTAATAGACGAGGGTTCCAAAATAGTACTATATTTCTAGAAATATACTAACCACTATGCTCAATCCTAGTTCTTTCTTCAGCAGCGTCTTACTGATCTGGTATCCTGATGTATGCGTCAGACTACCCTCTGCCATGCATTAAGGGTGGGTCTACCATGAAAAAAATAAATCCTGTTCAATCCTTCGGTCAGCATTTCTTAGTGGCAGAGAATAAAGCAACCTTAGTTTCTTAAAAGCTAACGGTAAGGTTCACAAAGTGTTTCATGGCTTCATGAGACCGGCAGATAAAGGGAGATTGACTTGCACATTACACAATTTCCATCATATTGACATGAGGGCTAAGCAACACATAATAATTTTGATACCTCTTCAGACTCACTGTCAGTCAGACTGGCAGCTAGTCAGACTGGCAGTCATACTGTCATATCGAAAATCAGTTAGACTGCCAGCCAATGAGACTGAAAGCCAATCAGACTCACGACGCATTACACAGATCTCTGTTCGATAATAAATGTTTTCCATTTATCATTGAACAGTGTTTGTGATACTTCATTTCAAGCTTATATATATAATATTAATAATAACATCATCAACAACAACAACATTGTTATTATATGTACTTATAAAAGATCTGCAGTACATTCTTAGTCTATGAGAGTTAAATTATAAGATTAATAATGGTCGTGTCTCGCTCGTCAGGAAACATGGAAGTGTCTCCTGACACGGGTAATAAACAGTTGTGTATATTAAATAAAAATACAAATAAAAATGAAAATCAGAAAATGCTCACGAGGATACCTTTTTAATAATGAATAATGACAATTGTATTAGTCATATACATAATTTACAAAGAAGTTATTTTTTATTTTTGGTCAATTTTGCACAGACGCTTTATACGGCATTTACCCTACTAAGAGTTCATTTATTACGATTATTTTGCCTTAGTAACAAGAGAGTTCGCTTACTGTAAATATTCTCTCATGATAATGGCAGCAAATGTATGTTCCCTGCCTATGTAACAAGAGTCTACCTACTACATATATCCTAGCTTAGTAACACAGCCTGTTTGCTTCCTGTGTCCTGCCATAGTAACAGCAAGAACTTATTTACTGTTTCCATCCAGACTTGGCAACAACAGAACTTCCTCACTGCATATATCTTGCCCTAGTAACAACAAGGCCTGGCTGACTTCATATATTCTGCCTTACTAAGGACAGAGTTTGTTTACTGTCTAATAAAACTTGCTTACCGCGTCTATGCCGCCCTGAAACATCTCCACCAGCAGAAGAAACACATCACTTGGGTTGAGGTTCGGGTTGCTCAGTAGAGAGTCGAGCAGCGGATGTTTGGTAGCAAACGCTTGCGGGTCAACGGCCCGTTCACGGTGACGCAGGTACACCTCCTCTTGTACAATCCTGCAAGGGTAAGAGAGAGAGAGAGAGATGGGAAGAGTATGGGACACTGGGTGGAGGTGCAGCTGGGATACTGGGTGGACGTACAGCAGGGACACTGGCTGCAGGTACAGCTGGGACACTGGGTGGAGGTACAGTTAGGACACAGGGTGGAGTTACAGCTGGGACACAGGGTAGAGGTACAACTGGGACACAGGGTGGAGGTACAGCTGGGACACTGGGTGAAGGTGCAGCTGGAACACTGGGTGGAGGTACAGCTGGGACACAGAGTGGAGGTACAGCTCTGAAACAGGGCGGAAGTACAGCTGAGACACAGGGTGGAGATACTGCTGTGACACAGGGTGGAGGTACAGCTGGGACACAGAGTGGAGGTACAGCTGAGAAATAGGGTGGAGGTACAGTGGGACACAAGGTGGAGGTACAGCTGAGACACAGAGCGGAGGTACAGCTGGGTCACAGAGTGGAGGTACAGCTGAGACACAGGATGGAGGTACAGCTGGGACACAGGGTGGAGGTACAGCTGGGACGCTGGATGGTGGAACAGCTGGGACACAGGATGGAGGTACAGCTGAGACACAGGGTGGAGGTACAGCTGGGACACAGTGTGGAGGTACAGCTGGGACACAGGGTGGAGGTACAGCTGGGTCACAGGATGGAGGTACAGCTGGGACACAAGGTGGAGGTACAGCAGAGACACAGGGTGGAGGTACAGCTGAGACACCGGGTGAAGGTACAGATGGGACACAAGGAGCAGGTACAGCTGGGACACAGAGTGGAGGTACAGCTGAGACACAGGGTGGAGGTACAGCTGGGACACAGGGTGGAGATACAACTGGGACACAGGGTGGAGGTACAGTTGGGACCCTGGGTGGAGGTACAGATGGGACATTGGGTGGAGGTACAGCCTGGACACAGGGTGGAGGTACAACTGAGACACTGGGCGGATGTATAGCTGAGACACTGGGTGGAGGTATAGCTGGGACATTGGGTGGAGGTACAGCTGGGACACCGGGTGGAGGTACAGCTGGGACATTAGGTGGAGGTACAGCTGAGACACATGGTGGAGGTATAGCTGGGACACAGGGTGGAGATACAGCTGGGACACAGGGTGGAGGTACAGCTGGGTCACAGGGTGGAGGTACAGCTGGGACACAAGGTGGAGGTACAGCCTGGACACAGGGTGGAGGTACAACTGGGACACTGGGCGGATGTATAGCTGAGACACGGGGTGGAGGTATAGCTGGGACATTGGGTGGAGGTACAGCTGGTACACAGTGTGGAGGTACAGCTGAGACACATGGTGGAGGTATAGCTGGGACACAGGGTGGAGGTACAGCTGGGACACATGGTGGAGGTACAGCTGAAACACAGGGTGGAGGTACAGCTGGAACACTGGATGGAGGTACAGCTGGGACACAAGGTGGAGGTACAGCTGGGACACAGGTTGGAGATACGGGTGAGACACTGGGTGGAGGTACAGCTGGTACACTGGGTGGAGGTACAGCTGGGACACTGGGTGGACGTACAACTGAGACACTGGTTGTAGGTACAGCTGGGACACAGGGTGGAGGTACAGCTGGGACACAGGGTGGAAGTACAGCTGGGTCACAGGGTGGAGGTACAGCTGGGACACATAGTAGAGGTACAGCTGAGACACAGGGTGGAGGTACAGCTGGGACACGGGGTGGAGGTACAGCTGGGACACAAGTTGGAGGTACAGCTGGTACACAGTGTGGAGGTACAGCTGGGACACAGGGTGGAGGTACAGCTGGGACACAGGGTGGAGGTACAGCTGGGACGCTGGATGGTGGAACAGCTGGGACACAGGGTGGAGGTACAGCTGAGACACAGGGTGGATGTACAGCTGGGACACAGTGTGGAGGTACAGCTGGGACACAGGGTGGAGGTACAGCTGGGTCACAGGATGGAGGTACAGCTGGGACACAAGGTGGAGGTACAGCAGAGACACAGAGTGGAGGTACAGCTGAGACACCGGGTGAAGGTACAGATGGGACACAAGGTGGAGGTACAGCTGGAACACAGAGTGGAGGTACAGCTGAGACACAGGGTGGAGGTACAGCTGGGACACAGGGTGGATATACAACTGGGACACAGGGTGGAGGTACAGTTGGGACCCTGGGTGGAGGTACAGATGGGACATTGGGTGGAGGTACAGCCTGGACACAGGGTGGAGGTACAACTGAGACACTGGGCGGATGTATAGCTGAGACACTGGGTGGAGGTATAGCTGGGACATTGGGTGGAGGTACAGCTGGGACACCGGGTGGAGGTACAGCTGGGACATTAGGTGGAGGTACAGCTGAGACACATGGTGGAGGTATAGCTGGGACACAGGGTGGAGATACAGCTGGGACACAGGGTGGAGGTACAGCTGGGTCACAGGGTGGAGGTACAGCTGGGACACAGAGTAGATGTACAGCTGAGACACAGGGTGGAGGTACAGCTGGAACACGGGATGGAGATACAGCTGGGACACAAGGTGGAGGTACAGCTGGGACACAGTGTGGAGGTACAGCTGGGACACAGGGTGGAGGTACAGCCTGGACACAGGGTGGAGGTACAACTGGGACACTGGGCAGATGTATAGCTGAGACACTGGGTGGAGGTATAGCTGGGACATTGGGTGGAGGTACAGCTGGGACACAGGGTGGAGGTACAGCTGGGACACGGGGTGGAGGTACAGCTGGGACACAAGTTGGAGGTACAGCTGGTACACAGTGTGGAGGTACAGCTGAGACACATGGTGGAGGTATAGCTGGGACACAGGGTGGAGGTACAGCTGGGACACATAGTGGAGGTACAGCTGAAACAGAGGGTGGAGGTACAGCTGGAACACAGGATGGAGGTACAGCTGGGACACAAGGTGGAGGTACAGCTGAGACACAGTGTGGAGGTACAGCTGGGACACAGGGTGGAGGTACAGCTGGGACACTGGGTGGAGGTACAGCTGGGACACAGGTTGGAGGTACGGGTGAGACACTGGGTGGAGGTACAGCTGGTACACTGGGTGGAGGTACAGCTGGGACACTGGGTGGACGTACAACTGGGACACTGGTTGTAGGTACAGCTGGGACACAGGGTGGAGGTACAGCTGGGACACAGGGTGGAAGTACAGCTGGGTCACAGGGTGGAGGTACAGCTGGGACACATAGTAGAGGTACAGCTGAGACACAGGGTGGAGGTACAGCTGGGACACGGGGTGGAGGTACAGCTGGGACACAAGTTGGAGGTACAGCTGGTACACAGTGTGGAGGTACAGCTGGGACACAGGGTGGAGGTACAGCTGGGACGCTGGGTGGAGGTACAGCTGGGACACAGGGTGGAGGTACAGATGAGACACTGGGTGGAGGTACAGCTGGGACACTGGGTGGAGGTACAACTGGGACACTTGTTGTAGGTACAGCTGGGACACTGGGTGGAGGTACAGCTGGTACACAGAGTGGAGGTACAGCTGAGACACAGGGTGGAGCTTCTGCTGGGACACAGGGTTGAGGTACAGCTGGGACACAGGGTGGAGGTACAGCTGGGACACAGGATGTAGGTACAGCTGGGACACAGGGTGGAGGTACAGTTGGGACACAGGCTGGAGGTACAGCTGGGACACAGGGTGGAGGTACAGCTGGGACACAGGGTTGAGGTACAACTGAGACACAGGGTGGAGGTACAGCTGGGACACAGGGTGGAGGTACAGCTGGGACACAGGGTGGAGGTACAGCTGGGACACAGGTTGGAGATACAGCTGGGACACAGGGTGGAGGTACAGCTGGGACACAGGGTGGAGGTACAGCTGGGACACAGGGTGGAGGTACAGCTGGGACACAGAGTTGAGGTACAACTGAGACACGGGGTGGAGGTACAGCTGGAACACAGGGTGGAGGTACAGCTGGGACACAGGGTGGAGGTACAGCTGGGACACAGGTTGGAGGTACAGCTGGGACACAGGGTGGAGGTACAGCTGGGACACAGGGTGGAGGTACAGCTGGGACACAGGGTGGAGGTACAGCTGGGACACAGGGTTGAGGTACAGCTGAGACACCGGGTGGAGGTACAGCTGGGACACAGGGTGGAGGTAAAGCTGGGACACAGGGTGGAGGAACAGCTGGGACACAGGTTGGAGGTACAGCTGGGACACAGGGTGGAGGTACAGCTGGGACACAGGGTGGAGGTACAGCTGGGACACAGGGTGGAGGTACAGTTGGGACACAGGGTGGAGGTACAGCTGGGACACAGGGTGGAGGTACAGCTGGGACCCAGGGTGGAGGTACAGCTGGGACACAGGGTGGAGGTACAGCTGGGACACAGGGTGGAGGTACAGCTGGGACACAGGGTGGAGGTACAGCTGCGACACAGGGTGGAGGTACAGCTGGGACACAGGGTGGCGGGACCACTGTGTGGAGGAGTACAGCAGCAGCAGCTATAACCAGTTATTGTGAAATTTTTCGCTACTTCAGCTACAGAAATACTTGAGGCGCCTCACACAGGAACACACACACCAGGAAATGATATACAGTAATTCACATTTTTTTTCTTTTTTGAAAATAAAAGGAAATCATTGGCATGGGGAAAATCGAAGCTTCTTTACGCCTCAATCAGAGGGAAGAAACACTAAGTTCGTTCTTTCATAACTACAAATCAACCATTGTCTTCTTATACTTGTCATATATCATTTTTTAATTGCCTTTTACAAACTGAGGTATCTTGCAGGAGCAGAGCAAAGTAATAATGTCGGTTCAGTGATAAACTTCTACAAAAGCAAAACGTTGTAACAGTAAAATCTTACTCTGCGCTTGTGTCTTTTTCTTCATTACTGTCGGCAAGACGCTGCTGAGTCCAGAGAAATTTTTCATTCATGCGTAACACACAGCCTGCTTGCTCAGACGCAAATTCTTCAAGCAGGAAAACAAATTACCTGCGGTTGAAGCCTCTAGCACAGAAGTACTGAATTATTTCTGCTCTTGCTTCCACACCATTGATCAGCTTCAGAACACACAGAGGATCATTTAGTAGATGATGCGGTATACAACAATCTCCTCAGCATTTCTTGTGTTACTTGCTCAACTCCAGGTCTGGAAGTCACTCAGTAAAGAGTAATGTTTATATTAGTAATTTTATGGGGTAACTCTGAGCACGTAGAGGGAAGTGTTATTTACATGATGATTTTATTTACTTGCCGAAACGTTAAATAAGAAGCAAATGTCATACAGCTCCTAGGGAATGGGGGGTAATCAAGTTTGATTTGTAGAAAGAGAGGTTAGCTCCAATTCTTGTGATCAAGAGCCCTTCAAAAATATCAAGGTACCGTCTGTAAAGGGATTAGAGGTCAATAAACAGCTCATTCTCAAATAATTGGCCTGGTGTTTCATGACTCACTTGCCATGAGTTCGATCCCCACTCGTACCGTAGTTTGATTTGATTATTTAAGATTGCTAGTTAAAGCAGTTATAATGACGTAGGACTATTAGCCTTAGTGGGTATAATAACGCAGGTTTTTTTTAGTAAAAGAAGTGATAATGAGCAAGCGCTATTAGTTCTAGCAGTTTTAATAATGCAGTATTGTTAGTCTTAGCATTTTTAATGAAGCTTGATTTTTAGTCCCAACACTTACATGAAAATAATATTAGTCCTCACAGTAATAATGTCGCAGGACTGTTATTCGTATCAGATTTAATGAAACAGGGTTATTAGTCTTGGTACTTATAATTAAACAGGAGAGTTAACCGTAGCAGTTATAATAAAGCAGAATTCTAAGTCTTAGTCGTTATAATGAAGTAGGATTATTAGTCCAATCATTTTTATTGAGCAGGTATTGCTAGTCTCAGCAGTTATAAGGAAGTAGGACTGTTAATAAGAGTAATTATAATGACCAAGTATTGATGGTTCTACCAGCTGTGCGCAGTTGTTTCAAGGTTCTGGTGTTGTCTTCAGTGAGCTGGAGTTGCTGCTGTTGCTGACCTTAGGTCATCTTTAAGGTTCTTCCTCACCAGACCATATTTTGTTCCCCAAGTTTTGAGCTGTTGCTCATTCGTCTCCATACCATCTATAATATTACTTTGTCTCCCTAAATCACTGTAGCAGATTTTAAGCCGTGGATATTCGAGTCTATATTTTTTATAGTCATTAACGTGGACAAAGACACAAACTTGTGAAACATGCTTTTATTGGAGCAACGTTTCGCTGGGTGAGACGTAGTGCACATACCCGTCGACATTACGTCCTCCTTGTCAGTAACGTTGAGTGAATGTCCAGTGGTAACCACGTGGAAAATGGTGTGAAATGTGTATTAAACATAAATCATCGTGCAATGGTATCCTCAGCTTGGGTGTTGTTGCCCACATCACGGACTCCCTATGTGTATAATGTTGCTAGCCCAGGGGTGATTATTGGAGTGTAATGTTTGAATCCAACTGGGTAAACATCTCTGGTACGAGGGATGGCAAGAGTTCTTTTCTTTGCATCACACTGCCTCGGTGAGAGGCAGTTGGAGTGCTAAAAGGCAGTGTAAATAATAATAGTAGAAGCAAGTGTATGTGCATGATATGATTGTCGGGAGGCTGGCAGCCCTTTCACCATTTCCTTTGCCTTCGTCTCCCCTTCCTTCCTTCCTTATTCCCCTCTCTCCTTCACTCCCTCCTTCCCTTCTCATACTCTTATGATAAACCCCCTTTAAAATGTAACTCAGTTTATCTAAAATTTCATAAAAATTAAAGTTCCTGCTACAGAATTTATGTGATATAATAAACATTTATAATAATATTCGCTTTTATTTTAAGTTTTACAAAAAAATATAAAATTAAAGATATAAAAGTCAAGTAATCACGAATTAGTATTGTTTGTTCATGAAGAATGGGAAGTATTCAGGTTGAATCCAAGGAAAGGGAGCAGTGTTGCATTTCCTTGGATCAACAGCCCTTCACCGGCATCGAGGCATCCTCCCACTCCTAAGATGGAGTTCTGCCAAAAACCTTCATTATCGAGAATATCTAAACGTAAGTGGACCATTACAACAAAGACGCTTAAAAACTGAAATGTTTGCTACTGACAACTCTAGAGGGATAAAATCTGGTGGTGGGAACGAACCTGGTGATGGTATCTTGGGCTCTTGCTAGACGTTGGTAGGACCTGGTGGGGAAGACCTTGTAGAGCGGAGGTGTAAAGAATGATTTGCCCAGGAGCTCTAGTGTGTCTTCGTTGGCTTTGATGATTACGTCAGCACGGGCGGTGTGGGCGGTGTGCACGTGCTCCAGACAACCCAGACGGGTGCCCAGGGTCACCACCCCAACAGCTGTGGCAAGGAAAGTAATAGTATCATTACGAATTCACAAGGATCATAGGAGGAAGGGCAGGAAACACTTGGTAAGTGAAAAAAAAATAATAAGTGACAAAACGAGATAAAACTAAAACTGACATGCAACACTGGAGATGAAAGATAATAATGAAGAGAGAGAGACAGAGAGAGAGAGAGACAGAGAGAGAGAGAGAGAGAGAGAGAGAGAGAGAGAGACCAAAAATAAAGTAGTACGAGTGAAGAATGAGTGATTCCTCGAGGGAAACATATATCAAGAGATGTGTGTTGATGCTGGTAATGATCTCTTGTTAACAACATAGATCACAGCCACACTACCTGGAGTCTACCTGGAGGATATTCCGGGGATTAACGCCCCCGCGGCCCGGTCCAATGACCAGGCCTCCTGGTGGATCAAGGCTTGATCAACGAGGCTGTTACTGCTTGCCGCACGTAGTCCAACGTACGAACCACAGCCCGGCTGATCCGGCACTGACTTTAGGTATCTGTCCAGCTCCCTCATGGAGACAACCAGGGATCTATTGGTAATTCCCCTTATGGGTGGTGGTAGGCCGTTGAACAGTCTTGGGCCCTGAACACTTATTGTGTTTTCTCTTAGGGGTATGTTGCATCGCCTGCCAAGTCTTTCGCTTTCGTAGGAAGTGATTTTTGTATGCAAATTAGGAAACAGTCACTCCAGGATCTTCCAGGTGTAGATTATGATGTATCTCTTTCGCTGCGCTCCAGTGAGTACAAGTCGAGTACTTCCAAGCGTTCCCGGTAGTTAAGGTCCCCCCCCCCCATCCGGGCTGTATGACACATAAAGGTTTAGCGCTTCCCCGTAAACACAATAAAAAAATCGAGCATGGAGACCATAAATATATTCTGAGGAAAGTTTGCTCAGCCTCAAAGTCACAAAGTGATAAGAGAGTTTGCAATCAGCCGCAACGAGAGAGAGAGAGAGGGAGAGAGAGAGAGAGAGAGAGAGAGAGTAAGCTTGATGCCTTTCAACTCTTCATGGGTCTTTTTTTTTTCAAACGATTACAGAACGAGTAAGAGATGGAGCCGGTGCTGGCTCAGGTCTCTGTAAAACACCAGCAGGAGTTGAAACACCTCAAGCATTTCCATCTCTCTCTGCCTGAATGCATATATACATGTATATATAAATGAATGCGTGTATGTATATAATGTATGTATATATTTATGTACGTATGTAATGTATGTATGTATGTATGTAAGTATGTATGCATGCCATGTATACATGTATGTATGGCAAGAATGGGACCTCCTACTCATTTCTGCAACAATGCACAAAAAAATTTATTTTATTGTATTTGTTTATTACTAAATTATTGCACACATATCAAAAAATATATTTAGTTAAATTTAGTTAAATTAGGCTAAATTAAATTGTGCTTGTCATAATAAGGTTAGGTAAGTTTTCTAAGTTTCTTTTGGTACACAATTATTAATTTTTACATTAATGTAAATGAAACAAAATATCTTCAAACGTACAAGAATTTTTTATAGAAAGGACTTAATTTTAAATGAGTTCTTGCTAATAATTGCTTTATATATATATATATATATATATATATATATATATATATATATATATATATATATATATATATATATATATATATATATATATATACTATATATATACTATATATATATATATATATATATATATATATATATATATATATATATATATATATATATATATATATATATATATATATATATATATAAATCACTTTCTAGGTATATCGACAGTGAGAGTAAAATGTTGATGGGATACAATGAAAATAGAAGCAGCACGTAAAAAAGAGGCGAAGCTTTAAAAATTAATGGAGGAGACAATTCAAGTAAGATATAAGCAACTATTGGAGTATAGATGGGCTAGTGAGAGTTTAGGCAATGGAGTCGAAGATGTATGGGGTAGGTTTGAGAATATACTGTTAGTGTTCAGCAGAAATTTGTGGTTACAGGAAAGTGGGTGTGGGAGGGAAGAAGAGCGATTGGTGAAATGATGATGTAAAGAAAGTAGTAAGGGAGAAAAAGTTAGCATATGAGAGGTTTCTACAAAGTAGAAGTGATGCAAGGAGGAAAGAGTATATGGAGAGAAAAAGAGAGGTTAAAAGAATGGTGAAGCAAAGTAAAAAGAGAGCAAATGAGAGAGTGAGTGAGATTTTATCAACAAATTTTGTTGAAAATAAGAATAAGTTTTGGAGTGAGATTAATAAATTGAGGAAGCCGCCTAGGAAACGAATGGATTTGACAGTTAAAAACGGGAGAGAAGAGTTACTAAATGGAGAGTAGAGATTTCAGGAAGATGGAAGAAATATGTTGAGGAACTGTTAAATGTTGATGAGGATAAGGAAACAGTGATTTCGTGTATAGGGCGAGGAGGAATAACATTTTGCAGGAGTGAGGAAGAGCCAGTAGTGAATGTGGGGGAAGTTCGTGAGGCAGTGGATAGAACGAAAGGGGGTAAGGCAGCTCAGATTGATGTGATATAGATAGAAATATTAAAACCAGGTGTAGATATAGGCTTTGAGTGGTTGGTGCTTTTATTTAATAAATGTATGGAATAGGGTAAGGCACATAGTGATTGGCAGAGAGCATGCATAGTTCCACTGTATAAAGGCAACGGGGACAAAAGAGAGGGCAAAAATTATAGGGGAATAAATCTGTTGAGTATACCTAGTAAAGAGTATGGTAGAGAAATTATTGAAAGAATTAAGAGTAAGATGTAGAGTAGGATAGAAGATGATCAAGGAGGCTTTAAGAAAGGATATGGAGGGTGTAGACCAATTGTTTACAGTGAAACTTATAGGTGAACAGTATTTAGATAAGCATAAAGAGGTTTTTGTAGCATTTATGGATTTGGAAAATACGTATTACAGAGTGGATAGGGGGAGGGGCGCAATGTGGCAGATGTTGCAAATGTATGGAATATGAGGTAGGCTACTGAAAGCAGTGAAGAGTTTTCACGAGGACAGTGAGGCTCAGGTTAGAGCATGTAGGAGAGAGGGAGATTATTTCCCGGTAAAAGTAGGCCTTAGACAAGGATGTGTGATGTCACCATGGATGTTCAGTATATTTATAGATGGGATTGTTAAAGAAGTGAATGCTCGGGTGTTGACAAGAGGTGTGGGGTTAAAGGATAAAGAATCTAACACAAAGTGGGAGTTGTCAGAGTTGCTCTTTGCTGACGACACTGCTTTTGGGAGAGTCTGAAGAGAAATTGCTGAGGTTTGTGGATGAGTTTGGTAGGGACGTGTTAGCACATGGGTCTATGAAGGATGAGGTGAATCAAAGTATTGATGAGGGGGAAAAGGTGAGTGGTGCACTTAGGAGTTTGTGGAGACAAAGAACTTTGTCCATGGAAGCAAAGAGAGAAATGTATGAGAGTATAGCAATACCAACACTCTTTTATGGGTGCGAAGCATGGGTGATGAATGTTGCTACAAGCAGAAGGCTGGAGGCAGTGGAGATGCCATGGCTGAGGGCAATGTGTGGTGTGAATATAATGCAGAGAATTCGTAGTTTGGAAATTAGGAGGTGTGGGATTACTAAAACTATTATCGAGAGGGATGAGGAGGGTTTGTTGAGGTGGTTTGGACATGTCGAGAGAATGGAACGAAATAGAATGACTTTGAGAGTGTATAGTTCTGTAGTTGAGGGAAGGCGGGGGAGGGGGTTGTGTGAGAGGGGCTTGGACTTCCAGGAAGCAAGCGTATTTGGTAGGAGTGAATGGAGACAAATGGTTTTTAGGACTTCACATGCTGCTGGAGTTTTAGCAAAGTAACATTTATGAATGAATTTAGGGAAACCGGCAGGCCCGACTCGAGTCCTAGAGATGGGAAGTACAGTGCTGGCACTCTGAAGAAGGGGGGTTAACGTTACAGTTTTATAACTGTAGTGTAAGCGCGGCTCTGGCAAGACAGTGATGGAGTGAATGATGATGAAATATTTTCTTTTTCTGGCCATCGGAGTAGGCCGTTGTGTTAATAAAACTAATATATATATATATATATATATATATATATATATATATATATATATATATATATATATATATATATATATATATATATATATATATATTTATATATATATATATATATATATATATATATATATATATATATATATATATATATATATATATATATATATATATATATATATATATGACGTGCCGAATATGTAAAACTGGTCAATTAGCAAGAACTCATTTAAAATTAAGTCCTTTCTAAAATTTTCTCTTATACGTTTAAAGATATATTTTTTCATTAATGTTAATGTACAAATTTTTAATTTTGATCCAAAAGAATCTTAGAAAACTTACCTAACCTTATTATAACAAGAACAATTTATTTTAGCCTAACCCAAATAAATATATTTTAGATTTGTTTACAATAATTTAATATTAAACAAACACAGTGAAATATATTTTTTTCGTTAGGTTCAGAATGATTTTGGCGAAATTATTGCATACACAAATTTTCACTTGTCCTATATGGCAAGATGAGCGTTCCTATTTAAGCCAAGATCGCAAGTTCTGCCTATTCGGCACGACATATATATATATATATATATATATATATATATATATATATATATATATATATATATATATATATATATATATATATATATATATATATATATATATATATATATATATATATATATACATATATGCAATAACATCACAGTAAACAGGTGATTCCACAATATTCAGAACAACCACTGAGAAAAAATGGGCAAATTAAAAGTGCTCTGGTGACTTCTCACATTATCAAGGAACTATAAAAATAAAAGGTTAACAGGAAGGCATATAAGGACGAGACTACACCTCACTGCCACCCTACAACAACACCTGACTTTTTATGATGATGAAGGTAAGTAGACAGTGAGACGTGAAACACAGCTTATACTCTACCAAAAAAAAATTGCCTAGTGTACCATAAATTCTTCCCAGATTTTATTAATTATAAATAAATGCAATTTATAAAAACCAAGAGAAACATTCATATTATTTTCAAAACTACAATTTATGAAACATGATTCTATTATATTCCCGTCGACTATGGACTTGTCCATAAGCTATTTTTTCACAGTGGTTGTTCTGCATATGAATATATATATATATATATATATATATATATATATATTTGTATGTGTGTGTGTGCATATGTGTGTGTATGTGTGCGTGCATATGTAAGTATGTATATATATATATATATATATATATATATATATATATATATATATATATATATATATATATATATATATATATATATATATATATACATATATATATATATATATATATATATATATATATATATATATATATATATATATATACATATGTATGTATATATACATATATATATATATACATATATATATATAAATATATATATATATATATATAAATATATATATATAAATATATATCTATATAAATATATATATATATATATAAATGTTCACATAGAATAAAAAATGTATAGGGGGTGGTAGGAGAAGAAAATATTCAAACAGCTCCGGGGAGAACCTTGAGTTTCCCCTGAGGTACGTTTATTGTCTTCTCTGAGGATGAGGGTCCCCATTTCAGCTATAGAGGTGGTACCTCCCTATATATACATATATATATATACATATATATATATATATATATATATATATATATATATATATATATATATATATATATATATATATATATATATATATATATATATATATATATATATATATATATATATATATATAAAGGTAGATGTTATTTTGTGGACAGAATACAAACGAGCAAGGAAACAAACACAGAAAACTGTGTTTCGCGTTGCAGGCTGTAACAGAAACTTGTGAATTTCTCTCCCCACTGAGAGTGGTAGAAAGTGAACTAAACTTTACCACAGGGAATATTGGTGCGTGAAATATGAAGTTCTGCCAAGCTATGAACTTTTTTAGATTCTTATTTATTAAGAATGTTTCTTAGTTTGAAAAATTAACGTAATTCTTACCATGCAAAAGGGAAATATATTAATATAACTAATATAATGATTTTCCACAACTTACCATACTTCTGATTACACAGTAAGGATATTATACACTGTGAGATGCATGTCACTCATTGTTTATAAAGTATATATTATTTCCTTTCCTCTTTTTGGGAAGTGGAAAAGAATCCTTCCTCCGCTATCCATGTGTCGTAAGAGGCCACTAAAATATGGGGAGGAAGGGGCAGATAACCCCTTCTCCTTTATAAATTATTTTAAGATGTAATACAGATGACAGGAAAAAGTTGATTGTGAGTAATGTGAATGAAGAGAAGTTGGTTGTCCTAGCTCTAAGCGAAACAAAGAACAAAGAGATACATTTTCAGTGGGCAGAAATGTTGAATGATTAGCTATGGAAGTAAAAGAGGTAATATAAATGCATAAATTCAAGCATTAAGTAGATTAAAATAAGGGTGGTTTGCGAAAAGAGGGTCATAATAAGTGTTTAAGTACCAGGGAAAGAGGCACATAGAGTGTTCAGAGAGCTCTGAGAAACTGTTGTATGGGGCGTAGCAGGCAAGCTTGGGATGCCAGGGAACCATTGGGAGCCTTTAACTGAACTTCGTGTAGAAAGCGGTTAGGTAATAATTAATACGCATTGTAAGGAAGAGGGGATCAATAAGTACACGAGATATAATATAGGGAGTGATGACAGTAGTTTGTTAGATTATGTATTAGTAGATAAAATGTTGATATGTAGACTTCTGAATGTACTTTTTTGTTAAGGGGCAACAGATATATCAGATCATTACTTAGTTGTAGCTACAGTGAGAGTAAGAGCTAGATAGGGTACAAAGATAATATCATTAGTGAGTAAGAGAGAAGTTAGGAGGAAGTTAGGGTAAGATATAAGGAACTTTTGGAAGAAAGATGGGCTAGTGATGGTACAGGTAATGAGGAAGAGGTCGAAGAGGTACAGAGTAGATTTACGAGTGCATTGCTCGAGTGTGCACCAGAAGTTTACAGATATAGCAGAGTGGGTGGAGAAGGAGAGCAATTGGTGGAATGACGAGGTAAAGAAACTGGTAAGGGAGAAAAAGCTAGCATGAGAGGATTTTACAAATCAGAAGTGATATAAGGACGTTGGAGTATGTGGAGAATAAAGGAGAGGTTACGAGAGCAGATAAAAGAGTGGGTGAGGTTTTGTCAACAAATTTGTTGAAAATAAGAAAAAGTTTAAAAGTTAGATTTATAAGATGAGAAAGCCTAGGGAATGAATGGATTTAACCGTTATAAACGAAAGAAGGGATTTATTAGATGGGAAAGTGAAGGCATTGGGAAGTTCGAGGAAATATTTTGAGAATCTGTTCAATGTTGATGAATAGAAGGGGAAGCAGTGGTTCGTGTATTGAACAGGGAGGCTTAACATCATTTAGGAGTGAGGAGGAGCCAGTTGTAAGTGTGGGGAAGGTGTGTGTGGTAGTGAGTAAAATGAAAAGGCTAAAGCAGCGCAGCTGGGATTAATGGGATCAAGACAGAAATATTAGAAACAGGTGGGGATATAGTTTTGGAAGGGTTAGTGCATTTGTTCAATAAATATATGAAAAGGAGGAAAGTACCTATGGACTGGCAGAGCGTAGATATTTCCACCGTATAAAGGCAAAGAGGATGAAAGAGAGCGTAAGAATTATAGAGGAATAAGTCTGGTTTAGTATCCCAGATAAAATGTATAATAGAATTATTAATAAAAGAATGAAAAGTAAGACAGAGGCCAGATATGAAGATTGTCAAAGGAAGGGTAGGGAATGTACATTCCAAGTGTCTACATTAAAATATATAAGAATATATAGATAAGAAGGAAGTTTTTATTGCCATTACTGATTTAGAAAACGCAAATGAGAGGGAAGCAATGTGGCAGATGTTTCAAGATGGTAGGTTACTTAAAGCAGTTAAGGGTTTTTACGGGGATAGTGAGGCTCAGGTTAGAGAATGTAAGAGAAAAGAAAATGATTTTCCAGGAAAAATAGGCTTTAGAAAGGGATGCGTGATGTCAACATGGTTGTTTAACATCTTTATAAATGGGGTTGTGATAAAAGTGAATGACTAGGGTGTTGGAGAGAGGTGTTGGATAGAAAGATAAAGAATCTTATAAAGAGTGAGAGTTGTCACAGTTGTTTTCTGTCGATGACACCGTGTTCTGGGAGATTTTGAAGAGAAGTTGCAAGTGTTGGTATACTAATTTTATAGGGTGTGTAAAAGAAGAAAATTAAAAGCGAGCATAGTAAAGAGCAGGGTGATGAGGGTAAGAAAATATTTAGGTAGTGAAAGACTGGATATTAAATTAGGATGGAGTATGGTGGAAATAAATGTGTTCAGATTTTGAGAGTGGACTTCTCGGCGAACGGGTCTATGAAAGATAAAGTGAACCATAGAACTGACGAAAGGTAGTTTCATCAAGGTACCTGTGGAGACAAAGAGCGTTATCCATGGAGGCAACAAGGTAAATGTACATGTATCAGAGTGTATTGGCACCAACACTCTTATATGGGTGTGTAGCATGAATTTTAAATGTTGCAGCGAGGAGGAGGCTGGAGGCAGTGGAGATGCCGTGTGTGAGAGCAAAGTGTGTTGTGAATATTATGCAAAAAAACTCGTAGCTGGAAGATTAGGAAGTGTGAGGTTACTAAAAGTATTAGTCAGAGAGTTGACGAGTTATTATCGAGATGATTTTGACATTTAGAGAGAATGGAAAAGAATACGATGGTTTGCTTGGACGGTGTATAAATGTACAGTGGAGGGAAGGCGAGGTGCGGGTCGTCCTAGAAAAGGCCGAAGAGAGGAGGTAAAAGAGGTTTTGCATACAAGAGGCTTGAACATCCAACAAGCGTGTAATTGTATTGAAAAGGAATGAGTGGAGGAAAGTGGTTTTTATGAGTTGATGTGCAGTTAGAGTATTAAGAGGAAAATATTTATGAAGGGATTCAGGAAAACCAGCTAGCCCGACTTGAATTCTGGAGGAGAGAAGTACAGAACGTACATTCTGAAGCAAGAGTGGATATATTGCAGTACAGAGGGACATCCGAGCTATGATGTCGGTGTTTGTAGCAAGATGGTGATGGAATGAGTAAGCCTACATTGGTAGGAGACGGCTCATGTTATATATATATATATATATATATATATATATATATATATATATATATATATATATATATATATATATATATATATATATATATATATGTAGCAATATATATATATATATATATATATATATATATATATATATATATATATATATATATATATATATATATATATATATATATATATATATATGCAATAAGATCACAGTAAACAGGTGATTTCAGAATATGCAAAACAACCACTCTGAAAGAATAGAGAAATTCCAAGCGCTTTCGTGACTACTCACGAAGCGCTTGGAATTTCTCTATTCTTTCAGAGTGGTTGTTTTGCATATATATATATATATATATATATATATATATATATATATATATATATATATATATATATATATATATATATATATATATATATATATATATATATGCATATATATATATATATATATATATATATATATATATATATATATATATATATATATATATATATATATATATATATATATATATATATATATCATGTGGGAGTTCGATACGAGGATAGGGTAAAGTAATACTCATGTAGGCTGGTAGTACGTATAATTACAGATAATGTGGGGAGCGCCCAACAGCCTGCCTATCTCCTTGCTCACTCTCGTATAACTGACTGGCCGCCCACAGTACCCATATGTGAGGGGGTCTTTGAATACTGCTGTGGTCAGCACAATATGAATACAGACAGTGACTCAGGCAGAGACGGTTGGTAGTGAGTCATCTACTGGTACACTGGTTACTGGTAACTGGTTACTACTACTGAGAGCTCGGCGACGTTAACGTATGTCGTCCCGACATACAACTAATACAAACTAGAGATGGCAAGTACAACGCAGTTGCATTTGCTAGCCGAGTCCTTACGAAGGCTGAACGTAATTATACAATAACTGAGCAAGAAGCTTTAGCAATAGTATGGTCTTTAAAGCACTTCCGAGACATTATTTATCAGTACTCTGTTCATGTCTTGACAGACCATGCTCCACTGATACCTTTATTCCAGAACAAACAACCTACTGGAAGGTTAGCCAGATGGACCTTGACTATCCAAGAGTTCAATCCCACTGCTGCCACCATTTATCATGTGGGAGTTCGATACATGGATAGGGTAAAGTAATACTCACATAGGCTGGTAGTATATATAATTACAGATAATGTGGGGAGCGCCCAACAGCCTGCCTATCTCCTTGCTCACTCTCGTATAACTGACTGGCCGCCCACAGTACCCATATGTGAGGGGGTCTTTGAATACTGCTGTGGTCAGCACAATATGAATACAGACAGTGACTCAGGCAGAGACGGTTGGTAGTGAGTCATCTACTGGTACACTGGTTACTGGTAACTGATTACTACTACTGATATATATATATATATATATATATATATATATATATATATATATATATATATATATATATATATATATATATATATATATTTATATATATATATATATATATATATATATATATATATATATATATATATTTATATATATATATATATATATATAACATGATCTTAACAACGCAAGACAAGCCACGGATGCATGAAAAAAATTATCTTAAGATCTTGTTCTTGCACACGTCTTTGTGTGTCATCAGGAGCTTATGCAGTGTTACAAGAGCAGCAATAGGCTGACTGAGAGGAAGTTTTCTCAGAGGAAGGTAGCGTTTGACTCCAATCTGTCCCACTCAGAATGGCACCGTTTGTCACCCCGGTATCCAGTCCTTTCACATCCCCCCACGTGGTGTAGGGTAGGTGGAGGGCACCTCCTCCGAGGCTTCCAGAAAGCAAGTCACGGAACAATAATAAAAAATGATAGTCAGCCATAAGTTGCATCTGATCATTGCATATAGTCAAGTGCTACACCAGATTACGTTGATCAAGTGGCTAATACATATTCAAACACTGAAATTATATGTAAACCATCGTATTAATAAAAAGAGTCGAATTTGCTCACTTTCAGCCTAAACTACCGTACGTCCTGGAAAGTTCCAGAAATTTCCATATCATGTTTAGAAGACTTCCTTCATACAGTCTTAAATACTGCGTACAAAAATTCTAGATATTATTACTTATTATGGCTATTCCTTAGTATCCTGACTATTGTAGGCAACATCGCTGTTACTGCGGCCAACAGTAACAGTCTGGTTGATCAGGCCCTGATCCACCGCGAGACCTGGTCACAGACAGGGCCTCGGGGGCGTTGACCCCGGAAACCCTCTCCAAGTATACTTAAATTTTCCTTACCATTCCGAGTATTTTATCACCGAATATCAGGGATGTTCAGGACCTCTTTGTAACATATTAACCTACACATCCCGGATATTCACCTGTGATTCTAGATACTCCAGGACCCTGAATGTCAATTTTCTTTAAATTGTATTCCTTACTGTACTGCGAACAACAGTTATTTAAAGTAATTGTGAAATATGAAATGACTAATAATTCTCACTAGTGATGTAACAGTTCTCAGATGTGTCTGACAAAGACACATAGTGACCTCTGCAATAGTGATTTTTGCGCTACCGCTCGCAGGATGAGTGGTAGCCTCATAAACTAGCCGCTCAGGCCATACCACTTAATAAACTCCTGAATTACATAGTAACACTGATTACATAAACAAGCGAGGCACAAAAGTGAATGAGGAACAGCTTTATGACAGATGTGGTTTACGAGGCTTGCGGCATGAGGACTGTAGATATGCGAACATGCAACATCAATATACAAGAAACATTTCTGATAGGCTCATAAGCAATTTGGCTGCTGGTGGGAGGTTGGTCGCTGGTGAGAGGTTGGTCCCTAGTGGGAATTTGGTAGCAGGTGAGAGGTTGGTCGCTGCTAAGAGGTTCGTCGCTGGTGAGAGGTTGGTGACTGATGAGAGGTTGGTGGCTGGTGAGAGGTTGGTGGCTGGTGAGAGGTTGGTGGCTGGTGAGAGGTTGCTCGCTGACGGGAAGATGGTCACTGGTGAAATGTTAGTCGCCAGTGAAAGGTTCGTCACTTGTGAGAGGTTGGTCGCTAGTGGTAGGTTGGTCGTTCGTGAGAGATCCCTAGTGGGAGGTTGGTCGCTAGTGGAAGGACGGTCGCTGGTGAGAGGTTGGTGGCTGGTGAGAAGTTCGTCCCTGGTGGGAGGTTGGTCGCTGGTGAGAGGTTGGTGGCTGATGAGAGGTTCGTCGCTGATGAGAGGTTGGTGGCTGGTGAAAGGTTGGTCGCTGGTGGGAGGTTGGTCGCTGGTGAGAGGTTGGTGGCTGATGAGAGGTTCGTCGCTTGTGAGAGGAT
>NC_091293.1:29206615-29266615 GCF_038502225.1 Cherax quadricarinatus | reverse complement strand
TTTGGGAGAGGGGTGGGATTAAATTATGGGGAATCAAATTCAAAATGGGAATTGACACAGTTACTTTTTGCTGATGATACTGTGCTTATGGGAGATTCTAAAGAAAAATTGCAAAGGTTAGTGGATGAGTTTGGGAATGTGTGTAAAGGTAGAAAGTTGAAAGTGAACATAGAAAAGAGTAAGGTGATGAGGGTGTCAAATGATTTAGATAAAGAAAAATTGGATATCAAATTGGGGAGGAGGAGTATGGAAGAAGTGAATGTTTTCAGATACTTGGGAGTTGACGTGTCGGCGGATGGATTTATGAAGGATGAGGTTAATCATAGAATTGATGAGGGAAAAAAGGTGAGTGGTGCGTTGAGGTATATGTGGAGTCAAAAAACGTTATCTATGGAGGCAAAGAAGGGAATGTATGAAAGTATAGTAGTACCAACACTCTTATATGGGTGTGAAGCTTGGGTGGTAAATGCAGCAGCGAGGAGACGGTTGGAGGCAGCGGAGATGTCCTGTTTAAGGGCAATGTGTGGTGTAAATATTATGCAGAAAATTCGGAGTGTGGAAATTAGGAGAAGGTGTGGAGTTAATAAAAGTATTAGTCAGAGGGCAGAAGAGGGGTTGTTGAGGTGGTTTGGTCATTTAGAGAGAATAGATCACAGTAGAATGACATGGAAAGCATATAAATCTATAGGGGAAGGAAGGCGGGGTAGGGGTCGTCCTCGAAAGGGTTGGAGAGAGGGGGTAAAGGAGGTTTTGTGGGTAAGGGGCTTGGACTTCCAGCAAGCGTGCGTGAGCGTGTTAGATAGGAGTGAATGGAGACGAATGGTACTTGGGACCTGACGATCTGTTGGAGTGTGAGCAGGGTAATATTTAGTGAAGGGATTCAGGGAAACCGGTTATTTTCATATAGTCGGACTTGAGTCCTGGAAATGGGAAGTACAATGCCTGCACTTTAAAGGAGGGGTTTGGGATATTGGCAGTTTGGAGGGATATGTTGTGTATCTTTATATGTTTATGCTTCTAGACTGTTGTATTCTGAGCACCTCTGCAAAAACAGTGATAATGTGCGAGTGTGGTGAAAGTGTTGAATGATGATGAAAGTATTTTCTTTTTGGGGATTTTCTTTCTTTTTTGGGTCACCCTGCCTCGGTGGGAGACGGCCGACTTGTTGAAAAAAAAAAAAAATATATATATATATATATATATATATATATATATATATATATATATATATATATATATATATATATGTGTGTGTGTGTGTGTGTGTGTGTATGTATTATTTACAATCTCAGTGGCATTGATTTCAGCAAATGGTCCTATCTGCTTCATGTCTGGGGCGCCACAAGACAGTAACTTTAACAAGCATATAGTCTTGTTCAAGAGAGATACTCAGAGAAGCAGCGACATTTTCATATACCTGTTTTCCTTTTACTAACAGTAACCTCCTCCACTGATCGAATTTAGTCGCCTTCCATTTCCCAGGCGCTGTATGACATCTACAAGTTCAGTAATCCCCAACTAACATACTAATAATTATCGCAGTCACCTGCATAACCACCATTACTACTCCTCAAACTGGAAAAGGAAACTGGACACTGTTTCGGTCAGTTTTGAACCACCATCAGTGCCGTGCAGTTTCCATCTCACATTCGTGATCTCGCTGTGATTTACCCCAGGAGAGGTAATGCGATTTTATTTGTCATTATCCCTACCATACATATCATACAATTCCAATAAGTCGTACTGTATGTCATTTATATGCTACTTCTCTGACTGCACCATGGTATGTCAACCCACGGGATGTCTTCACTAACTCTTTTACTAACAAGTGTTTAGCATAACCTACTTCCACTAGTGGCTCCAGCTTACCTGTGACTTCATCTCCAAGTTGCTACGCCTCACCTTCCAGTATGTAAGTTTCTGGTCGCATGCTTCCGCTTTAAGCTAAGAGGCTGATCATCTTCCAACTAGGAAGATGAACTGATTACTTCAGACTGCCTCTCCACTCTGTCTGCTTCATCTTCCATCAACACTTATATCATCATTCGACTGATGAAGCCTGCTGCGCAGGCGAAATGTTTCATCATTATAGATTCCTAGTATTTTACACGTGTCTCACTCATTCCTCTACCCATGATGAGCCCCGAGATGACATTACCATCGCAACCACCACAATAATCTTCTCTGTGACATTCAGTACTCACCCCAACCACAATTATCTTCGTCATCGCATATACAACCACCATCTTCTCAATTACCAATCACTACCGCTGCCTCTCTACAACTACAACTCAAAAATGACCCCTACAGCCAATATCGCCACAACAACCATATAACAACAATCATTATCACTACCCTCCCCCCTTTCCCTCCAGAGCTACACGCCAAAATACGCTTCTCCACTACTGTTAAAACCACCACTGCCACTATAATAACCACCACCACCATCATTTTTACGACAATCTGTACCCCTATTACCAGTTTCGCCCCTACCACCACTACCATCACAACTATTACCAGTGAAGCTACTCCATACCTCCCCACAATCACCCTCACCACCACCACCATTAGGACAATCCCTGGAACTATTATCAGTATCACCACCCCCCACATCTCCCACCACCATCACTACCACAATTACTACCACCATCGTTTTAAGGTACGCGGCTACCAGTCACCTCAGGAGTTTAGACCGGAAGTTGTGTTGGCCTGGCCGCCAAGGTGAGACTGGAGGTGAGGTTATTGATCTGCGACATCTGTCTCTCCCCTCACCCCTCTCCCCTCACCCTTCTCCTCTCACCCCTCTCCCCTCACCCCCTCCACCTCCCCCTGATGCTTTCCCCTCCCCTCAACACACCCACACTTGTCCCAACCTAACCAGCACCCTCCCACCCTCTCCCACCAGCTATTTCCCTCTCGTTTTCCCCTCCCTCCTCTCCTCTCCCCTCTTTTCCACCTCACCGTGTTGCGCATAGTTCCCCTCCTCTTCCCCTCTCTTTCCGTCCCCTCAACTTCCTCTCTCCTTCCCCATACCATCTTGTCACCATATCCGTGTCAATCTCATTCACCGCTTCATTCCCCTCTCCTCCTTTCCCCTCCCCTTCCCTCCCCTCACCTCTACCCCTCACTGCAAGTCCTGGGGTGCTGCGTAGTTCCTTGGTAAGACCATTCGACTCGTAATCGCAGGGCCCTGGGGTTCGATTTCCCGGTGTGGAGAAAGATATGGTCAAATTTCCATATACTCCTGCTGCCTCGGACCACCGAGCAGCAGAAATTAGATACATGTGTGATAGTTGACTGTCGTGGCAGGCATCCAGTAACACTCCTCCAGTATGTGTGCAAGAAACTCCAGTACCTGCTGGAATGTTATATACTGTAGGAAACACTCAATTGGCGTGTAAGAGTCGTCACCAAAATTAACTATCACCAGTCACTACCATCACCAATCACCACCTTCACACATTACCACCATCAACCATCACCCATGACCACAATCACTTCCATCACCTATTACCACCATCACTAATCACCACCATCAACCACCATCATCAATCATCACCATCACCCTTCACCACCATCACTCATCACCACCACCATCCATCACCACTATCATCACCACCACCACCCATCACCACTATCATCATCCACCACCACCATCACCCATTACCACCATCACCACCATCACCCATCACCACAATCACCACCATCATTACCATCACCCATCACCACAATCACCATAAACACCACCATGACTCATCATCGCCATCACTATAATAACCCATCACCACGATCATCATAATCACCACCATCACTCATCACCACCATTCCCCATCGCCACCATCACCCTTCACCACTATAAACCATCACCACCATCACTATCATCACTCCTCACCATCATTTCCCCTCATCACCATCACCCCTCACCACCATCACTCGTCACATCCATCACCCCTCACCAGCATCACCCTTTATCACCATCACCCCTCATCACCATAACCCCACACCACCACCTTTCATTACACCTTTAACCTTTTCTCACACCCTCTACGACCTTTAATCACATTCTCTCTCTCTCTCTCTCTCTCTCTCTCTCTCTCTCTCTCTCTCTCTCTCTCTCTCTCTCTCTCTCTCTCTCTCTCTCTCTCTCTCTCTCTCTCTCTCGCGTCTTTCACAACAACTCAGCCAATTTCAAGAACAGGAAAAATTAAACGTTCATAGATCAGGAACTTCCGTCATGTCCAGCAGACAACTGATACTTTGTGTTGCTTCTCCCATCCTCTCCATCCTACAAACTCCCACGCATCCTACATGATCTTTTACTTTCTACAGCATCCTCTCCATCCTACAAACTCCCACGCATCCTACATGATCTTTTACTTTCTACAGCATCCTCTCCATCCTACAAACTCCCACGCATCCTACATGATCTTTTACTTTCTACAGCATCCTCTCCATCCTACAAACTCCCACGCATCCTACATGATCGTTTACGTCCTACAGCATCCTCTCCATCCTACAAACTCCCACGCATCCTACATGATCTTTCACTTTCTACAGCAGCCTCTCCATCCTACAAACTCTCACGCATCCTACATGATCTTTCACTTTCTACAGCATCCTCTCCATCCTACAAACTCACGCATCCTACATGATCTTTCATTTTCTACAGCATCCTCTCCATCCTACAAACTCTCACGCATCCTACATGATCGTTCACGTCCTACAGCATCTTCTCCATCCTACAAACTCCCACGCATCCTACATGATCGTTTACGTCCTACAGCATCCTCTCCATCCTACAAACTCCCACGCATCCTACATGATCGTTTACGTCCTACAGCATCCTCTCCATCCTACAAACTCCCACGCATCCTACATGATCGTTCACATCCTACAGCATCCTCTCCATCCTACAAACTCCCACGCATCCTACATGATCGTTCACGTCCTACAGCATCCTCTCCATCCTACAAACTCCCACGCATCCTACATGATCTTTCACTTTCTACAGCATCCTCTCCATCCTACAAACTTCCACGCATCCTACATGATCGTTCACGTCCTACAGCATTCTCTCCATCCTACAAACTCCCACGCATCCTACATGATCGTTCACGTCCTACAGCATCCTCTCCATCCTACAAACTCCCACGCATCCTACATGATCTTTCACTTTCTACAGCAGCCTCTCCATCCTACAAACTCTCACGCATCCTACATGATCTTTCACTTTCTACAACATCCTCTCCATCCTACAAACTTCCACGCATCCTACATGATCGTTCACGTCCTACAGCATCTTCTCCATCCTACAAACTCCCACGCATCCTACATGATCGTTCACGTCCTACAGCATCCTCTCCATCCTACAAACTCCCACGCATCCTACATGATCTTTCACTTTCTACAGCATCCTCTCCATCCTACAAACTTCCACGCATCCTACATGATCTTTCACTTTCTACAGTATCCTCTCCATCCAACAAACTCTCACGCATCCTACATGATCTTTCACTTTCTACAGTATCCTCTCCATCCTACAAACTCTCACGCATCCTACATGATCTTTCACTTTCTACAGCATCCTCTCCATCCTACAAACTCTCACGCATCCTACATGATCTTTCACTTTCTACAGCATCTTCTCCATCCTACAAACTCTCACGCATCCTACATGATCTTTCACTTTCTACAGCATCCTCTCCATCCTACAAACTCTCACGCATCCTACATGATCTTTCATTTTCTACAGCATCCTCTCCTTCCTACAAAGTCATTCGCTTTCTACAGGGTCTTGAGATTCTTTCACAGTTCTATGCTTCACACAAGGTTCCTCGCTGCGTACAGGGTCTTACGATTCATGCAGGGTCCTGCTTTATTTTTTAATTTGTTAATGTCGACGTTAGTAATGTTTACTGATCTCATCAAGTTCCGGGTACACTGGAAGGATGTGCTGGAGGTTCCCTAGTAACTTTGCTGGATATGAGGGAGTTTTCCCTTCAATCCAGTCGGATAACGGAGGCTCCCTGGTAACCCAGTCTTATGTGCCGGAAGCTTCCTGGTAACCCAGCCAAATGGCGGAAGTTTCCTGGGTCCCCCTGCCGGATGTCGGAAGTTTCCTGGTTACCCAGCCGGAAGTGTCTGAACGCTGGGGAAATGGTGAAGAAAAATGTCGAAACAATATCTCTTGCTTTAACTCCACGTTATTTTTTTTTAACCTCCTCGCGATGTGGCAACTTCTCTCCTCTCTCTCATCTCTCTCTCTCTCTCTCTCTCTCTCTCTCTCTCTCTCTCTCTCTCTCTCTCTCTCTCTCTCTCTCTCTCTCTCTCTCTCTCTCTCTCTCTGTCTCTCACTTTTTTTTTTTTTTTTTTTTTTTTACACAGGGTTTGACAAGGTTAAGGATCCCTAGCTTTATTGACTGCTATTTACAGGTTAAGGATTCCTAACTTTATTGGCAAGCTAAGAGCTGTTACCTACATCAGCTCATTTGAAAGCATTTTTATTGTTATGAGACATACAAGTAGGGAACAGAATGAAGTTGGAGCCATCTGTGGGCCAGCATTTTCATTTGATCAACTGACTTTATCTCGTTGACATCATTATGCTGTACGAATGTGTTCCATACCCGAGTCATCCTGGGTATGTATGATCTCAGAAGGAGTGATGTTCTGGAGAAGGGTACAGCCAGAGTGAAGTTGCTGCTTTCTGCCCGTCTTGTGGCATAAAAGCTTGTTTCACGCTGTCCTCGAAGTGGATCCAAGTGTGGTATTTTGAAAATATTGGCCTTGTACATAACAGTAAGGCCACCCACATCCCTCCTATGTTGAAGGCTCTGCTGAAATGACAGATCTATCCAGGATGGGTCCAGGCGAGAGATGAGACGTCTTGCTCTGTTCTCTACTCTGTCAAGCAGTCGCAGATGAGAGGGGGGGGGCAGGCAAACCAAGAAAGTGGAGCATACTCAAGGTGTGAGCGTACTTGTGCCTCGTACAGGATCTTGCAACCCCTACTGTCAAGCAGATGCGAGATACGGCGAAGTGCTGTAAGCTTCCTGGCTGCCTTGTTTGCAAGATTTACAACATGGTTCTTCATGGTTACTTTGGAGTCAAATTTCACCCCAAGGATATCAACTTCTTCTCCAGGTGCCAACATCCTCCCATTCATCCTTACTACTGCACCAGCATTACCATCATGGTGCCTAGAGACGATCATCATTTGTGTTTTCTCAGGTGCAAATGTTACTTGCCATCTATTTCCCCAAGCTGATATAGCTCTCAGCTGGTGATTGATGTAGCTTAGAGCAGCTGGCATTTCTTCTCTTGGATAAGTGAATGTCAGTGTACAGTCGTCTGTATATGCATGTGATTCTGGGATGAGATGAAGAAGGTCGTTGAAGTAGACATTCCATAACAATGGACCCAGCACGCTTCCTTGTGGAACACTTGCCCCAATAGGATGCCTTGCTGATTCCGTTCCATTGAGGACTACACTTAGAGATCTACCATGAAGGTAATCACTGAGGAGACATAGCGTAGAGCCTGCAATTCCCAGTGCTTGAAGTTTTGCTAAGAGGCCCTGGTGCCACACCCGGTCGAAAGCGCCAGCAATGTCCAGTGCTACCACACAGCTGACTTTGGATTCATCCAGTGACTGGTGCCACTTAGTGGAGAGGTTTAACAACAGATCAGCAGCAGAGTAACCTTTCCTGAAGCCATATTGACGATCACAAAGTAGTGAGTGGTAGTCAAAAAACTCTGTCATTTGTCTTGAGATTATTGTCTCAAGGATCTTACCAGTGATTGACAGGAGTGACACTGGTCTGTAGTTGCTGATTTCTGCTCTGCTCTTCTTTTTGTGAACAGGGACTACATTTGCCTCTTTCCATAGAGAAGGCCATTTACACTGTACTAGGCAGTGCTGGAAGATGCGAGTTAGAGGTGCTGCTAGCTGGTCTGCACATCTTCTCAACAATCTTGGGCTCAACTTGTCTGGGCCCACAGCCTTTTCTTGGTCAAGCGATTTAAGAAGGAAATGCACCTCCTCCTGCCTTATTGTCACCACTGACAGTTTTGACACAGTTCTTGCAGCTAGCCAAGGAGGGTCCCTTGCTGGATCAGGAACTTGCATTTTGGTAGCAAAGTGTTCAGCAAAGAGGTCCGCCTTCTCTTGACTGCTAGTAGAGGTGGTCCTATCCTGTCGATTTAGAGGTGGAATAAGTTCATCAGGCAGATAACCTTGTCTGTCCTTGACCAGGGATCACCAGGTTTTGGAGCCTACCCTACCTGATGCTAACTTTCTTTTAGTGTCCACCTCCCATTTAGCAATGGCCCACTTTTGAACATCACCCATATGCCTACAGGCTTGCATGTGCAAGTTCCTGTTATAGGTGGTAGGATGTCTCTTATACCTTCGCCATGCTTTGTACTTAGCAGTAGCAGCCTCTCTACAACGAAAGCCAAACCAAGGCTGATCTGTAGGCTTCGTCACATATTGCCGGTGAGGAATGTGTTCTTGTTGTAGATTAAGGATGTGTCCAGTGAAGGCTTTCACTTGGTTGTCAACATCCCCTTGGAGAAGAGCATTCCAGTCGGTGGTGGCGAGCTCAGAGCAAAGGGCTGGCCAATTACCTCTTTCCCATAGCCAGGTTGTGCGTGTGGACTCCTCACCTCGTTCTGTTGGGATCTTAAGTGTGGTAAAAACAGCCTTGTGGTCAGACAATCCAACGTAGCCGAGGGGTTCTCTCTCTCTCTTTCTCTCTCTCTCTCTCTCTCTCTCTCTCTCTCTCTCTCTCTCTCTCTCTCTCTCTCTCTCTCTCTCTCTCTCTCTCTCTTTTCTCTCTCTCTCTCTCTCTCTCTTTTATTTTTTTTTATTTACACAGGGTTTGACAAGGTTAAGGATCCCTAGCTTTATTGACAGCTATTTACAGGTTAAGGATTCCTAACTTTATTGGCAAGCTAAGAGCTGTTACCTACATCAGCTCATTTGAAAGAATTTTTATTGTTATGAGACATACAAGTAGGAAACAGGATGAAGTTGGAGCCATCTGTGGGCCAGCATTTTCATTTGATCAACTGACTTTATCTCGTTGACATCATCATGCTGTACGAATGTGTTCCATACTCTAGTCATCCTGGGTATGTATGATCTCAGATGGAGTGATGTTCTGGAGAAGGGTACAGCCAGAGTGAAGTTGCTGCTTTCTGCCCGTCTTGTAGCATAAAAACTTGTTTCACGCTGTCCTCGAAGTGGATCCAAGTGTGGTATTTTGACAATATTGGCCTTGTACATAACAGTAAGGCCACCCACATCCCTCCTATGTTGAAGGCTCTGCTGAAATGACAGATCTATCCAGGATGGGTCCAGGCGAGAGATGAGACGTCTTGCTCTGTTCTCTACTCTGTCAAGCAGTCGCAGATGAGAGGGGGGGGGGCAGGCAAACCAAGAAAGTGGAGCATACTCAAGGTGCGAGCGTACTTGTGCCTTGTACAGGATCTTGCAACCCCTACTGTCAAGCAGATGGGAGATACGGCGAAGTGCTGTAAGCTTCCTGGCTGCCTTGTTTGCAAGATTTACAACATGGTTCTTCATGGTTAGTTTGGAGTCAAATTTCACCCCAAGGATATCAACTTCTTATCCAGGTGCCAACATCCTCCCATTCATCCTTACTACTGCACCAGCATTACCATCATGGTGCCTTTCTCTCTCTCTCTTTTACACAGGGTTTGACAAGGTTAGATTAAGGATCCCTAGCTTTATTGACAAGCTATTTACAAGTTAAGTATTCATAACATTATTGACAAGCTAAGAGCTGTTACCTACATCAGCTCCTTTGAAAGCATTTTAATTGTTATGAAACATACAAGTAGGGAACAGGATGAAGTTCGAGCCATCTGTGGCTCTCTCTCTTTCTCTCTCTCTCTCTCTCTCTCTCTCTCTCTCTCTCTCTCTCTCTCTCTCTCTCTCTCTCTCTCTCTCTCTCTCTCTCTCCTCTCTCTCTCTCTCTCTCTCTCTCTCTCTCTCTCTCTCTCTCTCTCTCTCTCTCTCTCTCTCTCTATCTCTCTCTCTCTCTCTCTCTCTCTCTCTCTGTACCTTCAAGCGTGTAATGATAGAGCAGTGGCAACAGATCTTGCACGACGCAGTCATCGTTTCTCCCATGCACTGGCGAGCAGGTCTCCCTCAGGTAACGCACCAGGTCCACTGCTACCTGATTCTGCGCCTCGCGGTACCTGCTCACTACCTCAGGCCTTAGCACGGAGTGAACGGCACTCCGTAGACGACGCCACTCGGGTCCGTTCCTGGAGGAGTAGCAGAAGGGTACTTAGAGTAAGTAGTATGTTTGCCGGTCTTGTCCCAGCCCGGGCCTTTTCCTGATAGGCCTTTAGAGACAACAGATACTAAAGCATACAACACGGATAGAAAGAGGGGATGGAGGAGACTAGTCTGTCAGACATATATGCTGCTCTGAAACCAGGCAGTTATTCAGTGAAAAATGCAGCATAGTACTAACTTGGTTATTTAACCCACACATTGAATAGTTCACACAACAAATATGAACATCATCAATAAAAAAAACTTATCTTACATTCGATGGAAAATATACTGAAGTTTTATCAAGCAAACTGTCCCAAAGTCAAAACAAAACAAGAATACCCAGTTAGTCTCACACCCCAAGACCTAACCCCCCTCACCCCCCCCCCCCCAAAAAAAAAAGTAGGATTCTTTGCTAAAAGGTGAACCCAAATCTACATTATCCTCAAATGCCATGTTGACAATTCCTGTTGAAAGAGGAGGCTCAGAAAAATGTCCTATCTGCCACTGCATAATTATTTGTTGTGTGTGGTCCAAATGATCACCCCAAGGCAGACAGAGCAGAGCGCTGCAGTCAGAGGCGATCTCTGAATCCAGCACATCTTTTTATTACCCGGAAGCCCTAACAATAATGTCTTCAAGTCTTTGTGCTGAACGTGGAGACTGGTATGCCACCCATGAATGTTTTCAGGACCACTGGATGCACTAGACTCCACTAGAGAATCCACTGCCAGAGCATACAGTACTTTGTGAGTCAGAATAAACTTTGACTTAGAGCACATCACACCCACCAATCTGCACGAAACTGTTATATTTATTTGAAGCTCTAATTACGTGTGGGTCATTCACTTCGACGAGTGGTGGAGACGAGTCTCCATCTGTTTAACAAACCAGAGTGGGATAGCCATGCTGGCTTAACTAGTTAACTGAATTGCTAGCTCACTCCTAGCTAATTTATTAAATGCTCTAGTTTCTGAGGAAGCTCTGTTTCATGCTTCCTTCCCTCTGGTATACATACATACAAAGATATGCATATGTAGTGCCGAATAGGAAAAACTTGTGATTTTGCCTTTAGCAACGCTCTCCTTGCGGAATAAGGCAAACAAAAATTTGTGTATGCAATAATATCGCAAAAATCATTCTGAACCTAACGAAGAAAATATATTTAATTATGTTTGTTTATTATTAAATTATTGAAAACTTATCTAAAATATTTTTAGAGGGATTAGGCTAAATTAAATTGCGCTTGTTATAAAAAGTTTAGGTAAGTTTTCTAAGGTTCTTTTGATGCAAAATTATTCATTTTTACATTAACAAAAATAAAAAAAAATATATCTTTAAACGTATAAAAGAAAATTTTAGAAAGGACTACATTTTAAATGAGTTCTTGCTAATTGATTAGTTATATGTATTCGGCAAGACACAAACACACACACACACACACACACACACACACACACACACCAGCGGATGGATTAACGAATAAATATGAAGAAAGGCAAGAAAGAATCAATAAGTCCCCAGACATCATAGCAGTTACAGAAACAAAACTCACGGAGACAATAACAGATGCAGTCTTCCCACCAGGATACCAGATCATGAGGAAAGATAGAAGGGGCAGAGGGGGAGGATGGGTTGCTCTGCTCGTAAAAAAACGATGGAAATTCGAGAAAATGGGAGGCATAGACGAGACAGGAGAAAGGGACTACATATTAGGTATACTTCAGTCTGGAGAGCACAAGGTGGTCATTGCAGTGATGTATAATCCACCACAGAACTGCAGGAGGCCAAGAGAGGAATGTGAAGAGAGCAACAGAGCAATGGTGGACACACTTGCTGAGGTGGCAAGAAGAGCTCACTCCAGCAGAGCAAAGTTGCTGGTTATGGGGGATTTCAACCACAGGGAGATTGACTGGGAAAACCTGGAGCCACATGGGGGTCCCGAAACATGGAGAGCCAAGATGTTGGATGTGGTGCTGGAAAACCTCATGCACCAACATGTTAAGGACACTACCAGAGTGAGAGGGGAGGATGAACCAGCAAGATTGGACCTTGTGTTCACCCTTGGCAGTTCAGACATTGAGGACATCACATATGAGAGTCCCCTAGGAGCTAGTGGCCACGTGGTTCTGTGCTTTGAATGCATAGTAGAGTTGCAAGTGGAGAGAGTAACAGGAGTTGAATGGGAAAAGCAGACTATAAAAGAGGGGACTACATAGGGTTAAGGAACTTCCTGCAGGAGGTTCCGTGACACAGAGAACTGGCAGGAAAGCCAGTAAATGAAATGATGGAATATGTAACAACAAAATGCAAGGAGGCAGTGGAAAGGTTTATTCCCAAGGGCAACAGAAACAATGGGAAGACCAGAACGAGCCCCTGGTTTACCCGACGGTGTAAGGAGGCAAAAACAAAGTGCAATAGAGAATGGAAAAAGTACAGAAGGCAGAGAACACATGAAAATAGGAAGATTAGTCGCAGAGCCAGGAACGAGTATGCACAGGTAAGGTGGGAGGCCCAGCGACAGTATGAAAATAACATAGCATCGAAAATCAAGACTGACCCGAAACTGTTGTATAGCCACATCAGGAGGAAGACAACAGTCAAAGACCAGGTCATCAGACTGAGGACAGAAGGTGGAGAACTCACAAGAAATAATCAGGAGGTATGTGAGGAGCTAAACAGGAGATTTAAGGAAGTTTTTACAGTAGAGACAGGAAGGGCTCTGGGAAGACAGCACAGAAGGGAACATCAAAAGGGAATATACCAACAAGTGTTGGATGACATACGAACAACCGAGGAGGAGGTGAAGAAGCTCTTAAGTGACCTCGATACCTCAAAGGCGATGGGACCGGACATCTCCCCGTGAGTCCTTAGAGAAGGAGCAGAGATGCTGTGCATGCCCCTAACCAAAATCTTCAACACATCCCTTGAAACTGGGCAACTACCTGAGAAATGGAAGACAGCAAATGTAGTCCCCATATTTAAGAAAGGAAACAGAAATGAGGCACTAAACGACAGACCTATGTCTCTGACATGTATTGTATGCAAAGTCATGGAGAAGATTATCAGGAGGAGAGTGGTGGAACACCTGGAATGGAACAAGATTATAAATGAAAACCAGCATGGGCTCA
The DNA here is from genome assembly GCF_038502225.1 of Cherax quadricarinatus. Lineage (NCBI taxonomy): Eukaryota > Metazoa > Arthropoda > Malacostraca > Decapoda > Parastacidae > Cherax > Cherax quadricarinatus. The sequence continues at coordinate 29,253,175 of NC_091293.1, read as the reverse complement.
TGGAAGGCAAATCCTGTGTCACAAACCTTCTGGAGTTTTATGACAAGGTAACAAAAGTAAGACACGAGAGAGAGGGGTGGGTTGACTGCATTTTCCTAGACTGCAGGAAGGCCTTTGACAGAGTTCCCCACAAGAGATTAGTGCAGAGGCTGGAGGATCAGGCGCATATAACAGGGAGGGCACTGCAATGGATCAGGGAATACCTGACATGGAGGTAACAACGAGTCATGGTACGTGAAGAGGTATCACAGTGGGCGCCTGTGAGGAGCGGGGTCCCACAGGGGTCAGTTCTAGGACCAGTGCTATTTTTGATATATGCGAACGACATGATGGAAGGAATAGACTCTGAAGTGCCCCTATTGGCAGATGATGTGAAGCTGATGAGAAGAATTAAATCGGATGAGGATGAGGCAGGACTGCAAAGAGACCTGGACAGGCTGGACATGTGGTCCAAAAACTGGCATCTCAAATTCAACCCTGCCAAATGCAAAGTCATGAAGATTGGGGTGGGCAAAGAAAACCGCAGACAGAGTATAGGTTAGATGGACAAAGACTACAGACCTCACACAGGGAGAAAGACCTTGGGGTGACCATAACACCGAGCACATCACCGGAGGCACACATCAACCAAATAACTGCTGCAGCATACGGGCGCCTGGCAAACCTGAGAATAGCGTTCCGATACCTTAATAAGAAATCGTTCAAGACACTGTACACTGTGTATGTTAGGCCTATACTGGAGTATGCAGCACCAGTCTGGAACCCACACCTAGTCAAGCACGTCAAGAAGTTAGAGAAAGTACAAAGGTTTGCAACAAGGCTAGTTCCAGTGTTCAGGGGAATGTCGTACGAGGAAAGGTTGAGGGAAATTGGACTGACGACACTGGAGGACAGAAAGGTCAGGGGAGACATGATAACGACATACAAGATACTGCGGGGAATAGACAAGGTGGACAGAGATAGGATGTTCCAGAGAGAGGACACAGAAACAAGGGGTCACAACTGGAAGCTGAAGACTCAGACAAGTTACAGGGACGTTAGGAAGTATTTTTTTCAGTCATAGAGTGGTCAGGAAGTGGTATAGCCTAGCAAGTGAAGTAGTGGAAGCAGGAACCATACACAGTTTTAAGAAGAGGTATGACAAAGCTCGGGAAGCAGAGAGGGAGAAGACCTAGTAGCGATCAGTGAAGAAGCGGGGCCAGGAGCTGAGTCTCGACTCCTGCAACCACAATTAGGTGAGTACAATTAGGTAAGTGCACACACACACACACACACAGTGAAGAGGCGGGGCCAGGAGCTATGAGTCGACCCCTGCAACCACAAAGGAAGGAAGGAGGAGAGACAACAAGAAATGACCGTGAAGTATGTGAAGAACTCAACAAGAGATTCAAAGAAGTGTTCACAGAGGAGACAGAAGGGACTCCAGAAAGACGGAGAGGTGGGGCACACCACCAAGTGCTGGACACAGTGCACACAACCGAGGAAGAAGTGAAGAGGCTTCTGAGTGAGCTAGATACCTCAAAGGCAATGGGGCCAGATAACATCTCCCCATGGGTATTAAGAGAGGGAGCCGAGGCGCTATGTGTACCCCTAACAACAATATTCAATATATCTATCGAAACAGGGAGATTGCCTGAGGCATGGAAGACAGCAAATGTAGTCCCAATCTTTAAAAAGGGAGACAGACGTGAAGCATTAAACTACAGACCAGTGTCACTGACATGTATAGTATGCAAAATCATGGAGAAGATTATCAGGAGAAGAGTGGTGGAACACCTAGAAAGGAATGATCTCATCAACAGCAGCCAACATGGTTTCAGGGACGGGAAATCCTGTGTCACAAACCTACTGGAGTTCTATGACATGGTGACAGCAGTAAGACAAGAGAGAGAGGGGTGGGTGGATTGCATTTTCTTGGACTGCAAGAAGGCGTTTGACACAGTTCCACACAAGAGATTGGTGCAAAAACTGGAGGACCAAGCAGGGATAACAGGGAAGGCACTACAATGGATCAGGGAATACTTGTCAGGAAGACAGCAGCGAGTCATGGTACGTGGCGAGGTGTCAGAGTGGGCACCTGTGACCAGCGGGGTCCCGCAGGGGTCAGTCCTAGGACCAGTGCTGTTTCTGGTATTTGTGAACGACATGACGGAAGGAATAGACTCTGAGGTGTCCCTGTTTGCAGATGACGTGAAGTTGATGAGAAGAATTCACTCGATCGAAGACCAGGCAGAACTACAAAGGGATCTGGACAGGCTGCAGACCTGGTCCAGCAATTGGCTCCTGGAGTTCAATCCCACCAAGTGCAAAGTCATGAAGATTGGGGAAGGGCAAAGAAGGCCGCAGACGGAGTACAGTCTAGGGGGTCAGAGACTACAAACCTCACTCAAGGAAAAAGATCTTGGGGTGAGTATAACACCAGGCACATCTCCTGAAGCGCACATCAACCAAATAACTGCTGCAGCATATGGGCGCCTAGCAAACCTCAGAACAGCATTCCGACATCTTAATAAGGAATCATTCAGGACCCTGTACACCGTGTATGTTAGGCCCATATTGGAGTATGCGGCACCAGTTTGGAACCCACACCTAGCCAAGCACGTGAAGAAACTAGAGAAAGTGCAAAGGTTTGCAACAAGACTAGTCCCAGAGCTAAGAGGTATGTCCTACGAGGAGAGGTTAAGGGAAATCAACCTGACGACACTGGAGGACAGGAGAGATAGGGGGGACATGATAACGACATACAAAATACTGAGAGGAATTGACAAGGTGGACAAAGACAGGATGTTCCAGAGATTGGACACAGTAACAAGGGGACACAGTTGGAAGCTGAAGACACAGATGAATCACAGGGATGTTAGGAAGTATTTCTTCAGCCACAGAGTAGTCAGTAAGTGGAATAGTTTGGGAAGCGATGTAGTGGAGGCAGGATCCATACATAGCTTTAAGCAGAGGTATGATAAAGCTCACGGCTCAGGGAGAGTGACCTAGTAGCGATCAGTGAAGAGGCGGGGCCAGGAGCTCGGACTCGACCCCCGCAACCTAAACTAGGTGAGTACAACTAGGTGAGTACAACTAGGTGAGTACTCACACACACACACACACACACACACACACACACACACACACACAGACACACACACACACACACACACACACAGACACACACACACAGACACACACACACACACACACACATGCACACACACATGCACACACACACACACACACAAACACACACACAGACACACACACAGACACACACACACACACACACATGCACACACACATGCACACACACATGCACACACAAATGCACACAGACACACACACACACACACACACACACACACACACACACACACACACAGACACACACACACAGACACACACACAGACACACACACAGACACACACACAGACACACACACACACACACATTGCAGTGATGTATAATCCACCACAGAACTGCAGGAGGCCAAGAGAGGAATATGAAGAGAGCAACAGAGCAATGGTGGACACACTTGCTGAGGTGGCAAGAAGAGCTCACTCCAGCAGAGCAAAGTTGCTGGTTATGGGGGATTTCAACCACAGGGAGATTGACTGGGAAAACCTGGAGCCACATGGGGGTCCCGAAACATGGAGAGCCAGGATGTTGGACGTGGTGCTGGAAAACCTCATGCACCAACATGTTAAGGACACTACCAGAGTGAGAGGGGAGGATGAACCAGCAAGATTGGACCTTGTGTTCACCCTGGGCAGCTCAGACATTGAGGACATCAAGTATGAGAGTCCCCTAGGAGCTAGCGACCACGTGGTTCTGTGCTTTGAATACATAGTAGAGCTGCAAGTGGAGAGAATAACAGGAGTAGAATGGGAAAAGCCTGACTATAAAAGAGGGGACTACATAGGGTTGAAGAACTTCCTGCGGGAGGTCCAGTGGGACAGAGAACTGGCAGGAAAGCCAGTAAATGAAATGATGGAATATGTAGCAACAAAATGCAAGGAGGCAGTGGAAAGGTTCATTCCCAAGGGCAACAGTAACAACGGGAAGACCAGAACAAGCCCCTGGTTCACCCGACGGTGTAAGGAGGCAAAAACAAAGTGCAATAGAGAATGGAAAAAGTACAGAAGGCAGAGAACACACGAAAATAGGGAGATCAGTCGCAGAGCCAGGAATGAGTACGCACAGGTAAGGAGGGAGGCCCAGCGACAGTATGAAAATGACATAGCATCGAGAATCAAGACAGACCCGAAACTGTTGTATAGCCACATCAGGAGGAAGACAACAGTCAAAGACCAGGTGATCAGATTAAGGACAGAAGGTGGAGAACTCACAAGAAATGATCAGGAGGTATGTGAGGAGCTGAACAGGAGATTTAAGGAAGTTTTTACAGTAGAGACAGGAAGGGCTGTGGGAAGACAGAACAGAAGGGAACATCAAGAGGGAATATACCAACAAGTGTTGGATGACATACGAACAACTGAGGAGGAGGTGAAGAAGCTCTTAAGTGACCTTGACACCTCAAAGGCGATGGGACCGGACAACATCTCCCCATGGGTCCTTAGAGAAGGAGCAGAGATGCTGTGTGTGCCTCTAACCACAATCTTCAACACATCCCTTGAAACTGGGCAACTACCTGAGAAATGGAAGACAGCTAATGTAGTCCCCATATTTAAGAAAGGAAACAGAAACGAGGCACTAAACTACAGACCTGTGTCTCTGACATGTATTGTTTGCAAAGTCATGGAGAAGATTATCAGGAGGAGAGTGGTCGAACACCTGGAAAGGAACAAGATTATAAATGAAAACCAGCATGGGTTCATGGAAGGCAAATCTTGTATCACAAACCTCCTGGAGTTTTATGACAAGGTAACAGAAGTAAGACATGAGAGAGAGGGTTGGGTAGATTGCGTTTTCCTAGACTGCAGGAAGGCCTTTGACACAGTTCCCCACAAGAGATTAGTGCAGAAGCTGGAGGATCAGGCACACGTAAAAGGAAGGGCACTGCAATGGATAAGGGAATACCTGACAGGGAGGCAGCAACGAGTCATGGTTCGTGAAGAGGTATCACAGTGGGCGCCTGTTACGAGCGGGGTCCCACAGGGGTCAGTTCTAGGACCAGTGCTATTTTTGATATATGTGAACGACATGATGGAAGGAATAGACTCTGAAGTGTCCCTGTTCGCAGATGACGTGAAGTTGATGAGAAGAATTAAATCGGACGAGGATGAGGCAGGACTGCAAAGAGACCTGGAGAGGCTGGACATGTGGTCCAGTAACTGGCTTCTCGAATTCAATCCAGCCAAATGCAAAGTCATGAAGATTGGGGATGGGCAAAGAAGACCGCAGACAGAGTATAGGCTAGGTGGACAAAGACTACAGACCTCACTCAGGGAGAAAGACCTTGGGGTGACCATAACACCGAGCACATCACCGGAGGCACACATCAACCAAATAACCGCTGCAGCATACGGGCGCCTGGCAAACCTGAGAATAGCGTTCCGATACCTTAATAAGGAATCGTTCAAGGCACTGTACACTGTGTATGTTAGGCCCATACTGGAGTATGCAGCACCAGTCTGGAACCCACACCTGGTCAAGCACGTCAAGAAGTTAGAGAAAGTACAAAGGTTTGCAACAAGGCTAGTCCCAGAGCTCAAGGGAATGTCGTACGAGGAAAGGTTAAGGGAAATCGGACTGACGACACTGGAGGACAGAAGGGTCAGGGGAGACATGATAACGACATACAAGATACTGCGGGGAATAGACAAGGTGGACAGAGATAGGATGTTCCAGAGAGGGGACACAGGGACAAGGGGTCACAACTGGAAGCTGAAGACTCAGACGAGTCACAGGGACGTTAGGAAGTATTTCTTCAGTCATAGAGTTGTCAGCAAGTGGAATAGCCTAGCAAGTGAAGTAGTGGAGGCAGGAACCATACATAGTTTTAAGAAGAGGTATGACAAAGCTCAGGAAGCAGAGAGAGAGAGGATCCAGTAGCGATCAGTGAAGAGGCGGGGCCAGGAGCTGAGTCTCGACCCCTGCAACCACAATTAGGTGAGTACAATTAGGTGAGTACAGACACACACACATACACACACACACACACACACACACACACACACACACACACACACACACACACACACACACACACACAGACAGACAGACACACACACACACACACACACACACACACACACACACACACACACACACACACACACACACATACACACATTGTATAAAGTTAAAATCTCCCATTAACACAACATTTTCATGTTTATGAATTTCGTCCCATAGCAACTTACTGCACTCCCTCTCAAGGTTTGAGGGGCCTATAAATCACACCCAAAATTAATTTTTCAAGACCCTTGAGAAACTGTAGCCACACACATTGTGTGTCCGGTGATTCTAATCTTATATCTTTTCTAACACAACAATTTAAATTATCTCTAACATACATCACCACTCCACCACCCTTCCTGTCGACCCTGTCAGTGTAGAATAGTTTATAGCCCTGTATGTTTCATTCAGAAAGCATTTCTCTATATTTAAGGTTGAACCAGGTTTCTGTTATAGAAATAAAATCTATATTACCTGCACACGCAAGTAATCTTAGCTCATCTATCTTATTTCTTAGACTCCTACTATTAGTATAGTAAACCTTATGCGAGCTAGTCACTCGCTGCCCTCTAATATCTCTCTTTGTTTATTGATCAATTGTTATGCCTTTGCTAGCAACTTTATTTTGAATATTGTCTTTTAAACATATTTCTGAGGCGTCCTGGTAATATCTGCTGTTATCAACCCAAGTACTGCAGCCTGACTGTTTCCCACTCACACCCATACCTTAATAATCTACCAGTTTAAATTCCTAGACAAGTCAGCAATGGCCCACTCAATCGAGTTGGCTAATGCAACCACTGTGGCCTCAGAGAGATGTATCCTATCTTTTACATGCAGGGGTGTTGCAGTACCTGTCTAGCCAGCAGTTTATACCAATTTCCCTAGACATCCCTTCATTGAGCACTCCCTTTCTAAGCAAAATGCTACATATGATTGGGACCTCTCCCTTAGACCTGTCTACATCTACGGCAGACTTATACTTATCCAGCAGCTCCTGTCCCCTGCCCTTTCCAATGTCATTTCCACCAGCACTAAGACAGATAATGCGCTTGTTCCCATTACCTGACAAAATGTTATCCCACCTCTTGATTATGTCACAAACACCAGCTCCTGGGCAACACACTCTCTGTCTTGCTTTCCTGTCTCTGTTACAAAACACACGGTACATATATCTTACCTGGGAGTCTCCCACAACCAGAATATTCTTACCTTGAATAGCAGGGGAGTCAGTGATACCCTTAAACTCAAAAACCACTGAAGTACATTCCTCGTGGAGAACAGAGAATCGATTTCCTACCTTCGTATCTTCTCTATTAGCTTTCATTATCTTGATACTTCTTCCTGACTTACATAAGACCACTCTCTTCACTTTTCTTTTAGCCTCCATATACTTCGCCTTTCTTATATCACTTCTGTTTTGAAAAAAACTCTCGCAAGCGACCATTTTCTGTTTTATTGCACCTTTCACCTCATCATTCCACCAGTCACTCTTTTTCCTCTTGCACCCACCCTCTTATAACCACCAAAGTCTGCCCTACATTCTAACCCTGCATTTTTAAAACTATCCCAGCCCTCCTCATCCCTTCCCCCCCCCAAAAAAAAACTATATTCACACTAGCCCACCTTTCTGTCAATATTCATATTATTTTCAAAACTGCTTTTTATGAAACAAGATTCAATTATATTCCTGTCGACCATGGACTTGCTTGATACAACTTTCTCAATCCAATTGATTTTCAAAAAGTTGAGAAAGTTGTATCAAGCAAGTCCATGGTGGACAGGAATATAATTGAATCTTGTTTCATAAGAAGCAGTTTTGAAAAAAATATGAATATTTCCTTTGGTTTATATAAATTAGATCCATTTATAATTAATAGAATTTGGGAAGAATTTAATAATACATTGGACTAATAATAAATCTTAATTCTTGGGTAGAATTGTTTGTGGGTTGCATGAAGGACCTGTCTAGTTGGGCCACCTGTCCTGTTGCAGTGTTCTGTTTCTTATGAGTCGTGCGTCAGGTGTTGCTTTGTTGTGGGATGTGATGGTGAGGTGTGGTCTAAACCTTTTATATGCCTTCCTTTGATGTATTACTTTTACTGTTCCTTGATAACGTGAGTAGTCACGAAAGCACTTGGAATTTAATTTTTCTTTCACAGTGGTTGTTTTGCATATTCTGAAATCACCTGTTTACTGTGATCTTATTGCATATATATATATATATATATATATATATATATATATATATATATATATATATATATATATATATATATATATATATATATATATATATATATATATATATATACATATATGACCGCCACCCGAGCACATTCGGTGTTCTGGGAGCTTCCAGGCTAATTTCATTCTCATCCCAGTTTGGTGTACTAGTTCACTAGCAGCATATATATATAACTGTGACCACGAACGAGTGGTATTGATCAATAACAACACTGCATTAGCCAAGGACTCAAACCCATGTTGTACCTGCCCACCTCATGGTGAGCGATAACCACTTGACGCTTTGAACCACAGGACCACCCAATCCTACAAAGATGGCGCAGCCAGCAGAGCTAGCTGTGTGACCGCCACCCGAGGACATTCCTTGTTGTGGGAACTTGCAGGCTAATTTCATTCTCATCCCTGTTTGGTATACTAGTCCACGAGCAACATATATATAGTACTGTGACCACAAACGAGTGGTATTGATCAATAGCAACACTGCATAAGCCAAGAACTCGAACCCTTGTTGTACTGGCCCGCCTAATTGTGAACAAGGGGCCCAACACTGACCCCTGTGGAACACTGCTTGTGACGTGTCCCCATTCTGATTTCTCCCCATTTATGCAAACTCTCTGCTGCCTATTTTTCAACCATGCCTCTACCCAGGAAAAAATTTCTCCTCCTATTCTGTGTGCTTTACGTTTCCTCAATAGCTTCTGATGTGGAACTCTATCTAAAGCCTTACTGAAGTCCATATACACAATATCATATTCAATACCTTAGTGAAGAAAGTCAGTAAATTCGTAAGACAGGAACGCTCCTTTGTAAAATCGTGTTGAGACTCATTAATCAATTTATGCATTTTAAGATGGCTACGAATTGCTTCGGCAATTACTGAGTCCATAAATTTACCAACTATGGAGGTAAGGCTTATTGGCTTATAGTTGGAAGCTAAGGACTTGTCACTTGCCTTGTAAATAGACATTACATTTGCCATTTTCCAGTTGTCTGGTACTATACCAGTTTGCAGTGGTATGTTGAAAAGATTAGCCAAAGGTATGCTAAGTTCCTCTTTACATTCCTTTAAAACCCTTGCAAACAGTTCATTAGAACCTGGGGATTTGTTAGGTTTTAATTTCTCTCTCTATTTGTCTGAGGACCATGTCACTAGTTACCCTAATCGTGCATAGTTTATTATCGTCCTTTTCTAGATAATTTATTATTTTTGGAATTTCGCTAGTATCTTCATGAATAAAAACTGGGAGGAAGTAGGTATTGAAAAGTTTACACATATCCTCATCACTGTCAGTGATCTCACCTGAGTTACTCTTAAGTGGGCCTGTTTTGTCCCTAATCTTACTTCTGTATACCTGAAAGAACCCTTTTGGGTTAGTCTTCGAATCCCTTGCGACTTTAGCTCATAATCCATTTTCGCTTTTCTTATTCCTTTTTTAGCAGCGATTTTCCCTGATTTTTGTAGCAGCGATTTTCCCCTGATCATCTCAGGGACAAGATTGGAGTTCATAACCAAGGTTTTGTTGATGGAGCCACGCTCTGGGATACTCTAAAAGGCTCTGAAACCAGATCTGGACCCCTCAACATCTACAAACAGTCTGACTAGGATGGCCCAGAAGAGGAGAATATAGCCTCAACAATGCTTCAGAGTGTATCAGGGAAGGATAGAGCCCCCACTACTAGCAGCGGGAGCTCCTCATGCAGGGGACTTCCTGTTGATTCTTCCCAACTCCTCCCTTGGTACACGTCTCGACTCACAGACCATCGGCATTGGTGTTGTACTTCGCCTAGCTGCTCCTATTCTCGCCGAACACAGTTGCATTTGCGGCAGTGAATCATTAGATCGATTCGGATACCACGGTCTTGTTTGCCATAGATCCGTGGGTTATATTGCAAGGCTTGAAGAGTTTAATAAAATCATCGAGAGGAGCATCACAAAAGCCGGTTGCCTATCAATAAGGGAGCCAATCCAACTATGCAGACCTAATGGTTACCAAAAGCATCCCCAGCTTCAGGGAGTCCCAAAAATCTAGAAAATACGGTGAACTTGCCTATCATTATATGTTTGTTCCCATAGTCTCGAAAACCCTTGGCCCATGGGAAAAGAATTCATCTAAATTCCTTAAGGGTTAGACAAAAGACTTATCAGGGTAACTATGGATCCTAGGGCGGCTAGTTTTCTGCTCCAGCGACTCAGCACAGCGGTTCATAGAGTAATGCTCGCTGTATCCTGGGAACTCGCCCAGATCTAAGAAGCTGGACGAGATTTTCGCATTATAATCAGTGACAAACACGTAGCAATATATACTAGAAATTATTCCCTTAAACCTCATATACTGTATCTTTTAAATTTTGTGCATAACATTATGTAATATAGCATACTCATTGATAAAAAAAAATGAAACGATGGTTTCAAGAAATCCATATATATATATATGTATATATATATATATATATATATATATATATATATATATATATATATATATATATATATATATATATATATATATATATATATGTCGTGCCGAATAGGCAGAACTTGCGATCTTGGCTTAAATAGCAACGCTCATCTTGCCATATAGGACAAGTGAAAATTTGTGTATGCAATAATTTCGCCAAAATCATTCTGAACCTAACGAAAAAATATATTTCACTGTGTTTGTTTAGTATTAAATTATTGTAAACAAATCTAAAATATATTTAGTTCGGTTAGGCTAAAATAAATTGTTCTTGTTATAATAAGGTTAGGTAAGTTTTCTAAGATTCTTTTGGTGCAAAACTAAAAATATCACATTAATATTAATCAAAAAAATATATCTTTAAACGTATAAGAGAAAATTTTAGAAAGGACTTAATTTTAAATAAGTTCTTGCTAATTGACCAGTTTTACATATTCGGCACGACATATATATATTTATGTATATATATATATATATATATATATATATATATATATATATATATACGTCGTGCCGAATATGTAAAACTGGTCAATTAGCAAGAACTCATTTAAAATTAAGTCCTTTCTAAAATTTTCTCATATACGTTTAAAGATATATTTTTTTCATTGATGTTAATGTAAAAATTTATAATTTTGCACTAAAAGAATCTTAGAAAACTTACCTAACCTTATTATAACAAGAACAATTTATTCTAGCCTAACCCAACTAAATATATTTTAGATTTGTTTACAATAATTTAATACTAAACAAACACAGTGAAATATATTTTTTTTCGTCAGGTTCAGAATGATTTTGGCGAAATTATTGCATACACAAATTTTCACTTGTCCTATATGGCAAGATGAACGTTGCTATTTAAGCCAAGATCGCAAGTTCTGCCTATTCGGCACGACATATATATATATATATATATATATATATATATATATATATATATATATATATATATATATATATATATATATATATATGTGTATATATATATATATATATATATATATATCTATGTGTGTGTGTGTGTGTGTGTGTGTGTGTATATGTCGTGCCGAATATGTAAAACTGGTCAATTAGCAAGAACTCATTTAAAATTAATTCCTTTCTGAAATTTTCTCTTATACGTTTAAAGATATATTTTTTCATTAATGTTAATGTAAAAAATTTTAATTTTGCACCAAAAGAATCTTAGAAAACTTACCTAACCTTATTATAACAAGAACAATTTATTTTAGCCTAACGCAACTAAATATATTTTAGATTTGTTTACAATAATTTAATACTAAACAAAGACAGTAAAATATATTTTTGTCGTTAGGTTCAGAATGATTGTGGCGAAATTATTGCATACAAAAATTTTCGCTTGTCCTATATGGCAAGATGAGCGTTGCTATTTAAGCCAAGATCGCAAGCTGTGCCTATTCGGCACGACATATATACATCTATATATATGTGTGTGTGTGTGTGTGTGTGTGTGTGTGTGTGTGTGTGTGTGTGTGTGTGTGTGTGTGTGTGTGTGTGTGTGTGTGTATGTGTGTGTATGTGTCGTATATATTTACTAGATCAGAAATTTTTCTCTACAACACGTAACCTCATCAGCTAGACTAATCTATTATAGGCCGGGTAGCGTCGTCATGGCTTAATTAAAATGACCTGACGTACGTGATCTTTCAAGAAATTCCGTTGACTTGGGTGCAAATCATCGTGCTGGAAATAAATTGTCCTGAAGACAAACTGAAGTTTGGGACTAATGTGGTGCTTAATTACGATTATTAAAGTCTATGTTTGCATTTATATAGATATATATTGTGATTGTAGTCACTTCCTTGATATAACGCAGCACTGACGTCATCCGCTGTTCTTGTGTCTGTTTTGACTTCTAATACAAGATTATTCAAATTTCTTCATATATCGCTTACATATCTTGTCAGGATATTGCATGCATGCACGAGGCGGCGCCCTGATGCTTGTGATGGCTCTTCACCCAATTAATTGTGCCTCTCTTCTCCACTTCTCTGGAGTGAACTTGATTTCTTCCCTATTTTTTTAGCGGCTCCTCATAATAATAATAATAATAATAACAATAATAATAATAATAATAATAATAATAATAATAATAATAAGAAGAAGAAGAAGAAGAAGAAGAAGAAGAAGAAGAGGAAGAAGAAGAAGAAGAAGAAGAAGAAGAAGAAGAAGAAGAAGAAGAAGAAGAAGAAGAAGAAGAAGAAGAAGAAGAAGAAAAAGAAAAAGAAGAAAAAGAAGAAAAACAAGAAGAAGAAGAAGAAGAAGAAGAAGAAGAAGAAGAAGAAGAAGAAGAAGAAGAAGAAAAAGAAGAAGAAGAAGAAGAAGAAGAAGAAGAAGAAGAAGAAGAAGAAGAAGAAGAAGAAGAATTAGTTGCACAGGAAGAAATATTCACATTTGCCTTTTCTTGGAAGTTGGTTTATTTTCCAGTATTAACCGTTGATTGCATTACACACATTTTCCGATGCCTGTTGCATATATTTTTTATTACATCGTTACAACTGAATCTGGAATATACGGGAAAAGAAATCAGGCAGCAAAACGAGTTTCTAAAAGGAATTGATGTAGGCGATGAAGATCTTAAATAATATTACGGAATTGCTATACTCAGAATTACTCAGATGACAAAACAATGTTTTGTCATCTGACGGTAGGAACTGTCTATATGACGGTAGGAACTGTCTATATGACGGTAGGAACTGTCTATATGACGGTAGGAACTGTCTATATGACGGTAGGAACTGTCTATATGACGGTAGGAACTGTCTATATGACGGTAGGAACTGTCTATATGACGGTAGGAACTGTCTATATGACGGTAGGAACTGTCTATATGACGGTAGGAACTGTCTATATGACGGTAGGAACTGTCTATATGACGGTAGGAACTGTCTATATGACGGTAGGAACTGTCTATATGACGGTAGGAACTGTTTATATGATAAACAGTAGAAACTGTCTGTATGATAGACAGTATGATCAGAAATTAATTATGTTTCCCTGACGTATTCCACCACGCAGGAAGGGGTTCATACGAGGTGAAATCTCTCAGCCTGAGGATTCTGTCAGGCATTTCAGTAAGGGTTATCATCAGCTACTGGACCTTCAGAGATATATTCATTGGATGGGGAGGAGGGAAGAGCACTAGCATCTATTCTTTCCTTAACAAAGAGATTATCGCTAAGAGCTTTTTCTCACTTTTTACTCCAAAGATCAGAAGTCGAGCAGTGATACGAACGAGGATGTCGTTCATGCACTGAGAGAGTAATGTTACCATCAACATTAATCACCATTAATATTATCATTAATAATACACAAATAACCCGAACATAGAAGAGAGGAGCTTACGACGACGTTATCATTAATAATAATAATAATAATTAGTAGTAGCAGTAGTAGTAGTAGTAATATTTGTAATAATAACAACAATAATAATAATAATAATAATAATAATAATAATAATATCTTTTTTTAATATTATTATAATTATTATTATTATTATTATTAATTATTATTATTATTATTATTATTATTATTATTATTATTATTATTATTATTATTATTATTATTCAAACGACTACCCAAGTTTGTGTGCATGTTATGTCTCTAAATATTATTTTGTCAAGATTTCAGCAACTAGCAATAAATCTGACGCAGAAATATAGCTAATTAAAGATGCTGCTGTGAATTTCATTACATGATATAATGCCCAGATTTATTGCTGTTAGTGTAGACATTTAATGTGAAAACATTTCACATTTATCAAGGCTCTCCATGTTACCGAAAAGTTGAGCACATTAAAAAAAGATGTTTTTAATTGCATAAACAGAGCGTCAGGACATTTTAAACCACCATATTTCTTTTTTGCGTAGACTCTCGTACGTCTTAAATATTAGTTTACCGATGTTGGTATCTTAAATAATTTTGATTTTCTTCGTTGGACGCTACTTACGGCGCGAATTTTCCTACATGTTTAGTGAACCATAATGTTTAGTTAACCATAATGCGAGGCAATACATCAGGTACGTTGTTCTCATCCTCCGCTAACTTCTATAAAACGCCTAATTCCATTTGCTTCAAATTCTCAACCCTGTTGAATTAATACCAGGGAAAAATTCCGGGAGCAAATGGCAACTTTAGGCGCCCTCTGTTCGATTTTATATAAACCGTTTCCAGATAATTTCGACGTAATAACTTTGAAAACATCTTTTCTAATCGGCTTCAAAATTTCAACATTTTGCTACTTTAATCTCGAATAGATATATAAATATTTTCCATTGAACAACTAGATTATGCTTCCTCGAGGGCAGCTCCTTGATGGGGGCAGGGAGCTCTTGATCCAAGGAATTGGACTTATAATCTCTTTCTTTGATGGAATCTGAAAGTCTCTCATTCCACAAAGGCTATGTGACCACTACATGTCTAGTGCTTTTCCCTGATTAAAATAAAACCTTCTCTGAGTCAACAGTGTTAAAGGCTCCGGCGTCGTATGAAATGAATGAAACGTTTTTGGGAGTATGCTGTATAGATGCAAATTTTGCCATATTCGGTGCAATAACTGTAGAATGCATCTTCTGGTGGGCGTCAAACTTTTAGTGATGAGGTGTTATCCTCGAAGAAAGCTTCGCCTTCATATTAGACTATGTAAGATTTAATGGTCCAGTTTTATTAATCAATTTTTTTTTTGTGTGTGTGTGAAAAACCAATGAATTTCTTTTCTGAGTAGCGTTTGAGTTATTAGGTTACCCAAGGTTAAATATGCGTTATGTACGCATATGTGCTCGTAACATTCATGTGCCCTAAAGGCCACTGTAAAAGAAATTAGGTTATAATTCAAAGCACAAATATAACTTGCTGAATTACATATTTTCTTAATACCAAAACGCTGATCAGACTCCGAAAAGAATTTGGACTGATTTTGGCTTTTACAGATCTCAGTTTGATTTTTCATGAAAAAAAGGAAAACAGAAATCCAATTTTTCATTGATAGACAGTGAGGTTTTCTGAGTATGATACACATTAATCTCCAGTCAAATTGGTGAGTGATATGATTAAGATATATTCTCCTTCTGTTATATAAATGTGTGTGTATATATATATATATATATATATATATATATATATATATATATATATATATATATATATATATATATATATATATATATATATATATACACGCATTTATACAACAGAAGGAGAATAGATCTTAATCATAACACTCACCAATTTGACTGGAGATTAATGTGTATCATACTCAGAAAACCTCACTGTCTATCAATGAAAATAACACTGGCCAGAGTTAAACATAACAGACTTATCTGAGGTTCCTGGAGATGTCTTGTCCAGTCGCCTGATATCTCAAGTTATGCAGGAGTGCACATCCAACAATTTCGTCTCCTATTTGAGAGGTGTCAGCCCAATTTTAACCTCTAGAGCACGAAAATTCCTTCCCATTACACTAACGTTGTATCGAATTCAAATTAACAATGGCGACTGACCTCCCCAGCAGCAGGTTTCCCATTTTCGATAACATACTTCTTTTAAAAATACAATATAGGGCATCCATTTACCTATAAATTACCGTATTTCCGGAAAATATATACAGTGTTTTTCCACAGTTACCTTTCCAGGCCAGCTAGGGATGTTACTATGGTGATGGTTACCTCTCCAGGCTGGCTAGTAATGTTTCCATGGTAATGGTCACCTCTCCAGGCTTGGCCGTGATGTTATCATTGTGATGGTTATACATTCATTGGCAACTTTCTCGTGAACATCATGGACCGGTAGCAGAGTGTGAGTCTGGCACGTGCCATCTGGCACGTACCATGCAACAGGTTAGAGCCCCTATCATTACATTTCACTCTCATATAAACAAAGGAACTTACGACAGGGTTCATTAACTACACTCAGCTTCTATCTCTCCATCCCTCTCATTCTCTTCCCTCTTCATCTCCCCGACCTCTAATTCTTCCTCGATCCTTCATTTCCTGACATTCTCCCTCCCACCTTCTCTTTCCACTACCTGCTTCTTCCTCGTGTCCTTCATCTCTCTCTCTCTCTCTCTCTCTCTCTCTCTCTCTCTCTCTCTCTCTCTCTCTCTCTCTCTCTCTCTCTCTCTCTCTCTCTTCTCACTTCTTTAATTATTTCCGTGTTCATCAGTATCCCTTTGAAGATTATGCAGACATGTAATTCTTTTTTGTTTCCTTTCCTTATCTCCCTCGCTGTTCTCTCCTCTCCTTCACTCTTCACCTTTCTTTCACCCTCGTCCTACCCTCCGGTCACTCAGTACCTGTAACTCTTCCCTCTCCTCCTTCACCCTCCCTCTTGCTCTTCTCCCTCCTGCACTCTCAAGTTCTACAATCCCCCTTCTCTGACCTCTCATCCCCTGTGTTTCTTCCCATCCCCTGCTCTCACCTTCGTTCCTCTGCTTTCCCTCCCCCTCCCTACCTCCCCTCTCCTCCCCTGATCTGGTCACTCGGGACGTGGTTGTGGGCGTCCTGCCTACTGCTCACCTTTAATGCTTTATATCTTTCATATTTAGCTGAAAACAGAGTCGATGTCATCTTCGTACAGCCTAGTGAAGAGGCAGCCCCTGCCCCTGCATATGTGAGCCCAGCCTCCAGCACTTCCTAGTGAAGAGGCAGCTCCTGCCTTTGCCTAAGTGAACCTAACCTCAAGCGTAGTCCAGTGAAGAGGAACCCTCTGCCCCTGCATAACTGAACCCAGCATCCAGCGCCTTCTAGCGAAGGAGAAACCCTGTCTCTGACTAGGTGAACTCTACCACAAGCGCAGCCTAGGGAAGAGGCAGCCCCTTCCGTAGCATAGGTGAACCCAGCATCAAGTATGCTAATTGAATTGAACCCCACCTGATCTGACCTAAGCCATGCTTAATACCGTAACTTTATCCGACTTCGTTATAATACAGCTTATCATGGCCCCAGGCCGGCAACTAGGATCAGAGGACGTGGGGAACAAAATTGCTCATAATTATAGTTGATTCAAACTTTATTACCATATGCCATCATTTTATCTTTCTTTGGTTAGGCTTATAGTGGAAGCAAATTAATATAAACTTATTTCTAGGAAAAAATATTTGGCATTTGTAGGACATCTGATAAAATATAGAAGCTATTTCAAGGTCTAGTATAGCCTAGTGTTCAGCACCATTGTAAATTAGTAATTGAGAAAAAACTATGTACATAAACTAAGCTTGATATAAAAGAAAATTATAATATACAATATAACGATATCAACAACATAGAAGAAAGGACACAAGTGCATGAAACTAGGACATCTTTAAAGGAAACGTATCCAGTAAAGATAGCCTAACTGTATTCACTTGTGTCCTATCATCCATATTTTTTTATATTTTATTTAGGCTCAGAAAACACGCAGGATTCACTGAGAGGTGTAGGCTTTTCAGTTTATATAAGCTAGGGTTATTTTAATCCCTGTTTTAGCGATTCAAGTAATCATGACTGATAGTGAAACGGCTACATGCAGCCTTAATGACTCATGCAGTCGATAGGCTTACCCCATTAACCAATAAGGCTACTAGCCGATATCCTGTATCATTTATCAGTGTGGGCTATAGTGACTGAACTGATATACGTGTAGTCTGAATTTCTGAGAGAGAATTTGGGCAGAAATGAGTCAGAATTTTAAAAATATTCGTGTGCCGAGATACAATAACATATAAAGCAAGTTCTGTTTTCCTATCAGACGACATGACTTGACGTATTGGCTTATCAATGCGAGCTAGTTCTGAAAATGTAGATTTTCACATCGCAGTTGAGCGCCCAGATGCAGCAGCAACTTGATATACCTCTTGAGAAGGCTGCTTGTTTAGGGTCGGAAAACTTTCGTAGGACCCACACTGACCCTTTATTATGTGTCACTTTCGCATGAATTATACAAGCGCCTCAAGACTTGAAATTATAAAACTTTTCTCTTTGAGTGGTAGACGAGTTCAAAATCAAAAAGTTCCTGATACAAGGTTAGCAGAATCAATATAAAAAAAAATAATTCCCATACTATAGCAACTACTCATATTTTAGAAGTATTTAAAAAACTTAAAATACAACGTTTGATTAACAAGTAACATGCGGCGTTACTTTTGTTCTCTTGGATAGTTGGATAACGAAGGTCTTTAATGCTGTAACCTGTTTATCGGAAGTCATGAGTACTTCAGTCTTTAAAATATGGATTAGAGTCAACTCTCGGTATATATATATTGAGAGACATTCAACACTCGGTGAATATGTGAATATATTCTTTATTTCCCTTTGGTGAGCAGTGTTTCATCCCATAATGACTCATCCAAGTCTCTAGTTATGATATGATCATTTTAGTGAGCAATAGTTGCTCAGAGAGAAATGCAGAAAAGAATAAGTCATCATCCAGCAGTACATCAAGCATACTTTTGGCTATGACATTAACTTCCTCGTCACTCAGTTTGCCTTCAGGCTACCTCAAAAGACCACTCACGATTTCACTGAAGATGATGACTTAATAAGCCATCCAGGTATTTGCCACTGTTTTGTTGGTATAATAAAATATGTCACCTTCCGACGATTCACACGTCAAAAGAGACGTTTATGTACTTTTTTGTGTTAATTGTAATGACTCCAGTCATAAATAGTCTTTAAAGGAATACCAGTTGTAGTTTGCCAGAGCTTTTTGTAATAGACTATTCATATAAACTGATCCCAACTTCTGGACATAGTCTGCTGAATTTCATTTTCAATAATTTATAGCTTCTCACAGGATTAGACCAAATCATGGATTTTACTTCACGGGAACTAAAAAATTCCCCAAGGAAAAACGAAACGTTTCCAGGCTGGAACGGCACTGCCCCTTTCCGCTTCCCCTCTTACTAGGTTGCAGGCATGTTATGGCCCAGCGTGCATGCTCCTGCCTACACTCTCGGATGCTTTCTCTTTAAGCTCTGGTTGAATAACCGTCGATGAGGCTCACAACAACCAGATGCCAAGGTCAAGTAGACACAATTATGTGATTCACTAGATCACTTTTATGGAGAGGTTTGCACTATTTGGGTTATCATAGATGACTTTCCATATGAAGTTTAAAGCAATATTTTTTACAAATCCAGAGTGCAGCCAAGCACAAAGGAAAAAAGACTTGCCTATTAATTTCGCCTTTCGCATCTTCAAAGAGAATGCAGAGTGAGTACTCCTCTGAGATGTTATAAAAGCACGCGGTTCACCATTGTCTGATTTTTTTTTTATCATGTTTTTATTATACAGTAGTTGGGGCCTTTAGTGAGCCATACTTTGATTAGATAAAGGAGCTGCTTCTTACAATTAAGGAATCAGAAAAGATGTACGACAGGGTTTTCTGGGAAGGAATATGGCTGGTGCTGCAAGTGTTTGAGTAAGTGCTAATAGAGAGGCTTACGTTACGGTCTGTTTCAGGAAAAGTTGGTATAATTCTGGGATGTATAACATCGCTGGTTGTTGGGGAGTATTTCGAGCTCAAATGATTATGAATCTAAAACAGCGAGTGAATTGTCACAGTTGTTCACTGCTAAGAAGAAAAGATGAGCCAGGAATACAAAAAAATGCCATGTAAAAACTGTGAAAGTCCAAACAAACTAGTCGGCACTTTAATACTAGAATCTTGGAACAGAAGTGATCCATGTAAAGTATCTACCAGAGTTCTACCATCTTGCAACATAGTCCAATGTTCAACCACAACTCAAACCAGGAAAATGCCGCTTGTAACAGAAATAACTTAAATCAGTTATCACTGCAGTTTCCTGACCTTCAGCATCTTACAGTGGCAAGTGAAACACACGTTCAACACGTGGGTATCTTCAATGTTCAAACGTTTCGCTTATGAGGTAGGTTTCTTCAGCCAGTTACAGTGAATGGATTGAAGGCAGCAAAAGTGACAAGGGAAAGATGATGTAATCAGTCCATCACCCTTGTATCTGACTGAAGAAGCCTACCGCATTGGCGAAACGTTTCAACAATAAAAATATCCAACTGTTGCAAGTGTTTCGCTCATCAACTTGTCGGTACTTTTTACCACTTTCAGCGTCACAGTGACGGTCTGAAACAATGGTAACAGCGTTGACACTCAAATTTTTTCCCAAGCACACAAGAAGATATAAATAATATCCTAGCAATTAATAAGTCCCCAGGCTCCGACGAACTGTTTTCAAGGGTGTTTAAAGAGTGAAAGCGGAAAGTTCGCTGCTAACAAGCCTGTTGAACGCATCAATCCAAACTGGTGTTGTGCCGGAAATGTGGCAGATAATTAATGTAATTCCTATCTATAAATCATTGGTACATTAAGAGAAGACACCATAAGTGTCCAGGGCCCAAGACTGTTCAACAGCCTCCCACCATGCATAAGGGGAATTACCAATATGCCCCTGGCTGCCTTCATCAGAGAGCTGGACAGATACTTAATGTTGGTGCCCTATCAGCCGGGCTGTAGTTCGTACGTTGGGCTACGTGCTGCCAGCAGTAACAGCCTGGTTGATCAGGCTCTGATCTACCGGGAGGCCTGGTCGTGGACAGGGCGTTGATTCCGGAATACCCTTCTGGTAAAACTCCAGGTAGGTAGGTAGGGGATAAGTCGATTCCTTCAAATTACCACCCAGTAAGCCTGAAGCTGATAGGCAAACTGTTAGAATCAGTAAGAGCTGATGTAATAAGAAGCCACCTTAATGATCATAATTTGATTAATGAGTAGCAACGCAGATATACAAGAGGTAGCTCCTGCCAAGCAAATTTTCTGACCTTCAATAAAACGTTCGAGGAAGTGGACAACGATCATGAATATGATGTTATTTATTTGAATTTCTGCGCGGCCTTTGACAGAGTACCACACAAAGATTGTTAAGAAAACTGGCAGCTCATAGCATAGGTTAAAAGCTTCTAACATGAATCAAAGCAAGGCTGACCAACACAGAACAGAGAGTTTGCATAAATGGGGTGAAATCAGAAAGGGGTATTCCACAAGGATCAGTTTTAGGCCCGTTGCTATTCATAATTTACATTAATAACCTTGACGAGGGAATAACATGTGACATAAGTAAATTCGCTGATGAAACAAAAATAAGCCAAATAATTGATTCTGAGAAGGATACCAACGAACCTCAGGAAGATTTAGACAAATTGAAGTCATGGTCTCATTAGCGGAAGATATATTTCAATACGGACAATTGAAAATGAAACTGAAATCAATCCTTATAATTATAAACTAGGTGACGTAGAGCTTGATCATACAAAATGTGAAAAAGACCTGGAAGTAACGGAAAGCAGAACTCTGCAGCCAGGACAACAGTGACTAAGTGCACAATAACGCCAACAGACTACTTGGATTTATTTCAAGAAGTATAATATGGCCTCACTTTGATTATGCATCTCTGTTTTAATATTAATATAAATATTAATATAAATTAATATAAATATCAATATAAATAAATATAAATATTAATATAAATTAATATAAATGCATTGAAAAGCATACAGAGAAGGATGATAATATTAATCCACTACAGAAGGAATCTCTTATACGAGGATAAAAGGAGAGAACTGAACCTTCACTCTCTTGAAAGACATAGAATGACGGGAGATATAACTGAGGTATATAAGCGGAAGACAGGCATAAACAAAGAACACAGAAACACTGCACACTGAGTAGGAACTCTTAGGATCTTACTCCAGCGCGAGTAGGCCAGCGGTCTGTGCTTCCATGGTCTGCTTTAGGAACATTAGTTATCCTACTTCTTCCATACACCTTGACGCACTCATCCAGCCTCTTGCGCAAGAGGTATACTTTCGAATTCAGCAACATGATAAAACTGTGTGCAGCTGATGGGTAGTGGCGTATACCCCGCCTTATGAATTTCATGTATCCATGAATAACACTACACACATACAGACACACTTGTGGTAAAATTTTTCAAAATGATTAAGCCACTTACCTTTAATATCCAAACTCCCCCCTCTCACCCAACCTTGTCCTGTATGTCTATCCTTACCCATCCTTCTTCTTTTCCCATCTTATCAAAGCTTTGGTAATTCAAGCTCAAGCATCCATAAACCAACATCGCTGTTATTTTTCCTTAAACAGATACTCCAAATGAGGATCAGTAGGCCTACTCAGTGCCTAGTTAGATAAGAAAGGGCTCTTCAAATGCAAATGTTTTTAAGCAAAACATC
Organism: Cherax quadricarinatus; assembly: GCF_038502225.1. Taxonomy (NCBI): domain Eukaryota; kingdom Metazoa; phylum Arthropoda; class Malacostraca; order Decapoda; family Parastacidae; genus Cherax; species Cherax quadricarinatus. Next base: position 29,230,121 of record NC_091293.1, on the reverse strand, counting down.
ATTATTAATATTAGTTGTAATTTACGAAAGATGTCCACCAATTTTTTAACAAAAAATATACTATGAAGCAACACTGAGTATTAAACTAACTGGTTAACAACAATTAAGTTTAATTGGGATGTTGGCAATAATTAAATTTAGCTGTAGAAAACCACTTATTTGTTTTTGCTTTCAGAAACCAAAACTATTGCTACACAAATAACTATTATTTAATGTTCAGTTTCTTTAAGCATAAAACTGATGCAAATAAAAAAACAGTAAATTAATTAATAAACACAACGAATGGAATTCACGAAGAGTTAGCAAAATCAACAAATAAATTCCTTCTGCCTCAGCAGAATTAAACTGTAAAGCCATTTATTATGTTCACATAGAAGCGAGAGTCAACAGACAGCAAAATAACAGCTTGAAAGAGGAAGACCAATATAGTCACGGGGTCTGGACTTTGTACGAAGATATATATAAGAAAAACCTGGAGATTAGCAGAAAAGTTCTAAAACCAAAAGACACAACTGGAGGAAGAAGACAGGAGTAGTAGTAGTAGTAGTAGTAGTAGTTGTAGTAGAAGTAGTAGTAGTAGTAGCAACAGCAGCAGCAGCAGCAGCAGCAGTAGTAGTAGTAGTAGTAGTAGTAGTAGTAGTAGTAGTAGTAGTAGTTGTTGTTGTTGTTGTTGTTGTTGTTGTTGTAGTAGTAGTAGTAGTAGTAGTAATAGTAGTAGCAGCTGTAGTAACAGTAGTCGTAGCTGTAGTAATAGTAGCAGCAGCAGCATTAGTAGCAGTAGTTGTAGTAATAGTAGTAGTAATATTAGCAGCAGTAGTAGTACATAGCAGTAGTAGTAGTAGCAGTGGTAAAAGAATCGACTGGAAGGGTGTGGCAGTATCAAGAGTATGTAAATGAGTATGTATATAAAGAAACATATGGAGAGTTCCAGACATTTATTGAAGAAACATTTCGCCACAAGTGACTTAGGACTGAGGAAGCCACTTGTGACGAAACATTTCTTCAATATATGTCATGCATTGTGCCTAAGTGTCTTTATCAATAGTCGAAGAATTATTATTATTATTATTATTATTATTATTATTATTATTATTATTATTAATAACAATAGTAGTAGTCTTAGTAGTAGAGGTTGTGGAAACAGCAATACAAAAGAGAAAAAGAACAGAAGAGCTCTGAAATATAGCCACTGACTCACTCCAGGTTGTGGGGGATAATATATATTTTATGTTTAAAAATTTCTGTTTTGTTTATCTATATAAAAGAAGAATGCAGTAAAGCAGTAAGGATGAGTGCTTGTTGTAATGTTGCAGGTTTATTGTTTCTTGTTAATTTATGCTTCCCCAGACCTTATGGAGGGCAAGTAACAATAACGAGAGCAAAATTATATCTCCTGGTGTTGGACATAATATTATTTCAACATTCTACCATTTGTCCCAAAGCTGCAGAGAACTGCTGTAGGCCTACTGGTACAGGCTATGAATGAAAAAGAAGCAAGAATAAAATAGGAAGAAAGGTACTGAAAAGACAGGTAAAGAAAAGGAGAGCAGGAGGCAAGGATCAGGTGTTTAGAAGATTTAAGCATTTGACAACATAGTAAGAAAGACAGGCAGCTACAGAAACAAAGCCCAGGTCTGAGGTTCAGGGATAGGAAAGTTGCGTTTAAGGACCAATTTGAAATAGGGTGTCTTTGAGGGCAGAAGGGCAGGCAGGCTTTTCATTTTCCGTTTACTACAAGCCATGCACAGTGACATGCACATTCACTTCATTTCTCATCATGCTCCTTATGTCACGAAAAGTGCTCTAGTTTCTGTATTATTCTATACCCTCCGAGTCTGTGATCCTCAGTTTCTAGTATCTAATATTTTCAAGCATTACAGCTCTTCTCTCGCTTTGGCTATCCTCCAGATTTCATAAACTCTGCCTACTTTCATGTTGGATGGACTTTCTGTGAGGACAGTTCATGCAACTGTTCCTAATTTTTATGTGCACGAATGTATGACTGTGATGTGGGTTGTTTGTGTGTGAAACGCTTGTTACAGAAGAATGCAGACGTCGTTGCCGCCTACCTACCTCTCGCCACACCACACTCTGGGGTGATAGGTGATTTGTGGTGCTGGGGAAAATGAGTTATTTTGCTACCCAGCTTTCTGACTATCGCAAATATTCCATCTTCTCTGTAATATTTGAAGCCGCAGCTGTTATTTGGTTGATTTGTGGAACCATTAATTTTTAACGTAACGTAACGTTTCCACCCGTCTTTTAAGCCTTCAGCTTAATGAGTGAGTGAACCACCTGTCATGTTGCTAACCGCTGTGTATATTTCTTTTCAGTAGCCTGAGAGTTTTGATCGAGTCACCAAGATTGACTAGATGAGCTGTGTGGTTTGGCAAAAAACAAAAAGGTCTTGAATGAGTTGCTACTCAACTTTACCGTCATGAGCTGTTTCTTCTTTACCCGCTCATCACCGCCAAGTCTCCAGCCAGTTTGATTCGCAGTTTCATATCATGGTGCAGTCAAATCTGCATGGTCATACACAGTGGTCTACACCGTGTTGGTTATCATGCATCTCTCACTAGGGTTTATGTTTTTATACCATGGGTGTCTGTCTTCTGTTTATGGTGGTGACAATCTTCTGCTACCTCTGTGATTGTGCTATTCACGTAACCTTCGATCACTCTAGCTCAGAAACAGCCTGCAACGTCGCCAGCAGATCCACATTATTTGCTTGTTGTTCTTGTATATTTGCGTAGCTTATCGTTGATTCACTTTCATAATGTATGTCTCAGTTTTTCATTGTTTTGATTCATTTAGGACATCTTTATTTAGTAATTTTTATTAATTTTGTGTCATCTTAAATTCCTCGCTGGTTTTTATTATCGTGTTAGTTATATACTTATTTCCATAAATAATTTTCATTAGGGATGGGATCTCCGAAATGCTGAGGAGAATTCACGCCAGTCACACTTTCTCTTATCCCAGACTTCCTTCTGTGACATTCCCTGTTCTTTGCCGTCCCAACAAATCCAGTCTTCCAAATCCTAATACACTGCCCTCTAGATATAAAACTTGCCTTTCGTCAAACTTATACATTTCACAGTAATGTAGTTCTTACTTCTCTTGTCACTGATGCTTTCGGTGTCTATTCCATTTCCTGCTTCTCTCGTCTACTCCACCACTTTGGAGAAACTAACCCCTCCCTTTCTGACAGAATCAGTCATTTCTGTCATGTCAGAGATCACATCCAACCTTTTGACTGATCCTCTGTTAAAACTATCAATCCTACTTCTGGTCTTCATAGACGCCACCTTGTCAAAGCATCTCTTATACACATATTTCCTACCATAAATCTTGGTCCTGGCTTTGTTTCTGTAGATGTATGACTTTCTCATTACACTTTTAAAATGCTCTAATCTTCAGCGCACTTGTAGCTGGCCTCCTCTCCACCTGTACTGTCTGCTTCGTTTCCTTTGCTTTTCCTGCCTTCCGACTTTCCCCTTTCTTATTTTTCTCTCCCTGCTTGGGTCGGTAGGCTTACTGCCTTTGTTCTCTGCTCCATGGTGACAGGTGATAGAATGCTGAGATTCTTTTATTATGTCCTCAACCATGAAATGTAATTTACTCTCATTGCTCTATCACTAGTCGTGCCCGGCTCGGTTCAGTTAAACTCCTGCACTGTTTTTCTACACATGTATTTATATTACCACTAATTCTTTCACTACAACTGCGATCTCTGCTATTACTTCTATTACTACTACCATTGCCACTACTGTTACCCCTTACTAGTACTAATACCTCCTTACTACTACAACTCCTGCTAAAATCACTACTACTGCTGCTTCGACAACCACCACCACTGCTCCAGGTATTGTGATGAATCGTTTGAAAAACCGACAAGTTGAAGATTGAGACACTTATGCAACATATGGGAATCTTTATTCAGGAAACTTTTCGTCACACAGTGGTTTCATCAGTCCAATACAAAGCAGAAAGGTGTAAGGAGAGGAGGAGTTTGAGGTAATCAGTCCCTCAGCCTGGAGTCGATGTGTTCTACTAGATTGATGGACTGAACACATCGACTCCAGGCTGAGGGACTGATTACCTCAAACTCCTCCTCTCCTTACACCTTTCTGCTTTGTATTGGACTGATGAAGCCACTGTGTGGCGAAACGTTTCCTGAATAAAAATTCTCATATGTTGCATAAGTGTCTCAATCTTTAACTCCAGCTATTACTGCTGGTACTCCTTTTCTGTAGTTTCATTTGGCTTTCTCTATATTTTCTCGCCACAGTTGTGACTTGGCAATGGTCCAGGAAGTACCTAAACCGTTCTCAAGAAGTTCCTCTCCTCTATGTGGGATATTTGCGAACTGTTCCAACCAGTGTATAATGACTTTATTCTCTACTGAAGAAAATATACTGCGGAAGAACCTAGGATATAGCAAGACCCGTCACGATAAATCTAATAACCTTAGTTACGTTTAATTTCTCAGATCAAATATTAATTTTTAGTCAGTGTCTATTATTTTATCCTCAGTGAGGAAGAGCTAACCCGTAGGGATCATTCAGTTTCTGGAGAATGGGTGGCAATCAGGTTTGATCCGAAGAAGGGAAGGGTAGCTTCACTTTCTTAGATTAAGCCTTTTGCAAACATCAGGACTTGAAGGGAGTCATTAATACTGTATAAAAGGAAAATATGGTTGTGATGGCTATGAAAGCCAGCTGATCTTTACCAGGAACAACCTACTTGACCACGAAGTCAACAAGGACACCTGGTCTCAGTCGCAAGTGTAAAAGAGCCGTCGTAGCTGGTGACAGGTAAGCAGGATGGGAAAGTGCTTGAGATGGTTCTCGTATGCTCAGGTAAGAGACACAGGAATAATAAAACAAAGATGTTCGAACAGAAAAACGACGGAGCAAAAATTTTTTCCCTTAAACCAAGTTTTATTGTATAAAAAAATCACCTTTGATATTGCGAGGCTTCTAAAGGCATTATTGCCCTATCAAAAGACATTCCTGGTCCTAAACTGAAATCTTTTCCATAAAGGTTGTGTGTGTGTGTGTGCGTGTGTGTGTGTGTGTGTGTGTGTGTGTGTGTGTGTGTGTGTGTGTGTGTGTGTGTGTGTGTGTGTGTGTGTGTGTGTGTGTGCGTGTGTGTGTGTGTGTGTGTGTGTGTGTGTGTGTGTATGTGTGTATATGTGTGTGTGTGTACTCACCTAGTTGTACTCACCTAGTTGAGGTTGCAGGGGTCGATTCCGAGCTCCTGGCCCTGCCTCTTCACTGATCGCTACTAGGTCACTCTCCCTGAACCGTGAGCTTTATCATACCTCTGCTTAAAGCTATGTATGGATCCTGCCTCCACTACATCGCTTCCCAAACTATTCCACTTACTGACTACTCTGTGGCTGAAGAAATACTTCCTAACATCCCTGTGATTCATCTGTGTCTTCAACTTCCAACTGTGTCCCCTTGTTACTGTGTCCAATCTCTGGAACATCCTGTCTTTGTCCACCTTGTCAATTCCTCTCAGTATTTTGTATGTCGTTATCATGTCCCCCCTATCTCCTGTCCTCCAGTGTCGTCAGGTTGATTTCCCTTAACCTCTCCTCGTAGGACATACCTCTTAGCTCTGGGACTAGTCTTGTTGCAAACCTTTGCACTTTCTCTAGTTTCTTTACGTGCTTGGCTAGGTGTGGGTTCCAAACTGATGCCGCATACTCCAATGTGGGCCTAACGTACACGGTGTACAGGGCCCTGAGCGATTCCTTATTAAGATGTCGGAATGCTGTTCTGAGGTTTGCTAGGCGCCCATATGCTGCAGCAGTTATTCGGTTGATGTGCGCTTCAGGAGATGTGCCTGGTATTATACTCACCCCAAGATCTTTTTCCTTGAGTGAGGTTTGTAGTCTCTGGCCCCCTAGACTGTACCCCGTCTGCGGTCTTCTTTGCCCTTCCCCAATCTTCATGACTTTGCACTTGGTGGGACTGAACTCCAGTAGCCAATTACTGGACCAGGTCTGCAGCCTGTCCAGATCCCTTTGTAGTTTTGCCTGGTCTTCGATCGAGTGAATTCTTCTCATCAACTTCACGTCATCTGCAAACAGGGACACCTCAGAGTCTATTCCTTCCGTCATGTCGTTCACAAATACCAGAAACAGCACTGGTCCTAGGACTGACCCCTGTGGGACCCCGCTGGTCACAGATGCCTACTCTGACACCTCGCCACGTACCATGACTCGCTGCTGTCTTCCTGACAAGTATTCCCTGAACCATTGTAGTGCCTTCCCTGTTATCCCTGCTTGGTCCTCCAGTTTTTGCACCAATCTCTTGTGTGGAACTGTGTCAAACGCCTTCTTTCAGTCCAAGAAAATGCAATCCACCCACCCCTCTCTCTCTTGTCTTACTGCTGTCACCATGTCATAGAACTCCAGTAGGTTTGTGACACAGGATTTTCCGTCCCTGAAACCATGTTGGCTGCTGTTGATGAGATCGTTCCTTTCTAGGTGTTTCACCACTCTTCTCCTGATAATCTTCTCCATGATTTTGCATATTATACATGTCAGTGACACTGGTCTGTAGTTTAATGCTTCATGTCTGTCTCCTTTTTTAAAGATTGGGACTACATTTGCTGTCTTCAATGCCTCAGGCAATCTCCCTGTTTCGATAGATGTATTGAATATTGTTGTTAGGGGTACACATAGCGCCTCTGCTCCCTCTCTCAATACCCATGGGGAGATGTTATCTGGCCCCATTGCCTTTGAGGTATCTAGCTCACTCAGAAGCCTCTTCACTTCTTCCTCGGTTGTGTGCACTGTGTCCAGCACATGGTGGTGTGCCCCACCTCTCCGTCTTTCTGGAGCTCCTTCTGTCTCCTCTGTGAACACTTCTTTGAATCTCTTGTTGAGTTCCTCACATACTTCACGGTCATTTCTTGTTGTCTCTCCTCCTTCCTTCCTTAGCCTGATTACCTGGTCCTTGACTGTTGTTTTCCTCCTGATGTGGCTGTACAACAGTTTCGGGTCAGATTTGGCTTTCGCTGCTATGTCGTTTTCATATTGTCTTTGGGCCTCCCTTCTTATCTGTGCATATTCGCTTCTGGCTCTACGACTGCTCTCCTTATTCTCCTGGGTCCTTTGCCTTCTATATTTCTTCCATTCCCTAGCACACTTGGTTTTTGCCTCCCTGCACCTTTGGTTAAACCATGGGCTCATCCTTGCTTTTTCATTATTCCTGTTACCCTTGGGTACAAACCTCTCCTCAGCCTCCTTGCATTTTGTTGCTACATATTCCATCATCTCATTAACTGGCTTCCCTGCCAGTTCTCTGTCCCACTGAACCCCGTTCAGGAAGTTCCTCATTCCTGTGTAGTCCCCTTTCTTGTAGTTTGACTTCATTCGTCCTGGCCTTCCTGCTTCTCCCTCCACTTGTAGCTCTACTGTGTATTCGAAGTTTAAAACCACATGGTCACTGGCCCCAAGGGGTCTTTCATATGTGATGTCCTCGATATCTGCACTACTCAAGGTGAATACTAAGTCCAGCCTTGCTGGTTCATCCTCTCCTCTCTCTCTTGTAGTGCCCCTTACGTGTTGGTACATGAAGTTCTCCAGTACCACCTCCATCATCTTAGCCCTCCATGTATCTTGGCCCCCATGTGGGTCCAAGTTCTCCCAATCGATCTCCTTGTGGTTAAAGTCACCCATGATCAGGAGCTTTGCCCTGCATGCATGAGCTCTTCTGGCCACTCTAGCCAGTGTGTCAACCATCGCTCTATTGCTCTCGTCGTACTCTTGCCTTGGCCTCCTGCTGTTCTGTGGTGGGTTATACATCACTGCTATTACCACCTTGGGACCTCCAGAGTGAAGCGTTCCCGCTATGTAATCACTTTCTTCTCCGCTGTCTCCTCTCTCCAGCTCATCAAAATTCCAGCGATTTCTGATCAGCAATGCCACTCCTCCACCCCCCTCCCCTGTTCCCTCTGTCTTTCCTCAGGATTTGGTATCCCGTTGGAAAGATGGCATCTGTTATCATACCTGTAAGCTTGGTTTCTGTGAGAGCTATGATGTCCGGTGATGCTTCTTTGACTCTTTCATGCCACTCCTCCCACTTATTTGTTATTCCATCAGCGTTTGTGTACCATACCTTCAGTTTCCTTTCCAACACTGTGGTTTGGGGGGCCTGTGAGGGTGGGAGACCTGGTGGCATACTGTGGGATACTATAGCTCGGTGTTGGGTGGAGGCTGTGGGTATGGATTGTAGTGTGTGTTGGGATGGTGTGATAGGTTGTATGGTTCTGAGAATAGTTGTGTGTGTGCTTGCCCTTGCTGTTCTGTTCTGCTCTGACTGACCTCTGCTGGTTCCATCCTTGTCTCTTTTCCTAGCTCCTTTCGCTTTTTTGTCCTCTCCCTCAGCTGCTGTCGTTCTGTTTTTGTTCTGTCTCTGTCTAGGAACACCCTCTTGTACTCTTCCGAGTATTTCAATCGTGGTTTCTCTTGGAGGATCCTGTTCTGCACTGTTTCCGTCCTGAGAATCAGCTTGATTGGTCGGTTTCTCCCCTTCGAGTACCTCCCTATTCTCTGAACATTTACAATCTTGTCCATCTCTTCACCTATTTCCGTGATGATTTTCTCAATCTCCTTTCTTTCTTCCTGCTGCCTTTCAGTGTGTGTCCTTTCCTCTCTCTCCTGAAGCCCATGGATAAACAATGATTTTGCCCTTTCCTCCTCCCATTGCCTCACCCTCTGTGACTCTGGATCCTGCCTGTATGTGGTCAGTTTCTCCCTTCATTTTTCCAGTGGCTCTTGATAGCATGGTTGTGCCTCAGCATTCGACTATCACCCTCTCCATCTGCAACCAGCTGTTCTTCCCTTTCACTCCTTGGTCCTCCTTGGCAGGCTGATATGAGCTTAGCATAATTCATAATTCCTTCCTTCCTGTTCGGCATCGCAGCTTCATATGCTGTGTCTTCTCTGGTCACTGCCCCTGTAACTCGCTTCAGCCTATTTATCTCAACTTCTAGGACCCTTATCTTGGCTACTGCAGTTTCGACTTGTGCCTCCCAATTCTTTGCGTGTGTGTGTGTGTGTGTGTGTGTGTGTGTGTGTGTGTGTGTGTGTGTGTGTGTGTGTGTGTGTGTGTGTGTGTGTGTGTGTGTGTGTGTGTGTGTGTGTGTGTGTGTGTGTGTTCACCTAGTTATTGTTGCAAGGGTCAAATAACAGCTCCTGACCTCTCATCTTCACTGATTGCTACTAAGTCACTCTCTCCCTGCTCCGTGACCTTTTTCATATCTCTTCTTAAAGATATGTATGGATCCTGCCTCCACTATATCACTCTCCAGATTATTTCACTTCCTGACATCTCTCTGACTGAAGAAATACTTCCTAACATCTCCGTGACTCATCTGTGTCTTCAGTTTCTAACTGTGTCCCCTTGTTGCTGTGTCCCATCTCTGGAACATTCTGTCTTTATCCACTTGGCAATTCCTTTCAGTATTTTATATGTCGTTATCATGTCCCCCCACCTTTCCCTCCTGTCCTCTAGTGTCGTCAGGTTGATTTCCCTTAACCTCTCCTCATGGGACATGCTTCTAAGCTCCGAGACTAGTCTTGTTGCAAACCTTTGCGCTTTCTCTAATTTCTTCACGTGCTAGACCAGGTGAGTGTTCCATTCTGGAATTGCATACTCTAATACGAGCTTGACGTACAAAGGGTACAGAGTCTTGAACGATTCCTTATTAAGGTATCGGTACGCTATTCTTAGGTTAGCCAGGCGTCCATATGCTGTAGCAGTTATTTGATCGATGTGAGCGTCAGGAGATGTGCTCGGTATTTTAGTTACCCCAAGATCCATTTCCCCAATCTTCTTGACTTTGTACGTGGTGGGGATAAGCTCCTGGAGCCAGTCGTTGGACCAGGCTTGCAGCCTGTCCAGATTCCTTTGTACGCCTGCCTGATCCTCATCCGATTGAATTCTCCTCATTAGCTTCACGTTGTCTGCAAACAGGGACACTTCTCAGTCTATCCCTTCCGTCATGTCAATCATATATACCAGAAACAGCACGGTCCTTGGTCTGACTCCTGTGGAGCCAGGCTCGTCTCAGGCGCCACTCTGACATCTCGTCACCTACCATGACTCGTTATTGCTTCCCTGTTAGGAATTCTCTGATTCATTACAGTTCCTTTCCTGTTTTACCTGCCTGATCCTCTATCTTTTGCACTAATCTCTTGTGTGGAACTGTGTCGAAGGTCTTCTTGCAGTCCAAGAAAATACAGTCTACTCACCACTCTCTCTTTTCTTACTTCCATTACCCTGTCATATAACTCCAGTGAGTTTGTGATACAGGATTTTTTTTCCCTGAAACCATGCAGGTTGTCGTGTATAAGCTTGTCCCTTTCTAGGTGCTCTACCACTCTTCTCCTGATGATCGTCTTCATGGCTTTGCATACAATACATTTCAGTGACACTGGTCTGTAGTTTAATGCTGCATGTCTGTCATCTTAAAAATTGGAACTACTTTTGCTGTCTTTAACACCTTAGGTAGTTGCCCTGTGTCTATAGATGCGTTGAAGGTTGTTGTTAATGGCACACACAGTGTCTCTGCTCCCTCTCTCAAGGCCCACGGAGAGATGTCGTCTAGTCCCACCACCTTTGAGTTTAGTTCACTTAGCATACCTTCAACGCCTCCTCGGTTGTGTGTATTATGTCCAGCACTTGCTGGTGCCCCCCACCATTCCGCCTTTCCAGAGTCCTTTCTGTCTCCACTGAAAATGCTTCTTTAAACCTCATGTTGAGCTCTTCACATACTTGTGTGTGTGTATGTGTGTGTGGGCCAACATATTGTGGCGGTGAGGGTTTGTGTCCTTTTCCCATCTCGATGCTGTGTTACTGTACTGTGGTGATGAGGTTTGATAAATCTGAGCGCCTGGCAAAGGATCCAGCAACCCATTTATCGGCATAAATGTTGAGAAGTTTTCCACTCGCCAAAATGGTTTGACTGATCGTGAATATGATATATGCAATATAACAGTATATCAATGTCTTTGTGTGTGAAAACCAAGAGAAAATAATTATTAGAAATCGAGCACATTTCATTCTCCTTGTCAGTAAGATGCCCAGAGTTATTTTTAAAAGGACCTATCTTTTCTCTAACTTTTGTTCTATAAACCTGGAAAAAAAATTTTGTTAGTTTTCGAATCCCTAGCAACTTAATTTCATAATCCTGTTTTGCTTTTCTTATCCCCTTTTTAATCTCTCTCTTTATGTGAATATATTGATTTATAAGATGACCCTCATCTCTTTTGATGCGCCTATAAATTCCTTCTGCCCTAAAAGATGTTTGGGCCTATTATTCATCCATTTTGGATCATTTCTAATCGATCTAATTTCTTTATTCAGAATAAACGTTCTATGGGCAGCATGTATAATGTTTAGAAAGCTCTCATATTGATAGCCCTCTTCGTTACCCCAGGACCGTTACTGAGTTGTTATACTTCCATTCAATGATAAAGGTAAATGAATTGTGGTCGCTTGCACCAAGTTTCTCTGTAATTTCTAAATTATTAACATGGGTTTCTGTGTTTGCCAGAACCAAGTCAAGCAGGTTATTTCCCCTTGTAAGTTCTGTAACAAACTGCTTTAAAAAACAATCCTGAACTATCTTTAAGAAGTTGTTAGACTCTGAATTCCCAATCAACCTGACTAAAGTTAAAGTCCCCTACAATTACTACGTTATCGTGCCCTGTGGCCTTAACACTTTCCTCCTACAGTAATTTTCCTTGGTCCCTATCCAAGTTTGGGGGACGGTATATCACGCGTAAAATCAATTTTTCACGATCCTCTCAAAATTCTATCCAGACAGGTTCTGTATGTGTTATTTCAGACTTTATACTCTTTTTTATGCAACAGTTCAAGCGATCTCGGACGTACAGTACCACCCCGTTTCCCGATACTTCTATCTACTTGGAACAATTTAAAACCCTTCATGTGACAGTCACCAAGCATGTCCCTATTTTTCGTAATAAACCACGTCTCAGTTATGGTAAATACATCAATCAATGTTACCAGCACTTACAACTAAACTCAACTCTTCTATCTTATTCCTAGCACTACGACTATTAGTATAATATAAATATAGAGACCCTCCTTTCACTTTTCCCTTCCTGCTCATTTCTGTTTTTCCACTATTCATATTCCTGTCCTTGTCACCTAGTGCCACTGGATTTCCAGTATCCACCTCAGTCTGCCTATTGTTGGTTTCCTTAAAACTCACAATATTACTGCATTGGGAGTTCATTGTTTTCCCCCCAAAATCCATACCATCGTTTTCTAGTTTAAAGCCCTAACAGTTTCCTCCACTGTATTGGCCAGTGCCCCAACCTCAGACCTCTTCTATGGCATACATGTCATTTCTGCCATAGAAGAGGTCCCAGCTGTCAATGAATGTTACTGAATCTTCCTTACAGTGTTTGACCAGCCAGTAATTGACACCAATTACCCTGGACAACCATTCATTTCCAACTCCTCTTCTTGGCAAAATACCACATATCACAGGGTTTCCACTCTGCTTCCTAATTATCTCTATTGCTGACCTATACCAGATAATCAGATCCTCACTCTTGCGTCTGCGAACATCGTTGCCTCCTGCACTGAGACAGATAATAGGATTGCTCCCACTACCCCTCATGATGTCGTCCAGTCTGCTAACAATATCTTCATCCCGCCCCCAGGAAAACACACCCTTTGCCTCCTCTTCCTATCCTTAAGACAAAAAGCCCTATCCACAAACGTAATCTGACTATCCCCAGCTATAACAATGTTCTTACCTCGACAGGTGGTGTATATGACGTTCTCGACGGTGTTAGTAGAGATCTCGTCACTAGCTGGCTTCACTGTGTCGTTAACAATTGTCCTTGAAGGAATTGTCTTCGTTGGAAGATCATGGATGGTCAATTCATATTCGTCTGATAACAAGGAAAAAGAGTTACTGGTTTTCACAGCAGTCCCCTGGACCTTCTTCATCTTCAGCTTTGTCTCTTCAGTTTCGACTAGCATCCATTCGTTGGTCTGATCATCGGCGACATTGTCCCAGGGATATTCCTTGCACGTACCCTTCAGTCGTTGAATTTATCTTCTTGCTTCCGTTATTTCTGCCTTCATCTGAAGATATAGCTGCTCGTAGTTGAGGGAAGCCATCATCACAATCTCAGGTAGCTAAGAATGGATAGCACACTAATCACGTCTTGACAGAGCAAGGTTTAAAGAGAGAACTCTTTAGAGGTAGCATTTATGACTAGTTAAGACATGCCTAATCAGGTAGGAAAAAGAGCGGTACAACGATGCAAGTTGCTTACCCAGAGAAGATCCTTTCCTCGAATCAAGCCTGATTACTTCCCACCCCTCCATGAATCCAAATGTTGTAGGACCCTTAAGGACATAGCGTTTCATAGCAAATTTAAAATTAATAATGCTTACCCAGGGACGAGACCGGGAGAGGAGAACCAGTGGGGTCTGGTGGCGCGGTAGTGCTGAAGAATGTCCAGTCCTGGACGTACTGGGTACTGACCCTCCGCCTGTGACATAAAAAGGGTTTTCGTTTTGTTATAAAGAAAAAAGTAGTACAACTAGCTAGCTAGAGTGTTTGTTTCCTGTTGAACGGATGGAGGATAGAGCTTCCATAACCTGCAGTAAATGGCTCCACACAGATTTAGTGCATCACATAAAAATAATAAAAATATAGAGAAAGAAATCAGAGAGGTTGATATAATTATTTACATACATAGTGAATATAAACTCACAATGCTGTCATTAACTAGTGACTAGTTAATGGTCCAAGTCTAACCGAAACGTAGTCAGAAGTTTCAGTCTCCTATGTGCAGGTTATCTGTGTTCATACATAGTATGTAAATGTTTACTAAATGTTTCAAGAAATAGCAAGAATACATTCAAACAACGGTTCTAATGCGTTTTTCTCATTCTCATTCTCATTACATATGTAGATAAAAATATTATCCACAGCTTCATATCATCCTTTATGGACGATACCAAAACAAGCATGAAAGTTGCCGCGGTAGACGACACTGAAAAACTGCAAGTATATATCAATTGTCTTCCAATGGGCAATGGAAAAGAACATATAAAAGATTTAGGTATAACAACGTCAGCTAACCTATCATTTTTGAAGGACACAATAAGACAAATGCTGCCAAAAAATTGGGCGTGAATAATGAGAACTTTCAAAACATAAGAAATAATGCCAGTGGTGACACACTTTCAGTCACGTGCGCTCTCTCGTTTAGAATACTGTTCAGTGTTAATGGTTCTATTCAAGGCAGGAGAGATATCACAGGGGTGTACCGAGCACCATGGCTTGCTTTAGAATCTCAGGTTAAAGTGTTGAGGAAGGAGGTTCTACTTCTTCAGGAAGAAAATAGGAGGCTGAAGCTTCGCCTAGATGGGTTTGGGAGAGTGTATGAGATGGATCGAGCTGGTAAGGAGGAAAAGGTTACCAACAGTGAGTTGGAGGGTGGCAGCTGCTTTGAGTGGCAAGTGGTTCACAATTCAGGAAGAAGGATGATAAGGAAGGTTAATTGAGAAGATGTGAAGGTAAGAAATCGATTCTCTATTCTTCAGGATGAGTGTACATCAGTGGTTAGTGAGGTTAAAGGTACCACTGACTCCCCTGCTAATCAAGGTAAGAATATTCTAATTAAGGGAGACTCTCAGGTAAGATATATGCATCATCCTTTTTGTAACAGAGTTAGTAAGGTCAGAGAGAGAGTGTGCCTCCCAGGAGGTGGTGTTGGTGACATAGTCACCAGGTTGGATAATATTATGTCAGGTAATGGGAACAAGCCCATTATCTTTCTTAGTGCTGGTGGAAATGACATCAGGAAGGGTAGGAGACAGGAGCTGTTGGATAAGTACAGGTCAGCCATAGATGTAGCCAGGTCTAGGGGAGGGATCCCAATCATATGTAGTATCTTGCCTAGAAATGGAGTGGGCAATAAATGGACGTCTAGGGCAATTTGTATAAATTGCTGACTAGACAGGTACTGCAAGGAACTTGCAATCACATTTATTGATAACTGGGACAAGTTCTGTGGCAAATGTGATCTGTATGCAAAAGATTGGGTTCATATCTCTGGGACTGGATTGCTGTATTAGCCAATTCGATTGAGGAGCTCATTGATGACTTATCTATGACTTTAAACTGATAGATTATAGAGGTATGAGTGTTTGTGGAAAACAATCAGGATGCATTACGAGGGTTGAAAACAGCAGATATAACCAGGATACTTCAGGAATAAGTTTAAAAGACAATATTCAAAATAAAGTTGCTAGTAAAGGCAAAGCAATTGTTCAACAAACAAAGAAAGATAGTAGAGGGCAACGAGTGACTAGCTCCCATAAGGTTTACTATACAAATAGTAGACGCCTAAGAAATAACATAGATGAGCTAAGATTACTTGAAAGTGCAGGTAATATAGATATTATTGTTATAACAGAGACCTGGTTCAAATTGAAAGATAGAGAAATGCCTTCTGAATGCAACATACAGGGTTATAAACTATTCCACATTGATAGGGTCAACGGGAAGTGTGGTGGAGTGGCGATGTATGTCAGAGATAATTTAAATTGTTGTGTTAGACAAAATATAAGATTAGAAACATCGGGCACAGAATGAGTTTGGCTAAAGTTTCTCGAGGGTCGTGAAAAATCAGTTTCGGGTGTGATTTATTGGCCCACAAACCTAGATAGAGAGTGCAGTAAGCTGCTATGGGACGAAATTTATAAGCTGTATATATATGAAAATGTTGTGTTAATGAGGGATTTTAACTTTAGACAAATTGATTGGAACAATGTGACAGGAAATCTTGAGCCTAGTGACTTTCTTGATATGGTTTAGGATTGCTTTTTAAAACAGTTTGTGACAGAACCAACTAGAGGAAACAACCTGCTTGACTTGGTTCTTGCCAACAAAAAATCACTAATTAATAATCTTTAGGGTTATGATGAGCTGGGGAAAGCAATCACAAATCACTTAATTTAAATATATCATGGAGCTACCCAGATAACTGCAGTCAAGTCTCTGTCCCAGACTTCCACTTGGACGATTTCATGGGACTAAGAAATTACCTGGCTGGGTTAAATTGGGATGACCTAACAATGGGTCAGGTAGGTGGTGTTGGTTGCCAATATGACGGTTTTCAGAGCATAGCGCTAGGGAAATTAGATCTAACAAAACTGATCTCAAATGGATGAACAATAGATTAAAACATCTTACTGGTCAACAGAAACGCATATATAGGCGTATCAAAAGAGGGCATGAGCAGTTAAGAAATCAACATATTCAATTAAACAGAGATATAAAAAAAAGGAATAAGAAAAGCAAAACGGGATTATGAGGCTAAAGTCGCAAGGGATTAGAAGATTAACCCAAAAGGGTTCTTTCAGGTATACAGAAGTAAGATTAGGGACAAGAGAGGCCCACTTAAAATTAACTCAGGCTCGATCACTAACGATGATAAAGAAATGTGTGTGAACTTTTCAACACTTACTTCCTCTCAGTTTTTACTCAGGAAGATACTAGCAAAATTCCAGAAATAATAAATTATGTAAAACAGGACGATAATAAACTATGAACGATTGGGGTAACTAGTGATATGGTCCTCAGACAACTAGAGAATTTAAAACCTAACAAATCCCCAGGTCCTGATGAACTGTTGCAAGGGTTTTAAGGGAATGTAAAGAGGAACTCAGCATATATTTGGCTAATCTTTTCAATATATCACTACAGACTGGCATAGTGCCAGACAAGTGGAACATGGCAAATGTATTACCTATTTAACTCCATAGTGGGAAAATTTATGGAATCAATAATTGCCGAGGCAATTCGTAGCCATCTTGACAAGCATCAGTTGATTAATGAACCTCAACACGGTTGTACAAAGGGGCGTTCCTGTCTTGTGAATTTACTAACTTTTTTCACTAAGGTATTTGAGGAAGTAGATCATGACATTGAATATGATATTGTATATATGGACTTCGGTAAGGCTTCTATAGAGTTCCACATCAAAGGCTATTGAGGAAACATAAGGCACACAGAATAGGAGAAATTTTTTCCTGGGTAGAAGCATGGTTGACAAACAGGCAGCAAAGAGTTTGCATAAATGAGGAGAAATCAGAATGGGGCACGTCACAAGCGGTGTTCCACAGGGGTCAGTGTTGGGCCCGTTGTTGTTCACAATTTACATAAAAAACATAAATGAGGGAATAAATAGAGATATAAGCAAATTTGCTGATGACACCAAAATAGGCCATCCAATTCATTCTAATGAGGACATTAGAGCACTCCAGGATGATTTGAATAGACTGATGCAATGGTCGGAAAAGTGGCGGATGCAGTTTAATATAGACAAATGCTAAGTTCTAAATGTTGGATAGAGAAATATCCTTGTCACATATAAACCAAATAATGTAGATCTTAATATTACTGATTGTGAAAAGGGTTTAGGAGTTCAGGTTAACAGTAATCTGAAACCAAGACAACAGTGCATTAGTGTTCGCAATAAAGCTAACTGAATCCTTGGCTTCATATCAAGAAGTATAAATAATAGAAGTCCTCAGGTTGTTTTTCAAATCTATATATCTTTGGTTAGGCCTCATTTAGATTATGCTGCACAGTTCTGGTCACCGTATTACCGAATGGATATAAATGCACTGGAAAACGTACAGATAAGGATGACAAAGATGATCCCATGTATCAGAAATCTTCCCTATGAGAATAAACTAAGGCTCCTGAATCTGCACTCTCTAGAAAGTCGTAGAATTTGGGGGTATTTGATTGAGGTGTATAAATGGAAAACAGGAATAAATAAAGGGGATGTAAATAGCGTGTTAAAAATATCTAGCCTAGACAGGACTCGCAGCAATGGCTTTAAGTTGGAAAAAAATCATATTCAGGAATGATACAGGAAAGCACTGGTTTTGGTAACAGAGTTGCGGATGAGTGGAACAAACTCCCGAGTACCGTCATAGAAACTAAGACGTTGTGTAGTTTTAAAAATTTGTTAGATAAATACATGAGTGGGTGTGAGTTGGACCTGACTAGCTTGTGCTACTAGGTCAGATGCCGTGCTCCTTCCTTAAGTGAATGTGACTTGGCCCGAACACAAGGCAGAAACACCATGCCTGGAATCCTCGATGCCCCGAGAGGCTCGCCAGAACCAGAATTCAAGGAGTCTGAAAGACGCCAAAAACTCGGCAGCAGGCTACGACAGATCATCACTCTCAGCAGACGATGGGTGCAGAGAACTCTGCCATACCGCAGACCTCTCATCAGGTCACCCAACTCAATGCCCAGGAATTCCCAACCCTCGAAACCTCAGCCAGGCGTCATGGTCAGGAGCCTCTTGCACCCCTACCTCAACGAGGAAACAGAAACAAGAGGAACAGGAGGCGTCAACAGGGTACATCTTGTCAGCGCGATCAGCAGGCGGCACTAAGCGAGCCCCCACCGGCCATAGCACGACAACGCAGGCACTCCTTACCCGGCACAGCCGCTTTGCAGGCTCAACTGGCACCTCACCAGCAGATGACGGCTACCTAACTTGCTATACAGCAACAGACCACGAAGCATACAATAAAGAAATCCAACCCTCATCAGTCCCTACAGATCACAACAGCCCAGATAATATCCACTGTTTCGAACCCAAAACCAACGCAGGCCCTCACCAAGGAGGATCTCGTAGCACTCATCAAGGCGTTCACGGATATTATTTGCAACACAATCAACTCCACGGAACAACAAAGCGTATTCCGGCAGATGGTCTGTACGCTCCTGAGAGTGTGCTTACTGACCGAGGAGGAGACGGTGAACGCCCTGAATTTGCAGGTTCTCAGAGCGGGCAGGGCTCAGTCCCCAGCTCAGGAAATAACAGCGAATGAATAACTTCCGTACCAAATCACACCCTCAAGGTCCTACAATGGAACATTCAGGGCCTTAGGGGCAAACAGCACCTCTTGCTGTAGGCAGTAATTCGGGATTGGGCTGACATCGTCTTGCTACAAGAAACTTTGACTGTCCAGACTATGTGCCCAAGACTACCCGATTTTGTTGGGTATTTTCGGCACATGGACGCGGGCGTTCACTGCAGAGGCACAGCTGTATTCGTATCCGATACAATACCTCACGAGGTTATAGCCAACCCTGTGGACTGTGGGGAAGATGTCGAGGTACAGGCCATCCTTGCACACATGCCTGTGGCGCCCATTACCATCTATAACATCTACAAGACCCCAAGACACACCCTCGACATTGCAGAGCTCTTCGCGCTAGCACGCACTGAGTGTATTATTGTGGGTGGAGATTTCAATGCACATCACCCAATGCTGCACTCTCACTCAGCAACCAATGCTGCTGGCAGACACATAGCAATGCTCCTACACGATATTCCAGAGGTAAAGTTGCTAAACAATGGAGACCCTACACACCTGTTGGGTGGCTGCCTCGACCTTACCTTCGGGACAAGACAACTCGCTGCAGGAGCCACATGGGAAACTCATCCTCACCTTCTCAGTGACCACTTTGCAGTGATCACCACCTTCAACATCAACAGGCCTCCCACAGTTGTGCTGCCTCCTAGATGGGACGTAAAGAGAGCCAACTTGAAGGTGTTCCAGGATTATCTCCATGACTGGTGGTCCACATACACTCTATCTGAAGACCGTGATATGGCTGAACAGGAGCTAATCACTGTTCTCATCCAGGCAGCAGAGTGCGCAATTGCAAAGAAGCCCGCAGGACCCACTCACAAAAGAGACTGGTGGTTCTACAACGACGAGGTGCGGGAGCAGAACCACCGCATCAACTCTTTTAGGAAGCTATACAGGCGTAACTCTACGGCAGAGAACAGGAATACTCTGAGAGCCATTGTGCAGCATGCCCGCAGAGTCTCTCTCAGAGTAAAAACTGAGAAATGGATGGAGTGGTGCTCAACATTCGGGCATCACACCACCTTATCTGAGATATGGGGCAAGCTCAACATAGCAACTGGCAAGAGCAAGCCGAGGCCACCAGCACACCCGAACCCATCCCAGGAAGCTGAGAAACTAGTGGAGCTTTACACTTCCAGGGGAGCCTCCCCTCAGCTCCTACAGGACATCCGGAATATACAGACGGATCTTCTGCCACAACGCCAGTTAACAATACAAGCTGCATGTGAGTCGTAAGATGTGACTGATGAAGACCTCACGGACTTGGAACTCCGACGTGCCATTAAGAACACAGGTGACACTGCCCCGGGCATCGATGGTGTTACGTACTCCATGATTGTACGGGCTGGGCAGAGTGGATGGGAGGCCATACTAGACATCATAAACAAGTCGTGGAGGGCCGAGACACTCCCAGCAGCTTGGAACAAGGCTACCATCGTACCAGTTCCAAAGCCCAAGGACCCAGGCAGTATGAGACCCATATTGCTGACCAGCTGTTTAGCCAAGACTGCTGAGAGGATGGTGCTAAACAGCCTCCTATGGAAACTTGGACCCCCTCATCATCACATATTTGACTTCACCAAAGGAATGGGTACAGCAGAGTGCATAACCACCCTACTAAGCCAGATTGCTGAAAGTAACAAAAAACCTAGTATCGTCATCTACCTTGACCTTGAGAAGGCATTTGAGCTAGCGAGCCCCACAGCAATTCTAGCAATACTAGCTCGGAAGGGGATCAAAGGACGCCTCCTGGCCTGGATAGAGTCCTACCTTAGGGACAGGCAGGCCTGTGTCAGCTACTCTTCCTTCAAAACCCTGGAAAACGGCACGCCACAACGAGTTGTGCTCAGTCCTACCCTGTTTAACGTCCTTATGCAGGAACTTGTGAGCCTTCCCTTTCATAGTGGTATGCATCTCCTCAGCTATGCTGATGATCTTGCACTCGTAGTGAATGGGAAAGGCAATTTGGAGCGACAGGCCCAGAGAGCTTTGGACCTAATTACGCAGTCTTGCAAGGAACTAGGCCTACCTGGAGTCTACCTGGAGGGAATTCCGGGGATCAACGTCCCCGCGGCTCGGTCCACGACCAGGCCTCCCGGTGGATGAGGGCCTGATCAACGAGGCTGTTACTGCTGGCCGCACGTAATCCAACGTACGAACCACAGCCCGGCTGATCCGGCACCGTCTTTAGGTATCTGTCCAGCTCCCTCTTGAAGATAACCAGGGGTCTTCCCAAAATGACCCTTATTGCTGGTGGGAGGCTGTTGAACAGTCTTGGGCCCCGGACACTTATTGTGTTTTCTCTTAGTATACCAGTGACGCCCCTACTTTTCACTGGGGGTATGTTGCATCGCCTGCCAAGTATGGAGTGATTTCTGTGTGCATATTAGAGACCAGTCCCTCCAGAATCTTCCAGGTGTAGATTATGATATATATCTCTCGCCTGCGCTCTAGTGAGTACAAGTCAAGTGCTTCCATGCGCCCCCAGTAGTTAAGGTGTTTGATGGAACTTATAAGTTCAGTAAAGGTTCTCTGTACATTCTCTAGCTCTGCAATTTCACCTGCCTTGAATGGGGATGTTAATGTACAGCAGTATTCCAGCCTAGAAAGAATAAGTGATTTAAAAAGGACCATCATTGGCTTAGCATCTCTTGTCTTGAATGTTCTCATTATCCATCCTATCAGTTTCCTAGCAGATGTGATAGTGGCATTGTTGTGATCCTTGAAGGTGAGATCCTCTGACATTACCACTCCCAGGTCTCTCACATTACTTTTCCTCTCTATTGTGATCTTGGCCGAGAAATCTCTTGTAATGATGTTCAAGGGACCAGATCCTGTGAATAGAATATGTATTCATGATATAGAACTTGAGTGGACAGGCTCCTGCCTATACTTGGGAATCTACATTGATAAAAAGCTGACCTTTCAGAAACAGGCCGAGTATGTCAGGTCACGTGCTCTACTCAGACTCAACGCCATGAGAGCCATGACGAGGCACCGTGCAGGGGCAAGCAAAGATGTACTTCGCTTGTACTATATACAAGCTATTCGCTCGCTCATTGACTACGGTGGACCAGCGTTAGCTCATCTCTTCCCGCAGAGCAGGCGAAGGGTGGAGGTCATACAAAACCAGGCGATAAGAACTATGCTTGTGGCCCCCATCTGGACCAACACAGTTTGTCTCAGATCTGAGGCCCGGCTTCCTTCCCTGGCTGACAGAGTAAGATACATAAACGCCTGCAAAGTAGCCACGATTCTGCACCGGCAGCAAGGTACCCCACTAAGAAGACTGATATTAACAACCATGACACAAGATCCAACTCTCTTCACTGATTACTCCTGGATTCGTTCGTTTTGTGCTGCTGGGCGGAAGATGCTGCCTATACAACTACTCTTTGAGAAGAATTGTGAACTTCCTGTTGCTGGGTATCATCCACCACCTCCCTGGCGCCCAGATCCGACCGATGTTTGCGTCATGCAACTTCCTATCTCTAAGCGTCTCTGCAGTCAAGACACCCTCAGCAATCATGCTGAGACAAGCATGGCACTGGGAAAGGAACGCACATGTGCAGTGTATTTCACAGATGGTTCTGTCGACCCTGACAGAAAAAGAGCAGCAGCTGGACTCTACCACAATGGTCACACATAAGGCTGGCGACTCCCTGACCACTGCACGATCCTTCAAGCTGAGCTGGTGGCGATTCAGCAGGCATTGTCACATGCCACACGACATCGACTCCGTCCTGTCATACATGTTGACTCCACCTCTTCAATCAATGCCCTCTCCCATCCTCAACCACAGGACAATATTCACCTTATCACATCGATCCTGAGCATAATGACAGCCTTAGAAGTTCAGGGTAACAGATCGACATTGAACTGGATCCCCAGCCATGCTGGCATCCAGGGAAATGAGGCGGCAGATGATGCAGCCAAGGCAGCCACAGTGTATCCACATGTTGGGATTACTGTCCCCATGAGCCTACGACAGACCAAACTGGTGGCTGCCAGAGCAATGAAACTTATGGGGGAGGTCTTAGGTGATACCCCATCTCAACAGTGGTACCGAGCAGTGTACCGCCATCCATTGGCTTCGTTTGGGCTTTCCCACAGCCAAGATGATCGTAGATAAGGATGAGATGTTCCAGTACTGCCAGCAAATTGTCCAGCGCCCCCTAACACACTATCTTCTGGAGTGCGAAGTTACTGAGACACTCCGCAGGCAACTAGTACTGATATCCCCTCCCGAAGAGGGTCCAGAGATGACTGAGGCCACACTACTGTACCATGGAGTCAACGAACCAGACAAGCTGTTGCCCGTCATAACGACATATCCTCCTCCTCGCTAGTGTCCACAGTAAGGAGCACATACAGTGTTGTCGCTTATGAGATGCACCAGATGAGCTGACCAGAAGAGTGCTTGAGCCGCATATGTCGCATCATTGTAGAAATCTTTCTCCCTCGGGAGCCAGAGACGGGTCATCACAAAATTGAGACCCGTGCCAGGACTATGGTCT